>NC_133125.1:80211263-80524552 GCF_048418815.1 Hemitrygon akajei | reverse complement strand
AAACTCCATTCCACCCCAAACACCATTCCACCCCAAACACCATTCCAACACAAACACCATTCCAACACAAACACCATTCCAACTCAAACACCATTCCAACTCAAACACCATTCCAACCCAAACTCCATTCCCTCTCAAACACCATTAGCTCTCAAACTCCATTCCATCTCAAACTCCATTCCCCCTCAAACTCCATTCCACCTCAAACTCCATTCCCCCTCAAACTCCAATCCACCTCAAACACCATTTCCTCTCCAACACCATTCCCTCTCCAACACCATTCCACCTCAAACTCCATTCCCTCTCAAACGACATTCCTCTCAAACGACATTCCTCTCAAACGACATTCCTCTCAAACTCCATTCCCTCTCAAACTCCATTCCTTCACAAACACTATTCCTCCTCAAACACCATTCCCTCTCAAACTCCATTCCCTCTCAAACACTATTCCTCTCAAACACTATTCCACCTCAAAAACCATTCCCCCTCAAACACAATTTCCACTCAAACTCCATTCAACCCGAAACTCCTTTCAAACTCAAACTCCATTCAACCTCAAACATCATTCGCTCTCAAACTCCATTCCCTCTCAAACTCCATTCCCTCTCAAACTCCATTCCCTCTCAAACTCCATTCCCTCTCAAACTCCATTCCCTCTCCAACACCATTCCACCTCAAACTCCATTCCCTCTCAAACGACATTCCTCTCAAACTCCATTCCTTCACAAACACTATTCCTCCTCAAACACCATTCCCTCTCAAACTCCATACCCTCTCAATCACTACACCCTCTCAAACTCCATTCCCGCTCAAACTCCATTCCACCTGAAACTCCATTCCACCCCAAACACCATTCCAACTCAAACACCATTCCAACACAAACACCATTCCAACTCAAACACCATTCCAACTCAAACACCATTCCAACTCAAACTCCATTCCCTCTCAAACACCATTAGCTCTCAAACTCCATTCCATCTCAAACTCCATTCCCCCTCAAACTCCATTCCAACTCAAACTCCATTCCCCCTCAAACTCCATTCCCCCTCAAACTCCAATCCACCTCAAACACCATTTCCTCTCCAACACCATTCCCTCTCCAACACCATTCCACCTCAAACTCCATTCCCTCTCAAACTCCATTCCCTCTCAAACTCCATTCCTTCACAAACACTATTCCTCCTCAAACACCATTCCCTCTCAAACTCCATTCCCTCTCAAACACTATTCCTCTCAAACACTATTCCACCTCAAAAACCATTCCCTCTCAAACACAATTCCCACTCAAACTCCATTCAACCCGAAACTCCTTTCAAACTCAAACTCCATTCAACCTCAAACATCATTCGCTCTCAAACTCCATTCGCTCTCAAACTCCATTCCCTCTCAAATTCCATTCCCTCTCAAACTCCATTCCACCTCAAACTCAATTCCACCTCAAACTCAATTCCACCTCAAACACAATTCCACCTCAAACACTACTCCCTCTCAAACTCCATTCCACCTCAAACTCAATTCCCTCTCAAACACCATTCCCTCACCAACACCATTCTTGCTCAAACTCCATTCCACTTCATACTCCATTCCCTCTCATACTGCATTCCATCTCAAACTCCATTCCATCTGAAACTCCATTCCCTCTCAAACTCCATTCCCTCTCAAACTCCATTCCCTCTCAAACTCCATTCCCTCTCAACTCCATGCCCTCTCAACTCCATGCCCTCTCCAACTCCATGCCCTCTCCAACTCCATGCCCTCTCAATCACTACTCCCTCTCAAACACCATTCGCTCTCAAACTCCATTCATCCTCAAACTCCCTGCCCTCTCAAACTCCATGCCCTCTCAAACTACATTCAACCTCAAACTCCATTCCACCTCAAACACCATTCCAACTCAAACACCATTCCAACACAAACACCATTCCAACACAAACACCATTCCCTCTCAAACTCCATTCCCTCTCAAACTCCATTCCCTCTCAAACTCCATTCCCTCTCAAACTCCATTCCCCCTCAAACTCTATTCCACCACATACTCCATTCCCCCTCAAACTCCATTCCACCTCAAACTCCATTCCCCCTCAAACTCCATTCCCCCTCAAACTCCATTCCCCCTCAAACTCCAATCCACCTTAAACACCATTTCCTCTCCAACACCATTCCCTCTCCAACACCATTCCACCTCAAACTCCATTCCCTCTCAAACTCCATTCCCCCTCAAACTCCATTCCCCCTCAAACTCCATTCCCCCTCAAACTCCATTCCCCCTCAAACTCCAATCCACCTCAAACACCATTTCCTCTCCAACACCATTCCCTCTCCAACACCATTCCACCTCAAACTCCATTCCCTCTCAAACGACATTCCTCTCAAACGACATTCCTCTCAAACTCCATTCCCACTCAAACTCCATTCCCTCTCAAACTCCATTCCCTCTCAAACTCCATTCCTTCACAAACACTATTCCTCCTCAAACACCATTCCCTCTCAAACTCCATTCCCTCTCAAACACTATTCCTCTCAAACACTATTCCACCTCAAAAACCATTCCCTCTCAAACACAATTCCCACTCAAACTCCATTCAACCCGAAACTCCTTTCAAACTCAAACTCCATTCAACCTCAAACATCATTCGCTCTCAAACTCCATTCGCTCTCAAACTCAATTCCCTCTCAAATTCCATTCCCTCTCAAACTCCATTCCACCTCAAACTCAATTCCACCTCAAACTCAATTCCACCTCAAACTCAATTCCACCTCAAACACAATTCCACCTCAAACACAATTCCACCTCAAACACTACTCCCTCTCAAACTCCATTCCACCTCAAACTCAATTCCCTCTCAAACACCATTCCCTCACCAACACCATTCCTGCTCAAACTCCATTCCACTTCATACTCCATTCCCTCTCAAACTCCATTCCCTCTCAACTCCATGCCCTCTCCAACTCCATGCCCTCTCCAACTCCATGCCCTCTCAATCACTACTCCCTCTCAAACACCATTCGCTCTCAAACTCCATTCATCCTCAAACTCCCTGCCCTCTCAAACTCCATGCCCTCTCAAACTACATTCAACCTCAAACTCCATTCCACCTCAAACACCATTCCAACTCAAACACCATTCCAACACAAACACCATTCCAACACAAACACCATTCCCTCTCAAACTCCATTCCCTCTCAAACTCCATTCCCTCTCAAACTCCATTCCCTCTCAAACTCCATTCCCTCTCAAACTCCATTCCCCCTCAAACTCCATTCCACCACAAACTCCATTCCCTCTCAAACTCCATTCCCTCTCAAACACCATTAGCTCTCAAACTCCATTCCACCTCAAACTTCATTCCACATCAAACTCCATTCCCCCTCAAACTCCATTCCCCCTCAAACTCCAATCCACCTCAAACACCATTTCCTCTCCAACACCATTCCCTCTCCAACACCATTCCACCTCAAACTCCATTCCCTCTCAAACGACATTCCTCTCAAACTGCATTCCTTCACAAACACTATTCCACCTCAAACACCATTCCCTCTCAAACACAATTCCTCTCAAACACCATTCCACCTCAAACTCCATTCCACCTCAAACCCCATTCCAGCTCAAACCCCATTCCAGCTCAAACTCCATTCCCTCTCAAAATCCATTCCTCTCAAACACCATTCCTCTCAAACTCCATTCCTCTCAAACTCCATTCCTCTCAAACTCCATTCCTCTCAAACTCCATTCCCTCACAAACACCATTTGACCTCAAACACCATTCCCTCTCAAACTCCATTCCCTCCCAAACTCCGTTCCCTCCCCAATGCCATTCCACTCCAACGCCATTCCTCCCCAAGGCCAGTCCTTCCCCAATGCCATTCCCTCCCCAACGTCATTCCCTCACCAGGCCGTTCCCTCACAAACGCTATTCCCTCACAAACACCATTCCACCTCAAACTCCATGCCATCTCAATCACTACAACCTCTCAAACACCATTCACTCTCAATCTCCATACCACCTCAAACTCCATGCCCTCTCAAACTACATTCCCTCTCAAACTCGATTCTTTCTCAAACTCCATACCCGCTCAATCACTACACCCTCTCAAACTCCATTCCCGCTCAAACTCCATTCCACCTCAAACTCCATTCCACCCCAAACACCATTCCACCCCAAACACCATTCCAACACAAACACCATTCCAACACAAACACCATTCCAACTCAAACACCATTCCAACTCAGACACCATTCCAACTCAAACTCCATTCCCTCTCAAACACCATTAGCTCTCAAACTCCATTCCATCTCAAACTCCATTCCCCCTCAAACTCCATTCCACCTCAAACTCCATTCCCCCTCAAACTCCAATCCACCTCAAACACCATTTCCTCTCCAACACCATTCCCTCTCCAACACCATTCCACCTAAAACTCCATTCCCTCTCAAACGACATTCCTCTCAAACGACATTCCTCTCAAACTCCATTCCCTCTCAAACTCCATTCCCTCTCAAACTCCATTCCTTCACAAACACTATTCCTCCTCAAACACCATTCCCTCTCAAACTCCATTCCCTCTCAAACACTATTCCTCTCAAACACTATTCCACCTCAAAAACCATTCCCTCTCAAACACAATTCCCACTCAAACTCCATTCAACCCGAAACTCCTTTCAAACTCAAACTCCATTCAACCTCAAACATCATTCGCTCTCAAACATCATTCCCTCTCAAACTCCATTCCCTCTCAAACTCCATTCCCTCTCAAACTCCATTCCCTCTCAAACTCCATTCCCTCTCCAACACCATTCCACCTCAAACTCCATTCCCTCTCAAACGACATTCCTCTCAAACTCCATTCCTTCACAAACACTATTCCTCCTCAAACACCATTCCCTCTCAAACTCCATACCCTCTCAATCACTACACCCTCTCAAACTCCATTCCCGCTCAAACTCCATTCCACCTGAAACTCCATTCCACCCCAAACACCATTCCAACTCAAACACCATTCCAACACAATCACCATTCCAACTCAAACACCATTCCAACTCAAACACCATTCCAACTCAAACACCATTCCAACTCAAACTCCATTCCCTCTCAAACACCATTAGCTCTCAAACTCCATTCCATCTCAAACTCCATTCCCCCTCAAACTCCATTCCACCTCAAACTCCATTCCCCCTCAAACTCCATTCCCCCTCAAACTCCATTCCCCCTCAAACTCCAATCCACCTCAAACACCATTTCCTCTCCAACACCATTCCCTCTCCAACACCATTCCCTCTCAAACACTATTCCTCTCAAACACTATTCCACCTCAAACTCCATTCCCTCTCAAACGACATTCCTCTCAAACGACATTCCTCTCAAACTCCATTCCCACTCAAACTCCATTCCCTCTCAAACTCCATTCCCTCTCAAACTCCATTCCTTCACAAACACTATTCCTCCTCAAACACCATTCCCTCTCAAACTCCATTCCCTCTCAAACACTATTCCTCTCAAACACTATTCCACCTCAAAAACCATTCCCTCTCAAACACAATTCCCACTCAAACTCCATTCAACCCGAAACTCCTTTCAAACTCAAACTCCATTCAACCTCAAACATCATTCGCTCTCAAACTCCATTCGCTCTCAAACTCCATTCCCTCTCAAATTCCATTCCCTCTCAAACTCCATTCCACCTCAAACTCAATTCCACCTCAAACTCAATTCCACCTCAAACTCAATTCCACCTCAAACTCAATTCCACCTCAAACACAATTCCACCTCAAACACTACTCCCTCTCAAACTCCATTCCACCTCAAACTCAATTCCCTCTCAAACACCATTCCCTCACCAACACCATTCCTGCTCAAACTCCATTCCACTTCATACTCCATTCCCTCTCATACTGCATTCCATCTCAAACTCCATTCCATCTCAAACTCCATTCCCTCTCAAACTCCATTCCCTCTCAAACTCCATTCCCTCTCAAACTCCATTCCCTCTCAACTCCATGCCCTCTCCAACTCCATGCCCTCTCCAACTCCATGCCCTCTCCAACTCCATGCCCTCTCCAACTCCATGCCCTCTCAATCACTACTCCCTCTCAAACACCATTCGCTCTCAAACTCCATTCATCCTCAAACTCCCTGCCCTCTCAAACTCCATGCCCTCTCAAACTACATTCAACCTCAAACTCCATTCCCCCTCAAACTCCATTCCACCACAAACTCCATTCCCTCTCAAACACCATTAGCTCTCAAACTCCATTCCACCTCAAACTTCATTCCACATCAAACTCCATTCCCTCTCCAACACCATTCCACCTCAAACTCCATTCCCTCTCAAACGACATTCCTCTCAAACTGCATTCCTTCACAAACACTATTCCACCTCAAACACCATTCCCTCTCAAACACAATTCCTCTCAAACACCATTCCACCTCAAACTCCATTCCACCTCAAACCCCATTCCAGCTCAAACCCCATTCCAGCTCAAACTCCATTCCCTCTCAAAATCCATTCCTCTCAAACACCATTCCTCTCAAACTCCATTCCTCTCAAACTCCATTCCTCTCAAACTCCATTCCCTCACAAACACCATTTGACCTCAAACACCATTCCCTCTCAAACTCCATTCCCTCCCAAACTCCGTTCCCTCCCCAATGCCATTCCACTCCAACGCCATTCCTCCCCAAGGCCAGTCCTTCCCCAATGCCATTCCCTCCCCAACGTCATTCCCTCTCCAGGCCATTCCCTCACAAACGCTATTCCCTCACAAACACCATTCCACCTCAAACTCCATGCCATCTCAATCACTACAACCTCTCAAACACCATTCACTCTCAATCTCCATACCACCTCAAACTCCATGCCCTCTCAAACTACATTCCCTCTCAAACTCGATTCTTTCTCAAACTCCATACCCGCTCAATCACTACACCCTCTCAAACTCCATTCCCGCTCAAACTCCATTCCACCTCAAACTCCATTCCACCCCAAACACCATTCCACCCCAAACACCATTCCAACACAAACACCATTCCAACACAAACACCATTCCAACACAAACACCATTCCAACTCAAACACCATTCCAACTCAAACACCATTCCAACTCAAACTCCATTCCCTCTCAAACACCATTAGCTCTCAAACTCCATTCCATCTCAAACTCCATTCCCCCTCAAACTCCATTCCACCTCAAACTCCATTCCCCCTCAAACTCCAATCCACCTCAAACACCATTTCCTCTCCAACACCATTCCCTCTCCAACACCATTCCACCTCAAACTCCATTCCCTCTCAAACGACATTCCTCTCAAACGACATTCCTCTCAAACGACATTCCTCTCAAACTCCATTCCCTCTCAAACTCCATTCCCTCTCAAACTCCATTCCTTCACAAACACTATTCCTCCTCAAACACCATTCCCTCTCAAACTCCATTCCCTCTCAAACACTATTCCTCTCAAACACTATTCCACCTCAAAAACCATTCCCCCTCAAACACAATTTCCACTCAAACTCCATTCAACCCGAAACTCCTTTCAAACTCAAACTCCATTCAACCTCAAACATCATTCGCTCTCAAACTCCATTCCCTCTCAAACTCCATTCCCTCTCAAACTCCATTCCCTCTCAAACTCCATTCCCTCTCAAACTCCATTCCCTCTCCAACACCATTCCACCTCAAACTCCATTCCCTCTCAAACGACATTCCTCTCAAACTCCATTCCTTCACAAACACTATTCCTCCTCAAACACCATTCCCTCTCAAACTCCATACCCTCTCAATCACTACACCCTCTCAAACTCCATTCCCGCTCAAACTCCATTCCACCTGAAACTCCATTCCACCCCAAACACCATTCCAACTCAAACACCATTCCAACACAAACACCATTCCAACTCAAACACCATTCCAACTCAAACACCATTCCAACTCAAACTCCATTCCCTCTCAAACACCATTAGCTCTCAAACTCCATTCCATCTCAAACTCCATTCCCCCTCAAACTCCATTCCACCTCAAACTCCATTCCCCCTCAAACTCCAATCCACCTCAAACACCATTTCCTCTCCAACACCATTCCCTCTCCAACACCATTCCACCTAAAACTCCATTCCCTCTCAAACGACATTCCTCTCAAACGACATTCCTCTCAAACTCCATTCCCTCTCAAACTCCATTCCCTCTCAAACTCCATTCCCTCTCAAACTCCATTCCTTCACAAACACTATTCCTCCTCAAACACCATTCCCTCTCAAACTCCATTCCCTCTCAAACACTATTCCTCTCAAACACTATTCCACCTCAAAAACCATTCCCTCTCAAACACAATTCCCACTCAAACTCCATTCAACCCGAAACTCCTTTCAAACTCAAACTCCATTCAACCTCAAACATCATTCGCTCTCAAACATCATTCCCTCTCAAACTCCATTCCCTCTCAAACTCCATTCCCTCTCAAACTCCATTCCCTCTCAAACTCCATTCCCTCTCCAACACCATTCCACCTCAAACTCCATTCCCTCTCAAACGACATTCCTCTCAAACTCCATTCCTTCACAAACACTATTCCTCCTCAAACACCATTCCCTCTCAAACTCCATACCCTCTCAATCACTACACCCTCTCAAACTCCATTCCCGCTCAAACTCCATTCCACCTGAAACTCCATTCCACCCCAAACACCATTCCAACTCAAACACCATTCCAACACAAACACCATTCCAACTCAAACACCATTCCAACTCAAACACCATTCCAACTCAAACACCATTCCAACTCAAACTCCATTCCCTCTCAAACACCATTAGCTCTCAAACTCCATTCCATCTCAAACTCCATTCCCCCTCAAACTCCATTCCACCTCAAACTCCATTCCCTCTCAAACGACATTCCTCTCAAACTCCATTCCTTCACAAACACTATTCCTCCTCAAACACCATTCCCTCTCAAACTCCATACCCTCTCAATCACTACACCCTCTCAAACTCCATTCCCTCTCAAACTCCATTCCACCTGAAACTCCATTCCACCCCAAACACCATTCCAACTCAAACACCATTCCAACACAAACACCATTCCAACTCAAACACCATTCCAACTCAAACACCATTCCAACTCAAACACCATTCCAACTCAAACTCCATTCCCTCTCAAACACCATTAGCTCTCAAACTCCATTCCATCTCAAACTCCATTCCCCCTCAAACTCCATTCCACCTCAAACACCATTTCCTCTCCAACACCATTCCCTCTCCAACACCATTCCCTCTCAAACACTATTCCTCTCAAACACTATTCCACCTCAAAAACCATTCCCTCTCAAACACAATTCCCACTCAAACTCCATTCAACCCGAAACTCCTTTCAAACTCAAACTCCATTCAACCTCAAACTCCATTCCCCCTCAAACTCCATTCCCCCTCAAACTCCAATCCACCTCAAACACCATTTCCTCTCCAACACCATTCCCTCTCCAACACCATTCCCTCTCAAACACTATTCCTCTCAAACACTATTCCACCTCAAAAACCATTCCCTCTCAAACACAATTCCCACTCAAACTCCATTCAACCCGAAACTCCATTCCCCCTCAAACTCCATTCCACCTCAAACTCCATTCCCCCTCAAACTCCATTCCCCCTCAAACTCCATTCCCCCTCAAACTCCATTCCCCCTCAAACTCCAATCCACCTCAAACACCATTTCCTCTCCAACACCATTCCCTCTCAAACTCCATTCCCTCTCAAACACTATTCCTCTCAAACACTATTCCACCTCAAAAACCATTCCCTCTCAAACACAATTCCCACTCAAACTCCATTCAACCCGAAACTCCTTTCAAACTCAAACTCCATTCAACCTCAAACATCATTCGCTCTCAAACTCCATTCGCTCTCAAACTCCATTCCCTCTCAAATTCCATTCCCTCTCAAACTCCATTCCACCTCAAACTCAATTCCACCTCAAACTCAATTCCACCTCAAACTCAATTCCACCTCAAACACAATTCCACCTCAAACACAATTCCACCTCAAACACTACTCCCTCTCAAACTCCATTCCACCTCAAACTCAATTCCCTCTCAAGCACCATTCCCTCACCAACACCATTCCTGCTCAAACTCCATTCCACTTCATACTCCATTCCCTCTCATACTGCATTCCATCTCAAACTCCATTCCATCTCAAACTCCATTCCCTCTCAAACTCCATTCCCTCTCAAACTCCATTCCCTCTCAAACTCCATTCCCTCTCAACTCCATGCCCTCTCCAACTCCATGCCCTCTCCAACTCCATGCCCTCTCAATCACTACTCCCTCTCAAACACCATTCGCTCTCAAACTCCATTCATCCTCAAACTCCCTGCCCTCTCAAACTCCATGCCCTCTCAAACTACATTCAACCTCAAACTCCATTCCACCTCAAACACCATTCCAACTCAAACACCATTCCAACACAAACACCATTCCAACACAAACTCCATTCCCCCTCAAACTCCATTCCACCTCAAACTCCATTCCCCCTCAAACTCCATTCCCCCTCAAACACCATTTCCTCTCCAACACCATTCCCTCTCCAACACCATTCCACCTCAAACTCCATTCCCTCTCAAACGACATTCCTCTCAAACTCCATTCCCTCTCAAACTCCATTCCCTCTCAAACTCCATTCCTTCACAAACACTATTCCTCCTCAAACACCATTCCCTCTCAAACTCCATTCCCTCTCAAACACTATTCCTCTCAAACACTATTCCACCTCAAAAACCATTCCCTCTCAAACACAATTCCCACTCAAACTCCATTCAACCCGAAACTCCTTTCAAACTCAAACTCCATTCAACCTCAAACATCATTCGCTCTCAAACATCATTCGCTCTCAAACTCCATTCCCTCTCAAACTCCATTCCCTCTCAAACTCCATTCCCTCTCAAACTCCATTCCCTCTCAATCTCATTACCACCTCAAACTCCCTGCCCTCTCAATCACTACACCCTCTCATACACAATTCCCTCTCAAACTCCATTCCCTCTCAAACTCCCTGCCCTCTCAAACTCCCTGCCCTCTCAAACTCCCTGCCCTCTCAAACTACATTCAACCTCAAACTCCATTCCAACTCAAACACCATTCCAACACAAACACCATTCCAACTCAAACTCAATTCCACATCAAACTCAATTCCACCTGAAACTCAATTCCACCTCAAACACTACTCCCTCTCAAACTGCATTCCACGTCAAACTCAATTCCCTCTCAAACACCATTCCCTCACCAACACCATTCCAGCTCAAACTCCATTCCACTTCATACTCCATTCCCTCTCATACTGCATTCCATCTCAAACTCCATTCCCACTCAAACTCCATTCCCTCTCAAACACCATTTGACCTCAAACACCAATCCCTCTCAAACTCCATTCCCTCCCAAACTCCGTTCCCTCCCCAATGCCATTCCACTCCAACGCCATTCCTCCCCAAGGCCAGTCCTTCCCCAATGCCATTCCCTCCCCAACGTCATTCCCTCTCCAGGCCATTCCCTCACAAACGCTATTCCCTCACAAACACCATTCCACCTCAAACTCCATGCCATCTCAATCACTACAACCTCTCAAACACCATTCACTCTCAATCTCCATACCACCTCAAACTCCATGCCCTCTCAAACTACATTCCCTCTCAAACTCGATTCTTTCTCAAACTCCATACCCTCTCAATCACTACACCCTCTCAAACTCCATTCCCGCTCAAACTCCATTCCACCTCAAACTCCATTCCACCCCAAACACCATTCCAACTCAAACACCATTCCAACTCAAACTCCATTCCCTCTCAAACACCATTAGCTCTCAAACTCCATTCCATCTCAAACTCCATTCCCCCTCAAACTCCATTCCACCTCAAACTCCATTCCCTCTCAAAATCCATTCCTCTCAAACTCCATTCCCTCCCAAACTCCATACCCTCCCAAACTCCATACCCTCCCAAACTCCATTCCCTCCCAAATGCCATTCCACTCCAACGCCATTCCTCCACAAGGACAGTCCCTTCCCAATGCCATTCGCTCCCCAACGTCATTCCCTCTCCAGTCCATTCCCGCTAGAACGCTATTCCCTCACAAACACCATTCCACCTCAAAGTCCATGCACTCTCAAACTCCATACCCTCTCAATCACTACACCCTCTCAAACTCCATTCCCGCTCAAACTCCATTCCACCTGAAACTCCATTCCACCCCAAACACCATTCCAACTCAAACACCATTCCAACACAAACACCATTCCAACTCAAACACCATTCCAACTCAAACACCATTCCAACTCAAACACCATTCCAACTCAAACTCCATTCCCTCTCAAACACCATTAGCTCTCAAACTCCATTCCATCTCAAACTCCATTCCCCCTCAAACTCCATTCCACCTCAAACTCCATTCCCTCTCAAACGACATTCCTCTCAAACTCCATTCCTTCACAAACACTATTCCTCCTCAAACACCATTCCCTCTCAAACTCCATACCCTCTCAATCACTACACCCTCTCAAACTCCATTCCCTCTCAAACTCCATTCCACCTGAAACTCCATTCCACCCCAAACACCATTCCAACTCAAACACCATTCCAACACAAACACCATTCCAACTCAAACACCATTCCAACTCAAACACCATTCCAACTCAAACACCATTCCAACTCAAACTCCATTCCCTCTCAAACACCATTAGCTCTCAAACTCCATTCCATCTCAAACTCCATTCCCCCTCAAACTCCATTCCACCTCAAACACCATTTCCTCTCCAACACCATTCCCTCTCCAACACCATTCCCTCTCAAACACTATTCCTCTCAAACACTATTCCACCTCAAAAACCATTCCCTCTCAAACACAATTCCCACTCAAACTCCATTCAACCCGAAACTCCTTTCAAACTCAAACTCCATTCAACCTCAAACTCCATTCCCCCTCAAACTCCATTCCCCCTCAAACTCCAATCCACCTCAAACACCATTTCCTCTCCAACACCATTCCCTCTCCAACACCATTCCCTCTCAAACACTATTCCTCTCAAACACTATTCCACCTCAAAAACCATTCCCTCTCAAACACAATTCCCACTCAAACTCCATTCAACCCGAAACTCCATTCCCCCTCAAACTCCATTCCACCTCAAACTCCATTCCCCCTCAAACTCCATTCCCCCTCAAACTCCATTCCCCCTCAAACTCCATTCCCCCTCAAACTCCATTCCCCCTCAAACTCCAATCCACCTCAAACACCATTTCCTCTCCAACACCATTCCCTCTCAAACTCCATTCCCTCTCAAACACTATTCCTCTCAAACACTATTCCACCTCAAAAACCATTCCCTCTCAAACACAATTCCCACTCAAACTCCATTCAACCCGAAACTCCTTTCAAACTCAAACTCCATTCAACCTCAAACATCATTCGCTCTCAAACTCCATTCGCTCTCAAACTCCATTCCCTCTCAAATTCCATTCCCTCTCAAACTCCATTCCACCTCAAACTCAATTCCACCTCAAACTCAATTCCACCTCAAACTCAATTCCACCTCAAACACAATTCCACCTCAAACACAATTCCACCTCAAACACTACTCCCTCTCAAACTCCATTCCACCTCAAACTCAATTCCCTCTCAAGCACCATTCCCTCACCAACACCATTCCTGCTCAAACTCCATTCCACTTCATACTCCATTCCCTCTCATACTGCATTCCATCTCAAACTCCATTCCATCTCAAACTCCATTCCCTCTCAAACTCCATTCCCTCTCAAACTCCATTCCCTCTCAAACTCCATTCCCTCTCAACTCCATGCCCTCTCCAACTCCATGCCCTCTCCAACTCCATGCCCTCTCAATCACTACTCCCTCTCAAACACCATTCGCTCTCAAACTCCATTCATCCTCAAACTCCCTGCCCTCTCAAACTCCATGCCCTCTCAAACTACATTCAACCTCAAACTCCATTCCACCTCAAACACCATTCCAACTCAAACACCATTCCAACACAAACACCATTCCAACACAAACTCCATTCCCCCTCAAACTCCATTCCACCTCAAACTCCATTCCCCCTCAAACTCCATTCCCCCTCAAACACCATTTCCTCTCCAACACCATTCCCTCTCCAACACCATTCCACCTCAAACTCCATTCCCTCTCAAACGACATTCCTCTCAAACTCCATTCCCTCTCAAACTCCATTCCCTCTCAAACTCCATTCCTTCACAAACACTATTCCTCCTCAAACACCATTCCCTCTCAAACTCCATTCCCTCTCAAACACTATTCCTCTCAAACACTATTCCACCTCAAAAACCATTCCCTCTCAAACACAATTCCCACTCAAACTCCATTCAACCCGAAACTCCTTTCAAACTCAAACTCCATTCAACCTCAAACATCATTCGCTCTCAAACATCATTCGCTCTCAAACTCCATTCCCTCTCAAACTCCATTCCCTCTCAAACTCCATTCCCTCTCAATCTCATTAGAAACCTCAAACTCCCTGCCCTCTCAATCACTACACCCTCTCATACACAATTCCCTCTCAAACTCCATTCCCTCTCAAACTCCCTGCCCTCTCAAACTCCCTGCCCTCTCAAACTCCCTGCCCTCTCAAACTACATTCAACCTCAAACTCCATTCCAACTCAAACACCATTCCAACACAAACACCATTCCAACTCAAACTCAATTCCACATCAAACTCAATTCCACCTGAAACTCAATTCCACCTCAAACACTACTCCCTCTCAAACTGCATTCCACGTCAAACTCAATTCCCTCTCAAACACCATTCCCTCACCAACACCATTCCAGCTCAAACTCCATTCCACTTCATACTCCATTCCCTCTCATACTGCATTCCATCTCAAACTCCATTCCCACTCAAACTCCATTCCCTCTCAAACACCATTTGACCTCAAACACCAATCCCTCTCAAACTCCATTCCCTCCCAAACTCCGTTCCCTCCCCAATGCCATTCCACTCCAACGCCATTCCTCCCCAAGGCCAGTCCTTCCCCAATGCCATTCCCTCCCCAACGTCATTCCCTCTCCAGGCCATTCCCTCACAAAAGCTATTCCCTCACAAACACCATTCCACCTCAAACTCCATGCCATCTCAATCACTACAACCTCTCAAACACCATTCACTCTCAATCTCCATACCACCTCAAACTCCATGCCCTCTCAAACTACATTCCCTCTCAAACTCGATTCTTTCTCAAACTCCATACCCTCTCAATCACTACACCCTCTCAAACTCCATTCCCGCTCAAACTCCATTCCACCTCAAACTCCATTCCACCCCAAACACCATTCCAACTCAAACACCATTCCAACTCAAACTCCATTCCCTCTCAAACACCATTAGCTCTCAAACTCCATTCCATCTCAAACTCCATTCCCCCTCAAACTCCATTCCACCTCAAACTCCATTCCCTCTCAAAATCCATTCCTCTCAAACTCCATTCCCTCCCAAACTCCATACCCTCCCAAACTCCATACCCTCCCAAACTCCATTCCCTCCCAAATGCCATTCCACTCCAACGCCATTCCTCCACAAGGACAGTCCCTTCCCAATGCCATTCGCTCCCCAACGTCATTCCCTCTCCAGTCCATTCCCGCTAGAACGCTATTCCCTCACAAACACCATTCCACCTCAAAGTCCATGCACTCTCAAACTCCATGCCCTCTCAATCACTACAAACTCTCAAACACCATTCCCTCTCAATCTCCATTCCCTCTCAATCTCATTACCACCTCAAACTCCCTGCCCTCTCAATCACTACACCCTCTCATACACAATTCCCTCTCAAACTCCATTCCCTCTCAAACTCCATTCCCTCTCAAACACCATTTGACCTCAAACACCATTCCCTCTCAAACTCCATTCCCTCCCAAACTCCGTTCCATCCCCAATGCCATTCCACTCCAACGCCATTCCTCCCCAAGGCCAGTCCTTCCCCAATGCCATTCCCTCCCCAACGTCATTCCCTCTCCAGGCCATTCCCTCACAAACGCTATTCCCTCACAAACACCATTCCACCTCAAACTCCATGCCATCTCAATCACTACAACCTCTCAAACACCATTCACTCTCAATCTCCATACCACCTCAAACTCCATGCCCTCTCAAACTACATTCCCTCTCAAACTCGATTCTTTCTCAAACTCCATACCCTCTCAATCACTACACCCTCTCAAACTCCATTCCCGCTCAAACTCCATTCCACCTCAAACTCCATTCCACCCCAAACACCATTCCAACTCAAACACCATTCCAACTCAAACTCCATTCCCTCTCAAACACCATTAGCTCTCAAACTCCATTCCATCTCAAACTCCATTCCCCCTCAAACTCCATTCCCCCTCAAACTCCAATCCACCTCAAACACCATTTCCTCTCCAACAACATTCCCTCTCCAACACCATTCCACCTCAAACTCCATTCCCTCTCAAACGACATTCCTCTCAAACGACATTCCCTCTCAAACTCCATTCCCTCTCAAACTCCATTCCACCTCAAAGTCCATTCCCTCTCAAACGACATTCCTCTCAAACGACATTCCCTCTCAAACTCCATTCCCTCACAAACACCATTCCACCTCAAAGTCCATGCACTCTCAAACTCCATGCCCTCTCAATCACTACAAACTCTCAAACACCATTCCCTCTCAATCTCCATTCCCTCTCAAACTCCATGCCCTCTCAATCACTACTCCCTCTCCAAACAATTCGCTTTAAAACTCCATTCCCACTCAAACTCCACTCGCTCTCAAACTCCATTCACTCTCAAACTCCATGCCCTCTCAATCACTACTCCCTCTCCAACACAATTCGCTTTAAAACTCCATTCCTCCTCTAACTCCATTCCTCCTCTAACTCCATTCCTCCTCTAACTCCAATCCACCTCAAACTCCAATCCAACTCAAACTCCATTCCACCTCAAACTCCATTCCACCTCAAACTCAATTCCACCTCAAAGTCCATGCCCTCTCAATCTCTACTCCCTCTCAAACACCATTCCCTCTCAAACTCCCTGCCCTCTCAATAACTACACCCTCTCATACACAATTCCCTCTCAAACTCCATTCCCTCTCAAACTCCATTCCCTCTCAAACTCCATTCCCTCTCAAACTCCATTCGCTCTCAAACTCCCTGCCCTCTCAAACTCCCTGCCCTCTCAAACTCCATGCCGTCTCAAACTACATTCAACCTCAAACTCAGTTCCACCTCAAACTCAATTCCACCTCAAACACTACTCCCTCTCAAACTCCATTCCACCTCAAACTCAATTCCCTCTCAAACACCATTCCCTCACCAACACCATTCCAGCTCAAACTCCATTCCACTTCATACTCCATTCCCTCTCATACTCCATTCCCTCTCAAACTCCATTCCCTCTCAAACTCCATTCCCTCTCAAACTCCATGCCCTCTCAAACTCCATGCCCTCTCAAACTCCATGCCCTCTCAAACTCCATGCCCTCTCAAACTCCATGCCCTCTCCAACTCCATGCCCTCTCAATCACTACTCCCTCTCAAACACCATTCGCTCTCAAACTCCATTCATCCTCAAACTCCCTGCCCTCTCAAACTCCATGCCCTCTCAAACTACATTCAACCTCAAACTCCATTCCACCTCAAACACCATTCCAACTCAAACACCATTCCAACACAAACACCATTCCAACTCAAACACCATTCCAACTAAAACACCATTCCAACTCAAACACCATTCCAACTCAAACTCCATTCCCCCTCAAACTCCATTCCACCTCAAACTCCATTCCACCTCAAACTCCATTCCCTCTCAAACACCATTAGCTCTCAAACTCCATTCCACCTCAAACTTCATTCCACATCAAACTCCATTCCCCCTCAAACTCCAATCCACCTCAAACACCATTTCCTCTCCAACACCATTCCCTCTCCAACACCATTCCACCTCAAACTCCATTCCCTCTCAAACGACATTCCTCTCAAACTGCATTCCTTCACAAACACTATTCCACCTCAAACACCATTCCCTCTCAAACTCAATTCCACCTCAAACACTACTCCCTCTCAAACTCCATTCCACCTCAAACTCAATTCCCTCTCAAACACCATTCCCTCACCAACACCATTCCAACTCAAACACCATTCCAACTCAAACACCATTCGAACTCAAACTCCATTCCCTGTCAAACTCCATTCCCTCTCAAACTCCATTCCATCTCAAACTCCATTCCCCCTCAAACTCCATTCCACCTCAAACTCCATTCCCCCTCAAACTCCATTCCCCCTCAAACTCCAATCCACCTCAAACACCATTTCCTCTCCAACACCATTCCCTCTCCAACACCATTCCACCTCAAACTCCATTCCTTCACAAACACTATTCCTCCTCAAACACCATTCCCTCTCAAACTCCATTCCCTCTCAAACACTATTCCTCTCAAACACTATTCCACCTCAAAAACCATTCCCTCTCAAACACAATTCCCACTCAAACTCCATTCAACCCAAAACTCCTTTCAAACTCAAACTCCATTCAACCTCAAACATCATTCGCTCTCAAACATCATTCGCTCTCAAACTCCATTCGCTCTCAAACTCCATTCGCTCTCAAACTCCATTCCCTCTCAAACTCCATTCCCTCTCAATCTCATTACCACCCCAAACTCCCTGCCCTCTCAATCACTACACCCTCTCATACACAATTCCCTCTCAAACTCCATTCCCTCTCAAACTCCCTGCCCTCTCAAACTCCCTGCCCTCTCAAACTCAATGCCCTCTCAAACTACATTCAACCTCAAACTCCATTCCAACTCAAACACCATTCCAACACAAACACCATTCCAACTCAAACTCAATTCCACCTCAAACTCAATTCCACCTCAAACTCAATTCCACCTCAAACACTACTCCCTCTCAAACTCCATTCCACCTCAAACTCAATTCCCTCTCAAACACCATTCCCTCACCAACACCATTCCAGCTCAAACTCCATTCCACTTCATACTCCATTCCCTCTCATACTGCATTCCATCTCAAACTCCATTCCCTCTCAAACTCCATTCCCTCTCAAACTCCATTCCCTCTCAAACTCCATTCCCTCTCAAACTCCATGCCCTCTCAATCACTACTCCCTCTCAAACACCATTCGCTCTCAAACTCCATTCATCCTCAAACTCCATTCCCTCTCAAACTCCATGACCTCTCAATCACTACTCCTTCTCATACTCCATTCCCTTCAAACTCCATGCCCTCTCAAACTACTTTCCTTCTCATACTCCCTGCCCTCTCAAACTGCATTCCCTCTCAAACTGCATTCCCTCTCAAACTCCATGCATTCTCAATCACTACACCCTCTCAAACTCCATTCCCGCTCAAACTCCATTCCACCTCATACTCCATTCATCCTCAAACCCCATTCCACTTCAAACTCCATTCCCTCTCAAAATCCATTCCCCCTCAAACTCCATTCCCCCTCAAACTCCAATCCACCTCAAACACCATTTCCTCTCCAACACCATTCCCTCTCCAACACCATTCCACCTCAAACTCCATTCCCTCTCAAACGACATTCCTCTCAAACGACATTCCCTCTCAAACTCCATTCCCTCTCAAACTCCATTCCACCTCAAAGTCCATTCCCTCTCAAACGACATTCCTCTCAAACGACATTCCCTCTCAAACTCCATTCCCTCACAAACACCATTCCACCTCAAAGTCCATGCACTCTCAAACTCCATGCCCTCTCAATCACTACAAACTCTCAAACACCATTCCCTCTCAATCTCCATTCCCTCTCAAACTCCATGCCCTCTCAATCACTACTCCCTCTCCAAACAATTCGCTTTAAAACTCCATTCCCACTCAAACTCCACTCCCTCTCAAACTCCATTCCCTCTCAAACTCCATGCCCACTCAATCACTACTCCCTCTCCAACACAATTCGCTTTAAAACTCCATTCCTCCTCTAACTCCATTCCTCCTCTAACTCCAATCCACCTCAAACTCCAATCCACCTCAAACTCCAATCCAACTCAAACTCCATTCCACCTCAAACTCCATTCCACCTCAAACTCAATTCCACCTCAAAGTCCATGCCCTTTCAATCTCTACTCCCTCTCAAACACCATTCCCTCTCAAACTCCCTGCCCTCTCAATCACTACACCCTCTCATACACAATTCCCTCTCAAACTCCATTCCCTCTCAAACTCCATTCCCTCTCAAACTCCCTGCCCTCTCAAACTCCCTGCCCTCTCAAACTCCCTGCCCTCTCAAACTCCATGCCCTCTCAAACTACATTCAACCTCAAACTCCATTCCAACTCAAACACCATTCCAACTCAAACTCAATTCCACCTCAAACTCAATTCCACCTCAAACTCAATTCCACCTCAAACACTACTCCCTCTCAAACTCCATTCCACCTCAAACTCAATTCCCTCTCAAACACCATTCCCTCACCAACACCATTCCAGCTCAAACTCCATTCCACTTCATACTCCATTCCCTCTCATACTGCATTCCATCTCAAACTCCATTCCCTCTCAAACTCCATTCCCTCTCAAACACCATTTGACCTCAAACACCATTCCCTCTCAAACTCCATTCCCTCCCAAACTCCGTTCCCTCCCCAATGCCATTCCACTCCAACGCCATTCCTCCCCAAGGCCAGTCCTTCCCCAATGCCATTCCCTCCCCAACGTCATTCCCTCTCCAGGCCATTCCCTCACAAACGCTATTCCCTCACAAACACCATTCCACCTCAAACTCCATGCCATCTCAATCACTACAACCTCTCAAACACCATTCACTCTCAATCTCCATACCACCTCAAATTCCATGCCCTCTCAAACTACATTCCCTCTCAAACTCGATTCTTTCTCAAACTCCATACCCTCTCAATCACTACACCCTCTCAAACTCCATTCCCGCTCAAACTCCATTCCACCTCAAACTCCATTCCACCCCAAACACCATTCCATCTCAAACACCATTCCAACTCAAACTCCATTCCCTCTCAAACACCATTAGCTCTCAAACTCCATTCCATCTCAAACTCCATTCCCCCTCAAACTCCATTCCACCTCAAACTCCATTCCCCCTCAAACTCCATTCCCCCTCAAACTCCATTCCCCCTCAAACTCCAATCCACCTCAAACACCATTTCCTCTCCAACACCATTCCCTCTCCAACACCATTCCACCTCAAACTCCATTCCCTCTCAAACGACATTCCTCTCAAACGACATTCCCTCTCAAACTCCATTCCCTCTCAAACTCCATTCCCTCTCAAACTCCATTCCTTCACAAACACTATTCCTCCTCAAACACCATTCCCTCTCAAACTCCATTCCCTCTCAAACACTATTCCTCTCAAACACTATTCCACCTCAAAAACCATTCCCTCTCAAACACAATTCCCACTCAAACTCCATTCAACCCGAAACTCCTTTCAAACTCAAACTCCATTCAACCTCAAACATCATTCGCTCTCAAACTCCATTCGCTCTCAAACTCCATTCGCTCTCAAACTCCATTCCCTCTCAAACTCCATTCCCTCTCAAACTCCATTCCACCTCAAACTCAATTCCACCTCAAACTCAATTCCACCTCAAACACTACTCCCTCTCAAACTCCATTCCACCTCAAACTCAATTCCCTCTCAAACACCATTCCCTCACCAACACCATTCCAGCTCAAACTCCATTCCACTTCATACTCCATTCCCTCTCAAACTGCATTCCATCTCAAACTCCATTCCCTCTCAAACTCCATTCCCTCTCAAACTCCATTCCCTCTCAAACTCCATTCCCTCTCCAACTCCATGCCCTCTCAATCACTACTCCCTCTCAAACACCATTCGCTCTCAAACTCCATTCATCCTCAAACTCCCTGCCCTCTCAAACTCCATGCCCTCTCAAACTACATTCAACCTCAAACTCCATTCCAACTCAAACACCATTCCAACACAAACACCATTCCAACTCAAACACCATTCCCTCTCAAACTCCATTCCCTCTCAAACTCCATTCCCTCTCAAACTCCATTCCCCCTCAAACTCCATTCCACCTCAAACTCCATTCCACCTCAAACTCCATTCCACATCAAACTCCATTCCCCCTCAAACTCCAATCCACCTCAAACACCATTTCCTCTCCAACACCATTTCCTCTCCAACACCATTCCCTCTCCAACACCATTCCCTCTCCAACACCATTCCACCTCAAACTCCATTCCCTCTCAAACGACATTCCTCTCAAACTGCATTCCTTCACAAACACTATTCCACCTCAAACACCATTCCCTCTCAAACACAATTCCTCTCAAACACCATTCCACCTCAAACTCCATTCCACCTCAAACCCCATTCCAGCTCAAACTCCATTCCCTCTAAAAATCCATTCCTCTCAAACACCATTCCTCTCAAACTCCATTCCTCTCAAACTCCATTCCTCTCAAACTCCATTCCTCTCAAACTCCATTCCCTCACAAACACCATTTGACCTCAAACACCATTCCCTCTCAAACTCCATTCCCTCCCAAACTCCGTTCCCTCCCCAATGCCATTCCACTCCAACGCCATTCCTCCCCAAGGCCAGTCCTTCCCCAATGCCATTCCCTCCCCAACGTCATTCCCTCTCCAGGCCATTCCCTCACACACGCTATTCCCTCACAAACACCATTCCACCTCAAACTCCATGCCATCTCAATCACTACAACCTCTCAAACACCATTCACTCTCAATCTCCATACCACCTCAAACTCCATGCCCTCTCAAACTACATTCCCTCTCAAACTCGATTCTTTCTCAAACTCCATACCCTCTCAATCACTACACCCTCTCAAACTCCATTCCCGCTCAAACTCCATTCCACCCCAAACAACTTTCCAACTCAAACACCATTCCAACACAAACACCATTCCAACTCAAACACCATTCCAACTCAAACACCATTCCAACTCAAACACCATTCCCTCTCAAACACCATTAGCTCTCAAACTCCATTCCATCTCAAACTCCATTCCCCCTCAAACTCCATTCCACCTCAAACTCCATTCCCCCTCAAACTCCAATCCACCTCAAACACCATTTCCTCTCCAACACCATTCCCTCTCCAACACCATTCCACCTCAAACTCCATTCCCTCTCAAACGACATTCCTCTCAAACTCCATTCCCTCTCAAACTCCATTCCCTCTCAAACTCCATTCCTTCACAAACACTATTCCTCCTCAAACACCATTCCCTCTCAAACTCCATTCCCTCTCAAACTCCATTCCCTCTCAAACTCCATTCCCTCTCAAACTCCATTCCCTCTCAAACACTATTCCACCTCAAAAACCATTCCCTCTCAAACACAATTCCCACTCAAACTCCATTCAACCCGAAACTCCTTTCAAACTCAAACTCCATTCAACCTCAAACATCATTCGCTCTCAAACTCCATTCGCTCTCAAACTCCATTCGCTCTCAAACTCCATTCCACCTCAAACTCCATTCCACCTCAAACTCAATTCCCTCTCAAACACCATTCCCTCACCAACACCATTCCAGCTCAAACTCCATTCCACTTCATACTCCATTCCCTCTCATACTGCATTCCATCTCAAACTCCATTCCCACTCAAACTCCATTCCCTCTCAAACACCATTTGACCTCAAACACCAATCCCTCTCAAACTCCATTCCCTCCCAAACTCCGTTCCCTCCCCAATGCCATTCCACTCCAACGCCATTCCTCCCCAAGGCCAGTCCTTCCCCAATGCCATTCCCTCCCCAACGTCATTCCCTCTCCAGGCTATTCCCTCACAAACACCATTCCACCTCAAACTCCATGCCATCTCAATCACTACAACCTCTCAAACACCATTCACTCTCAATCTCCATACCACCTCAAACTCCATGCCCTCTCAAACTACATTCCCTCTCAAACTCGATTCTTTCTCAAACTCCATACCCTCTCAATCACTACACCCTCTCAAACTCCATTCCCGATCAATCTCCATTCCACCTCAAACTCCATTCCACCCCAAACACCATTCCAACTCAAACACCATTCCAACTCAAACTCCATTCCCTCTCAAACACCATTAGCTCTCAAACTCCATTCCATCTCAAACTCCATTTCCCCTCAAACTCCATTCCACCTCAAACTCCATTCCCTCTCAAAATCCATTACTCTCAAACTCCATTCCTCTCAAACTCCATTCCCTCCCAAACTCCATACCCTCCCAAACTCCATTCCCTCCCAAATGCCATTCCACTCCAACGCCATTCCTCCACAAGGACAGTCCCTTCCCAATGCCATTCGCTCCCCAACGTCATTCCCTCTCCAGTCCATTCCCGCTAGAACGCTATTCCCTCACAAACACCATTCCACCTCAAAGTCCATGCACTCTCAAACTCCATGCCCTCTCAATCACTACAAACTCTCAAACACCATTCCCTCTCAATCTCCATTCCCTCTCAATCTCATTACCACCTCAAACTCCCTGCCCTCTCAATCACTACACCCTCTCATACACAATTCCCTCTCAAACTCCATTCCCTCTCAAACTCCATTCCCTCTCAAACTCCCTGCCCTCTCAAACTCCCTGCCCTCTCAAACTCCATGCCCTCTCAAACTACATTCAACCTCAAACTCCATTCCAACTCAAACACCATTCCAACACAAACACCATTGCAACTCAAACTCAATTCCACCTCAAACTCAATTCCACCTCAAACACTACTCCCTCTCAAACTCCATTCCACCTCAAACTCAATTCCCTCTCAAACACCATTCCCTCACCAACACCATTCCAGCTCAAACTCCATTCCACTTCATACTCCATTCCCTCTCATACTGCATTCCATCTCAAACTCCATTCCCTCTCAAACCCCATTCCCTCTCAAACACCATTTGACCTCAAACACCATTCCCTCTCAAACTCCATTCCCTCCCAAACTCCGTTCCATCCCCAATGCCATTCCACTCCAACGCCATTCCTCCCCAAGGCCAGTCCTTCCCCAATGCCATTCCCTCCCCAACGTCATTCCCTCTCCAGTCCATTCCCTCACAAACGCTATTCCCTCACAAACACCATTCCACCTCAAACTCCATGCCATCTCAATCACTACAACCTCTCAAACACCATTCACTCTCAATCTCCATACCACCTCAAACTCCATGCCATCTCAAACTACATTCCCTCTCAAACTCGATTCTTTCTCAAACTCCATACCCTCTCAATCACTACACCCTCTCAAACTCCATTCCCGCTCAAACTCCATTCCACCTCAAACTCCATTCCACCCCAAACACCATTCCAACTCAAACACCATTCCAACTCAAACTCCATTCCCTCTCAAACACCATTAGCTCTCAAACTCCATTCCATCTCAAACTCCATTCCCCCTCAAACTCCATTCCACCTCAAACTCCATTCCCCCTCAAACTCCATTCCCCCTCAAACTCCAATCCACCTCAAACACCATTTCCTCTCCAACACCATTCCCTCTCCAACACCATTCCACCTCAAACTCCATTCCCTCTCAAACGACATTCCTCTCAAACGACATTCCCTCTCAAACTCCATTCCCTCTCAAACTCCATTCCACCTCAAAGTCCATTCCCTCTCAAACGACATTCCTCTCAAACGACATTCCCTCTCAAACTCCATTCCCTCACAAACACCATTCCACCTCAAAGTCCATGCACTCTCAAACTCCATGCCCTCTCAATCACTACAAACTCTCAAACACCATTCCCTCTCAATCTCCATTCCCTCTCAAACTCCATGCCCTCTCAATCACTACTCCCTCTCCAAACAATTCGCTTTAAAACTCCATTCCCACTCAAACTCCACTCCCTCTCAAACTCCATTCCCTCTCAAACTCCATGCCCACTCAATCACTACTCCCTCTCCAACACAATTCGCTTTAAAACTCCATTCCTCCTCTAACTCCATTCCTCCTCTAACTCCATTCCTCCTCTAACTCCAATCCACCACAAACTCCAATCCACCTCAAACTCCAATCCAACTCAAACTCCATTCCACCTCAAACTCCATTCCACCTCAAACTCAATTCCACCTCAAAGTCCATGCCCTCTCAATCTCTACTCCCTCTCAAACACCATTCCCTCTCAAACTCCCTGCCCTCTCAATCACTACACCCTCTCATACACAATTCCCTCTCAAACTCCATTCCCTCTCAAACTCCCTGCCCTCTCAAACTCCCTGCCCTCTCAAACTCCCTGCCCTCTCAAACTCCATGCCCTCTCAAACTACATTCAACCTCAAACTCCATTCCAACTCAAACACCATTCCAACACAAACACCATTCCAACTCAAACTCAATTCCACCTCAAACTCAATTCCACCTCAAACTCAATTCCACCTCAAACTCAATTCCACCTCAAACACTACTCCCTCTCAAACTCCATTCCACCTCAAACTCAATTCCCTCTCAAACACCATTCCCTCACCAACACCATTCCACCTCAAACTCCATTCCACATCAAACTCCATTCCCCCTCAAACTCCAATCCACCTCAAACACCATTTCCTCTCCAACACCATTTCCTCTCCAACACCATTCCCTCTCCAACACCATTCCCTCTCCAACACCATTCCCTCTCCAACACCATTCCACCTCAAACTCCATTCCCTCTCAAACGACATTCCTCTCAAACTGCATTCCTTCACAAACACTATTCCACCTCAAACACCATTCCCTCTCAAACACAATTCCTCTCAAACACCATTCCACCTCAAACTCCATTCCACCTCAAACCCCATTCCAGCTCAAACTCCATTCCCTCTCAAAATCCATTCCTCTCAAACACCATTCCTCTCAAACTCCATTCCTCTCAAACTCCATTCCTCTCAAACTCCATTCCTCTCAAACTCCATTCCTCTCAAACTCCATTCCCTCACAAACACCATTTGACCTCAAACACCATTCCCTCTCAAACTCCATTCCCTCCCAAACTCCGTTCCCTCCCCAATGCCATTCCACTCCAACGCCATTCCTCCCCAAGGCCAGTCCTTCCCCAATGCCATTCCCTCCCCAACGTCATTCCCTCTCCAGGCCATTCCCTCACACACGCTATTCCCTCACAAACACCATTCCACCTCAAACTCCATGCCATCTCAATCACTACAACCTCTCAAACACCATTCACTCTCAATCTCCATACCACCTCAAACTCCATGCCCTCTCAAACTACATTCCCTCTCAAACTCGATTCTTTCTCAAACTCCATACCCTCTCAATCACTACACCCTCTCAAACTCCATTCCCGCTCAAACTCCATTCCACCCCAAACACCATTCCAACTCAAACACCATTCCAACACAAACACCATTCCAACTCAAACACCATTCCAACTCAAACACCATTCCAACTCAAACACCATTCCCTCTCAAACACCATTAGCTCTCAAACTCCATTCCATCTCAAACTCCATTCCCCCTCAAACTCCATTCCCCCTCAAACTCCAATCCACCTCAAACACCATTTCCTCTCCAACACCATTCCCTCTCCAACACCATTCCACCTCAAACTCCATTCCCTCTCAAACGACATTCCTCTCAAACTCCATTCCCTCTCAAACTCCATTCCCTCTCAAACTCCATTCCTTCACAAACACTATTCCTCCTCAAACTCCATTCCCTCTCAAACTCCATTCCCTCTCAAACACTATTCCACCTCAAAAACCATTCCCTCTCAAACACAATTCCCACTCAAACTCCATTCAACCCGAAACTCCTTTCAAACTCAAACTCCATTCAACCTCAAACATCATTCGCTCTCAAACTCCATTCGCTCTCAAACTCCATTCGCTCTCAAACTCCATTCGCTCTCAAACTCCATTCGCTCTCAAACTCCATTCCCTCTCAAACTCCATTCCACCTCAAACTCAATTCCACCTCAAACTCAATTCCACCTCAAACTCAATTCCACCTCAAACTCAATTCCACCTCAAACACTACTCCCTCTCAAACTCCATTCCACCTCAAACTCAATTCCCTCTCAAACACCATTCCCTCACCAACACCATTCCAGCTCAAACTCCATTCCACTTCATACTCCATTCCCTCTCATACTGCATTCCCTCTCAAACTCCATTCCCTCTCAAACTCCATTCCCTCTCAAACTCCATTCCCTCTCAAACTCCATGCCCTCTCAAACTCCATGCCCTCTCCAACTCCATGCCCTCTCCAACTCCATGCCCTCTCCAACTCCATGCCCTCTCAATCACTACTCCCTCTCAAACACCATTCGCTCTCAAACTCCATTCATCCTCAAACTCCATTCATCCTCAAACTCCATTCCCTCTCAAACTCCATGACCTCTCAATCACTACTCCTTCTCATACTCCATTCCCTTCAATCTCCATGCCCTCTCAAACTACTTTCCTTCTCAAACTCCATGCCCTCTCAAACTACATTCCCTCTCAAACTCGATTCTTTCTCAAACTCCATACCCTCTCAATCACTACACCCTCTCAAACTCCATTCCCGCTCAAACTCCATTCCACCTCAAACTCCATTCCACCCCAAACACCATTCCAACTCAAACACCATTCCAACTCAAACTCCATTCCCTCTCAAACACCATTAGCTCTCAAACTCCATTCCATCTCAAACTCCATTCCCCCTCAAACTCCATTCCACCTCAAACTCCATTCCCCCTCAAACTCCATTCCCCCTCAAACTCCAATCCACCTCAAACACCATTTCCTCTCCAACACCATTCCCTCTCCAACACCATTCCACCTCAAACTCCATTCCCTCTCAAACGACATTCCTCTCAAACGACATTCCCTCTCAAACTCCATTCCCTCTCAAACTCCATTCCACCTCAAAGTCCATTCCCTCTCAAACGACATTCCTCTCAAACGACATTCCCTCTCAATCTCCATTCCCTCTCAAACTCCATGCCCTCTCAATCACTACTCCCTCTCCAAACAATTCGCTTTAAAACTCCATTCCCACTCAAACTCCACTCCCTCTCAAACTCCATTCCCTCTCAAACTCCATGCCCTCTCAATCACTACTCCCTCTCCAACACAATTCGCTTTAAAACTCCATTCCTCCTCTAACTCCATTCCTCCTCTAACTCCATTCCTCCTCTAACTCCATTCCTCCTCTAACTCCAATCCACCTCAAACTCCAATCCACCTCAAACTCCAATCCAACTCAAACTCCATTCCACCTCAAACTCCATTCCACCTCAAACTCAATTCCACCTCAAAGTCCATGCCCTCTCAATCTCTACTCCCTCTCAAACACCATTCCCTCTCAAACTCCCTGCCCTCTCAATCACTACACCCTCTCATACACAATTCCCTCTCAAACTCCATTCCCTCTCAAACTCCATTCCCTCTCAAACTCCCTGCCCTCTCAAACTCCCTGCCCTCTCAAACTCCATGCCCTCTCAAACTACATTCAACCTCAAACTCCATTCCAACTCAAACACCATTCCAACACAAACACCATTCCAACTCAAACTCAATTCCACCTCAAACTCAATTCCACCTCAAACTCAATTCCACCTCAAACACTACTCCCTCTCAAACTCCATTCCACCTCAAACTCAATTCCCTCTCAAACACCATTCCCTCACCAACACCATTCCAGCTCAAACTCCATTCCACTTCATACTCCATTCCCTCTCATACTGCATTCCATCTCAAACTCCATTCCCTCTCAAACTCCATTCCCTCTCAAACACCATTTGACCTCAAACACCATTCCCTCTCAAACTCCATTCCCTCCCAAACTCCGTTCCCTCCCCAATGCCATTCCACTCCAACGCCATTCCTCCCCAAGGCCAGTCCTTACCCAATGCCATTCCCTCCCCAACGTCATTCCCTCTCCAGGCCATTCCCTCACAAACGCTATTCCCTCACAAACACCATTCCACCTCAAACTCCATGCCATCTCAATCACTACAACCTCTCAAACACCATTCACTCTCAATCTCCATACCACCTCAAACTCCATGCCCTCTCAAACTACATTCCCTCTCAAACTCGATTCTTTCTCAAACTCCATACCCTCTCAATCACTACACCCTCTCAAACTCCATTCCCGCTCAAACTCCATTCCACCTCAAACTCCATTCCACCCCAAACACCATTCCATCTCAAACACCATTCCAACTCAAACTCCATTCCCTCTCAAACACCATTAGCTCTCAAACTCCATTCCATCTCAAACTCCATTCCTCCTCTAACTCCATTCCCCCTCAAACTCCATTCCCCCTCAAACTCCATTCCCCCTCAAACTCCAATCCACCTCAAACACCATTTCCTCTCCAACACCATTCCCTCTCCAACACCATTCCACCTCAAACTCCATTCCCTCTCAAACGACATTCCTCTCAAACGACATTCCCTCTCAAACTCCATTCCCTCTCAAACTCCATTCCCTCTCAAACTCCATTCCCTCTCAAACTCCATTCCTTCACAAACACTATTCCTCCTCAAACACCATTCCCTCTCAAACTCGATTCCCTCTCAAACACTATTCCTCTCAAACACTATTCCACCTCAAAAACCATTCCCTCTCAAACACAATTCCCACTCAAACTCCATTCAACCCGAAACTCCTTTCAAACTCAAACTCCATTCAACCTCAAACATCATTCGCTCTCAAACTCCATTCGCTCTCAAACTCCATTCCCTCTCAAACTCCATTCCACCTCAAACTCAATTCCACCTCAAACTCAATTCCACCTCAAACACTACTCCCTCTCAAACTCCATTCCACCTCAAACTCAATTCCCTCTCAAACACCATTCCCTCACCAACACCATTCCAGCTCAAACTCCATTCCACTTCATACTCCATTCCCTCTCAAACTGCATTCCATCTCAAACTCCATTCCCTCTCAAACTCCATTCCCTCTCAAACTCCATTCCCTCTCAAACTCCATTCCCTCTCCAACTCCATTCCCTCTCCAACTCCATGCCCTCTCAATCACTACTCCCTCTCAAACACCATTCGCTCTCAAACTCCATTCATCCTCAAACTCCCTGCCCTCTCAAACTCCATGCCCTCTCAAACTACATTCAACCTCAAACTACATTCAACCTCAAACTCCATTCCAACTCAAACACCATTCCAACACAAACACCATTCCAACTCAAACACCATTCCCTCTCAAACTCCATTCCCTCTCAAACTCCATTCCCCCTCAAACTCCATTCCACCTCAAACTCCATTCCACCTCAAACTCCATTCCCTCTCAAACACCATTAGCTCTCAAACTCCATTCCACCTCAAACTTCATTCCACATCAAACTCCATTCCCCCTCAAACTCCAATCCACCTCAAACACCATTTCCTCTCCAACACCATTCCCTCTCCAACACCATTCCCTCTCCAACACCATTCCCTCTCCAACACCATTCCACCTCAAACTCCATTCCCTCTCAAACGACATTCCTCTCAAACTGCATTCCTTCACAAACACTATTCCACCTCAAACACCATTCCCTCTCAAACACAATTCCTCTCAAACACCATTCCACCTCAAACTCCATTCCACCTCAAACTCCATTCCACCTCAAACCCCATTCCAGCTCAAAATCCATTCCCTCTCAAACTCCATTCCTCTCAAACTCCATTCCTCTCAAACTCCATTCCTCTCAAACTCCATTCCTCTCAAACTCCATTCCCTCACAAACACCATTTGACCTCAAACACCATTCCCTCTCAAACTCCATTCCCTCCCAAACTCCGTTCCCTCCCCAATGCCATTCCACTCCAACGCCATTCCTCCCCAAGGCCAGTCCTTCCCCAATGCCATTCCCTCCCCAACGTCATTCCCTCTCCAGGCCATTCCCTCACACACGCTATTCCCTCACAAACACCATTCCACCTCAAACTCCATGCCATCTCAATCACTACAACCTCTCAAACACCATTCACTCTCAATCTCCATACCACCTCAAACTCCATGCCCTCTCAAACTACATTCCCTCTCAAACTCGATTCTTTCTCAAACTCCATACCCTCTCAATTACTACACCCTCTCAAACTCCATTCCCGCTCAAACTCCATTCCACCCCAAACACCATTCCAACTCAAACACCATTCCAACACAAACACCATTCCAACTCAAACACCATTCCAACTCAAACACCATTCCAACTCAAACACCATTCCCTCTCAAACACCATTAGCTCTCAAACTCCATTCCATCTCAAACTCCATTCCCCCTCAAACTCCATTCCACCTCAAACTCCATTCCCCCTCAAACTCCAATCCACCTCAAACACCATTTCCTCTCCAACACCATTCCCTCTCCAACACCATTCCACCTCAAACTCCATTCCCTCTCAAACGACATTCCTCTCAAACGACATTCCTCTCAAACTCCATTCCCTCTCAAACTCCATTCCCTCTCAAACTCCATTCCTTCACAAACACTATTCCTCCTCAAACACCATTCCCTCTCAAACTCCATTCCCTCTCAAACACTATTCCTCTCAAACACTATTCCACCTCAAAACCATTCCCTCTCAAACACAATTCCCACTCAAACTCCATTCAACCTGAAACTCCTTTCAAACTCAAACTCCATTCAACCTCAAACATCATTCGCTCTCAAACTCCATTCGCTCTCAAACTCCATTCGCTCTCAAACTCCATTCCCTCTCAAACTCCATTCCACCTCAAACTCAATTCCACCTCAAACTCAATTCCACCTCAAACACTACTCCCTCTCAAACTCCATTCCACCTCAAACTCAATTCCCTCTCAAACACCATTCCCTCACCAACACCATTCCAGCTCAAACTCCATTCCACTTCATACTCCATTCCCTCTCATACTGCATTCCCTCTCAAACTCCATTCCCTCTCAAACTCCACTCCCTCTCAAACTCCATTCCCTCTCAAACTCCATTCCCTCTCAAACTCCATGCCCTCTCCAACTCCATGCCCTCTCCAACTCCATGCCCTCTCCAACTCCATGCCCTCTCAATCACTACTCCCTCTCAAACACCATTCGCTCTCAAACTCCATTCATCCTCAAACTCCATTCATCCTCAAACTCCATTCCCTCTCAAACTCCATGACCTCTCAATCACTACTCCTTCTCATACTCCATTCCCTTCAATCTCCATGCCCTCTCAAACTACTTTCCTTCTCATACTCCCTGCCCTCTCAAACTGCATTCCCTCTCAAACTGCATTCCCTCTCAAACTCCATGCATTCTCAATCACTACACCCTCTCAAACTCCATTCCCGCTCAAACTCCATTCCACCTCATACTCCATTCCACCTCAAACTCCATTCATCCTCAAACCCCATTCCACCTCAAACCCCATTCCACCTCAAACTCCATTCCCTCTCAAAATCCATTCCTCTCAAACTCCATTCCTCTCAAACTCCATTCCCTCCCAAACTCCATTCCCTCCCAAACTCCATTCCCTCCCAAATGCCATTCCACTCCAACGACATTCCTCCACAAGGACAGTCCCTTCCCAATGCCATTCGCTCCCCAACGTCATTCCCTCTCCAGTCCATTCCCGCTAGAACGCTATTCCCTCACAAACACCATTCCACCTCAAAGTCCATGCACTCTCAAACTCCATGCCCTCTCAATCAATACAAACTCTCAAACACCATTCCCTCTCAATCTCCATTCCCTCTCAATCTCATTACCACCTCAAACTCCCTGCCCTCTCAATCACTACACCCTCTCATACACAATTCCCTCTCAAACTCCATTCCCTCTCAAACTCCATTCCCTCTCAAACTCCCTGCCCTCTCAAACTCCCTGCCCTCTCAAACTCCATGCCCTCTCAAACTACATTCAACCTCAAACTCCATTCCACCTCAAACACCATTCCAACTCAAACACCATTCCAACACAAACACCATTCCAACTCAAACACCATTCCCTCTCAAACTCCATTCCCCCTCAAACTCCATTCCACCTCAAACTCCATTCCACCTCAAACTTCATTCCACATCAAACTCCATTCCCCCTCAAACTCCAATCCACCTCAAACACCATTTCCTCACCAAAACCATTCGCTCTCCAACACCATTCCACCTCAAACTCCATTCCCTCTCAAACGACATTCCTCTCAAACTGCATTCCTTCACAAACACTATTCCACCTCAAACACCATTCCCTCTCAAACACAATTCCTCTCAAACACCATTCCACCTCAAACTCCATTCCACCTCAAACCCCATTCCAGCTCAAACTCCATTCCCTCTCAAAATCCATTCCTCTCATACACCATTCCTCTCAAACTCCATTCCCTCACAAACACCATTTGACCTCAAACACCATTCCCTCTCAAACTCCATTCCCTCCCAAACTCCGTTCCCTCCCCAATGCCATTCCACTCCAACGCCATTCCTCCCCAAGGCCAGTCCTTCCCCAATGCCATTCCCTCCCCAACGTCATTCCCTCTCCAGGCCATTCCCTCACAAACTCTATTCCCTCACAAACACCATTCCACCTCAAACTCCATGCCATCTCAATCACTACAACCTCTCAAACACCATTCACTCTCAATCTCCATACCACCTCAAACTCCATGCCCTCTCAAACTACATTCCCTCTCAAACTCGATTCTTTCTCAAACTCCATACCCTCTCAATCACTACACCCTCTCAAACTCCATTCCCGCTCAAACTCCATTCCACCTCATACTCCGTTCCACCTCAAACTCCGTTCCACCTCAAACTCCGTTCCACCTCAAACTCCGTTCCACCTCAAACTCCATTCAACCTCAAACCCCATTCCACCTCAAACTCCATTCCCTCTCAAAATCCATTCCTCTCAAACTCCATTCCTTTCATACTCCATTCCCTCCAAAACTCCATTCCCTCCCCAATGCCATTCCACTCCAACGCCATTCCTCCCCAAGGACAGCCCCTCCCCAATGCCATTCCCTCCCCAAAGTCATTCCCTCTCCAGGCCATTCCCTCTCGAATGCTATTCCCTCACAAACACCATTCCACCTCAAACTCCATGCACTCTCAAACTCCATGCACTCTCAATCACTACAATCTCTCAAACACCATTCCCTCTCAAGCTCCATGCCCTCTCAAACTCCATTCCCCCTCAAACTCCGTTCCACCTCAAACTCCTTTCCACCACAAACTCCATGCCCTCTCAATCACTAATCCCTCTCAAACACCACTCCCTCTCAAACTCCACTCCCTCTCAAATTCCACTCCCTCTCAAATTCCACTCCCACTCATACTCCAATCCCTCTCATACTCCAATCCCTCTCAAACACCACTCCCTCTCAAACACCACTCCCTCTCAAACTCCATTCCCTCTCAAACTCCATTCCCTCTCAAACTCCATGCCCTCTCAATCACTACTGCCTCTCAAACACCATGCCCTCTCAAACTCCATGCCCTCACAAACACCACTCCCTCTCAAACACCACTCCCTCTCAAACACCACTCCCTCTCAAACACAACTCCCTCTCAAACACAACTCCCTCTCAAACTCCATTCCATCTCAAACTCCATTCCCTCTCAAACACCATTCCCTCTCAAACACCATTCCCTCTCAAACTCCATTCCCTCTCAAACTCCATTCCCTCTCAAACTCCATTCCCTCTCAATCACTACTGCCTCTCAAACACCATGCCCTCTCAAACTCCATGCCCTCACAAACACCACTCCCTCTCAAACACCACTCCCTCTCAAACACAACTCCCTCTCAAACTCCATTCCATCTCAAACTCCATTCCATCTCAAACTCCATTCCCTCTCAAACACCATTCCCTCTCAAACACCATTCCCTCTCAATCTCCATGCCCTCTCAATCACTACTCCATCTCCAACACGATTCGCTTTAAAACTCCATTCCCTCTCAAATTCCATTCCCCCTCAACCTCCATTCCCCCTCAAACCCTATTCCCCCTCAAACTCCTTTCCACCTCAAACTCCGTTCCACCTCAAACTCCATGCCCTCTCAATCACTAATCCCTCTCAAACACCACTCCCTCTCAAACTCCACTCCCTCTCAAACTCCATGCTCTTCAAACACCACTCCCTCTCAAACTCCATTCCCTCTCAATCTCCATGCCCTCTCAATCACTACTCCCTCTCCAACACGATTCACTTTAAAACTCCATTCTACCTCAAACTCCATTCCACCTCAAACTCCATTCCATCTCAAACTCCATTCCATCTCAAACTCCATTCCATCTCAAACTCCATGCCCTCTCAATCACCACTACGCCATCTCAAAAACCATTCCCTCTCAATCTCCATTCCACCTGAAACTCCCTGCGATCTCAAACTCAATGCCCTCTCAAACACCATTCCCTCCCAAACTCAATGCCCTCTCAAACACCATTCCATCCCAAACTCCATTCCCTCCCAAGCTCCATGCACTCCCAAACTCCATGCACTCCCAAACTCCATTCCCTCCCCAAATTCCATTCCCTCTCAAACTCCAATCCACCTCAAACTCCAATCTACCTCAAACTCCATTCCACCTCAAACTCCATTCCACCTCAAACTCCATGCCCTCTCAAACTCTATTCCCTCTCAAACTCCATGCCCTCTCAATCACTACTCCCTCTCCAACACGATTCGCTTTAAAACTCCATTCACTCTCAAACTCCATTCACTTTCATACTCCACTCCCTCTCATACTCCACTCCCTCTCATACTCCACTCCCTCTCATACTCCACTCCCTCTCATACTCCAATCCCTCCCAAACACAACTCCCTCACAAACTCCAATCCCTCTCAAACTCCATTCCCTCTCAAACTCCATGCCCTCTCAATCACTACTACCTCACAAACACCATTCCCCCTCAAACTCCATTCACCGTCAAACTACCGGCCCTCTCAAACACCACTCCCTCTCAAACACCACTCCCTCTCAAACTCCATTCCCTCTCAAACTCCATTCCCTCTCAAACTCCATTCACTCTCAAACTCCATGCCCTCTCAATCACTACTGCCTCTCAAACACCATGCACTCTCAAACTCCATGCCCTCTCAAACACCATGCACTCTCAAACTCCATGCCCTCTCAAACTCCATGCCCTCTCAAACTCCATTCACTCTCAATCACTGCTCCCTCTCCAACACGATTCGCTTTAAAACTCCATTCCCCGTCAAACTCAATTCCTCCTCAAACTCCATACCCACTCAAACTGCATTCCACCTCAAACTCCTTTCCACCTCAAACTCCGTTCCACCTCAAACTCCAATCTAACTCAAACTCCATTCCACCTCAAACTCCATGCCCTCTCAAACTCTATTCCCTCTCAAACTCCATGCCCTCTCAATCACTACTCCCTCTCCAACACGATTCGCTTTAAAACTCCGTTCACTCTCAAACTTCATTCACTCTCAAACTCCATTCACTCTCATACTCCACTCCCTCTCATACTCCACTCCCTCTCATACTCCACTCCCTCTCATACTCCACTCCCTCTCATACTCCAATCCCTCTCATACTCCAATCCCTCCCAAACACCACTCCCTCACAAACTCCAATCCCTCTCAAACTCCATTCCCTCTCAAACTCCATGCCCTCTCAATCACTACTACCTCACAAACACCATTCCCCCTCAAACTCCATTCACCGTCAAACTACCGGCCCTCTCAAACACCACTCCCTCTCAAACACCACTCCCTCTCAAACTCCATTCCCTCTCAAACGACATTCCTCTCAAACGACATTCCCTCTCAAACTCCATTCCCTCTCAAACTCCATTCCCTCACAAACTCCATTCCTTCACAAACACTATTCCTCCTCAAACACCATTCCCTCTCAAACTCGATTCCCTCTCAAACACTATTCCTCTCAAACACTATTCCACCTCAAAAACCATTCCCTCTCAAACACAATTCCCACTCAAACTCCATTCAACCCGAAACTCCTTTCAAACTCAAACTCCATTCAACCTCAAACATCATTCGCTCTCAAACTCCATTCGCTCTCAAACTCCATTCCCTCTCAAACTCCATTCCACCTCAAACTCAATTCCACCTCAAACTCAATTCCACCTCAAACACTACTCCCTCTCAAACTCCATTCCACCTCAAACTCAATTCCCTCTCAAACACCATTCCCTCACCAACACCATTCCAGCTCAAACTCCATTCCACTTCATACTCCATTCCCTCTCAAACTGCATTCCATCTCAAACTCCATTCCATCTCAAACTCCATTCCCTCTCAAACTCCATTCCCTCTCAAACTCCACTCCCTCTCAAACTCCATTCCCTCTCCAACTCCATGCCCTCTCAATCACTACTCCCTCTCAAACACCATTCGCTCTCAAACTCCATTCATCCTCAAACTCCCTGCCCTCTCAAACTCCATGCCCTCTCAAACTACATTCAACCTCAAACTACATTCAACCTCAAACTCCATTCCAACTCAAACACCATTCCAACACAAACACCATTCCAACTCAAACACCATTCCCTCTCAAACTCCATTCCCTCTCAAACTCCATTCCCCCTCAAACTCCATTCCACCTCAAACTCCATTCCACCTCAAACTCCATTCCCTCTCAAACACCATTAGCTCTCAAACTCCATTCCACCTCAAACTTCATTCCACATCAAACTCCATTCCCCCTCAAACTCCAATCCACCTCAAACACCATTTCCTCTCCAACACCATTTCCTCTCCAACACCATTCCCTCTCCAACACCATTCCCTCTCCAACACCATTCCACCTCAAACTCCATTCCCTCTCAAACGACATTCCTCTCAAACTGCATTCCTTCACAAACACTATTCCACCTCAAACACCATTCCCTCTCAAACACAATTCCTCTCAAACACCATTCCACCTCAAACTCCATTCCACCTCAAACTCCATTCCACCTCAAACCCCATTCCAGCTCAAAATCCATTCCGTCTCAAAATCCATTCCTCTCAAACACCATTCCTCTCAAACTCCATTCCTCTCAAACTCCATTCCTCTCAAACTCCATTCCTCTCAAACTCCATTCCCTCACAAACACCATTTGACCTCAAACACCATTCCCTCTCAAACTCCATTCCCTCCCAAACTCCGTTCCCTCCCCAATGCCATTCCACTCCAACGCCATTCCTCCCCAAGGCCAGTCCTTCCCCAATGCCATTCCCTCCCCAACGTCATTCCCTCTCCAGGCCATTCCCTCACACACGCTATTCCCTCACAAACACCATTCCACCTCAAACTCCATGCCATCTCAATCACTACAACCTCTCAAACACCATTCACTCTCAATCTCCATACCACCTCAAACTCCATGCCCTCTCAAACTACATTCCCTCTCAAACTCGATTCTTTCTCAAACTCCATACCCTCTCAATCACTACACCCTCTCAAACTCCATTCCCGCTCAAACTCCATTCCACCCCAAACACCATTCCAACTCAAACACCATTCCAACACAAACACCATTCCAACTCAAACACCATTCCAACTCAAACACCATTCCAACTCAAACACCATTCCCTCTCAAACACCATTAGCTCTCAAACTCCATTCCATCTCAAACTCCATTCCCCCTCAAACTCCATTCCACCTCAAACTCCATTCCACCTCAAACTCCATTCCCCCTCAAACTCCAATCCACCTCAAACACCATTTCCTCTCCAACACCATTCCCTCTCCAACACCATTCCACCTCAAACTCCATTCCCTCTCAAACGACATTCCTCTCAAACGACATTCCTCTCAAACTCCATTCCCTCTCAAACTCCATTCCCTCTCAAACTCCATTCCTTCACAAACACTATTCCTCCTCAAACACCATTCCCTCTCAAACTCCATTCCCTCTCAAACACTATTCCTCTCAAACACTATTCCACCTCAAAACCATTCCCTCTCAAACACAATTCCCACTCAAACTCCATTCAACCTGAAACTCCTTTCAAACTCAAACTCCATTCAACCTCAAACATCATTCGCTCTCAAACTCCATTCGCTCTCAAACTCCATTCGCTCTCAAACTCCATTCGCTCTCAAACTCCATTCCCTCTCAAACTCCATTCCACCTCAAACTCAATTCCACCTCAAACTCAATTCCACCTCAAACTCAATTCCACCTCAAACACTACTCCCTCTCAAACTCCATTCCACCTCAAACTCAATTCCCTCTCAAACACCATTCCCTCACCAACACCATTCCAGCTCAAACTCCATTCCACTTCATACTCCATTCCCTCTCATACTGCATTCCCTCTCAAACTCCATTCCCTCTCAAACTCCACTCCCTCTCAAACTCCACTCCCTCTCAAACTCCACTCCCTCTCAAACTCCACTCCCTCTCAAACTCCACTCCCTCTCAAACTCCATGCCCTCTCCAACTCCATGCCCTCTCCAACTCCATGCCCTCTCCAACTCCATGCCCTCTCCAACTCCATGCCCTCTCAATCACTACTCCCTCTCAAACACCATTCGCTCTCAAACTCCATTCATCCTCAAACTCCATTCATCCTCAAACTCCATTCCCTCTCAAACTCCATGACCTCTCAATCACTACTCCTTCTCATACTCCATTCCCTTCAATCTCCATGCCCTCTCAAACTACTTTCCTTCTCATACTCCCTGCCCTCTCAAACTGCATTCCCTCTCAAACTGCATTCCCTCTCAAACTCCATGCATTCTCAATCACTACACCCTCTCAAACTCCATTCCCGCTCAAACTCCATTCCACCTCATACTCCATTCCACCTCAAACTCCATTCATCCTCAAACCCCATTCCACCTCAAACCCCATTCCACCTCAAACTCCATTCCCTCTCAAAATCCATTCCTCTCAAACTCCATTCCTCTCAAACTCCATTCCCTCCCAAACTCCATTCCCTCCCAAACTCCATTCCCTCCCAAATGCCATTCCACTCCAACGACATTCCTCCACAAGGACAGTCCCTTCCCAATGCCATTCGCTCCCCAACGTCATTCCCTCTCCAGTCCATTCCCGCTAGAACGCTATTCCCTCACAAACACCATTCCACCTCAAAGTCCATGCACTCTCAAACTCCATGCCCTCTCAATCAATACAAACTCTCAAACACCATTCCCTCTCAATCTCCATTCCCTCTCAATCTCATTACTACCTCAAACTCCCTGCCCTCTCAATCACTACACCCTCTCATACACAATTCCCTCTCAAACTCCATTCCCTCTCAAACTCCATTCCCTCTCAAACTCCCTGCCCTCTCAAACTCCCTGCCCTCTCAAACTCCATGCCCTCTCAAACTACATTCAACCTCAAACTCCATTCCACCTCAAACACCATTCCAACTCAAACACCATTCCAACACAAACACCATTCCAACTCAAACACCATTCCCTCTCAAACTCCATTCCCCCTCAAACTCCATTCCACCTCAAACTCCATTCCACCTCAAACTTCATTCCACATCAAACTCCATTCCCCCTCAAACTCCAATCCACCTCAAACACCATTTCCTCACCAAAACCATTCGCTCTCCAACACCATTCCACCTCAAACTCCATTCCCTCTCAAACGACATTCCTCTCAAACTGCATTCCTTCACAAACACTATTCCACCTCAAACACCATTCCCTCTCAAACACAATTCCTCTCAAACACCATTCCACCTCAAACTCCATTCCACCTCAAACCCCATTCCAGCTCAAACTCCATTCCCTCTCAAAATCCATTCCTCTCATACACCATTCCTCTCAAACTCCATTCCCTCACAAACACCATTTGACCTCAAACACCATTCCCTCTCAAACTCCATTCCCTCCCAAACTCCGTTCCCTCCCCAATGCCATTCCACTCCAACGCCATTCCTCCCCAAGGCCAGTCCTTCCCCAATGCCATTCCCTCCCCAACGTCATTCCCTCTCCAGGCCATTCCCTCACAAACTCTATTCCCTCACAAACACCATTCCACCTCAAACTCCATGCCATCTCAATCACTACAACCTCTCAAACACCATTCACTCTCAATCTCCATACCACCTCAAACTCCATGCCCTCTCAAACTACATTCCCTCTCAAACTCGATTCTTTCTCAAACTCCATACCCTCTCAATCACTACACCCTCTCAAACTCCATTCCCGCTCAAACTCCATTCCACCTCATACTCCGTTCCACCTCAAACTCCGTTCCACCTCAAACTCCGTTCCACCTCAAACTCCATTCAACCTCAAACCCCATTCCACCTCAAACTCCATTCCCTCTCAAAATCCATTCCTCTCAAACTCCATTCCTTTCATACTCCATTCCCTCCAAAACTCCATTCCCTCCCCAATGCCATTCCACTCCAACGCCATTCCACTCCAACGCCATTCCTCCCCAAGGACAGCCCCTCCCCAATGCCATTCCCTCCCCAAAGTCATTCCCTCTCCAGGCCATTCCCTCTCGAATGCTATTCCCTCACAAACACCATTCCACCTCAAACTCCATGCACTCTCAAACTCCATGCACTCTCAATCACTACAATCTCTCAAACACCATTCCCTCTCAAGCTCCATGCCCTCTCAAACTCCATTCCCCCTCAAACTCCGTTCCACCTCAAACTCCTTTCCACCACAAACTCCATGCCCTCTCAATCACTAATCCCTCTCAAACACCAATCCCTCTCAAACTCCACTCCCTCTCAAATTCCACTCCCTCTCAAATTCCACTCCCACTCATACTCCAATCCCTCTCATACTCCAATCCCTCTCAAACACCACTCCCTCTCAAACACCACTCCCTCTCAAACTCCATTCCCTCTCAAACTCCATTCCCTCTCAAACTCCATGCCCTCTCAATCACTACTGCCTCTCAAACACCATGCCCTCTCAAACTCCATGCCCTCACAAACACCACTCCCTCTCAAACACCACTCCCTCTCAAACACCACTCCCTCTCAAACACAACTCCCTCTCAAACTCCATTCCATCTCAAACTCCATTCCCTCTCAAACACCATTCCCTCTCAAACACCATTCCCTCTCAAACTCCATTCCCTCTCAAACTCCATTCCCTCTCAAACTCCATTCCCTCTCAATCACTACTGCCTCTCAAACACCATGCCCTCTCAAACTCCATGCCCTCACAAACACCACTCCCTCTCAAACACCACTCCCTCTCAAACACCACTCCCTCTCAAACTCCATTCCATCTCAAACTCCATTCCATCTCAAACTCCATTCCCTCTCAAACACCATTCCCTCTCAAACACCATTCCCTCTCAATCTCCATGCCCTCTCAATCACTACTCCATCTCCAACACGATTCGCTTTAAAACTCCATTCCCCCTCAAATTCCATTCCCCCTCAAACTCCATTCCCTCTCAAATTCCATTCCCCCTCAACCTCCATTCCCCCTCAAACCCTATTCCCCCTCAAACTCCTTTCCACCTCAAACTCCATTCCCTCTCCAACTCCATGCCCTCTCAATCACTACTCCCTCTCAAACACCATTCGCTCTCAAACTCCATTCATCCTCAAACTCCCTGCCCTCTCAAACTCCATGCCCTCTCAAACTACATTCAACCTCAAACTACATTCAACCTCAAACTCCATTCCAACTCAAACACCATTCCAACACAAACACCATTCCAACTCAAACACCATTCCCTCTCAAACTCCATTCCCTCTCAAACTCCATTCCCCCTCAAACTCCATTCCACCTCAAACTCCATTCCACCTCAAACTCCATTCCCTCTCAAACACCATTAGCTCTCAAACTCCATTCCACCTCAAACTTCATTCCACATCAAACTCCATTCCCCCTCAAACTCCAATCCACCTCAAACACCATTTCCTCTCCAACACCATTTCCTCTCCAACACCATTCCCTCTCCAACACCATTCCCTCTCCAACACCATTCCACCTCAAACTCCATTCCCTCTCAAACGACATTCCTCTCAAACTGCATTCCTTCACAAACACTATTCCACCTCAAACACCATTCCCTCTCAAACACAATTCCTCTCAAACACCATTCCACCTCAAACTCCATTCCACCTCAAACTCCATTCCACCTCAAACCCCATTCCAGCTCAAAATCCATTCCGTCTCAAAATCCATTCCTCTCAAACACCATTCCTCTCAAACTCCATTCCTCTCAAACTCCATTCCTCTCAAACTCCATTCCTCTCAAACTCCATTCCCTCACAAACACCATTTGACCTCAAACACCATTCCCTCTCAAACTCCATTCCCTCCCAAACTCCGTTCCCTCCCCAATGCCATTCCACTCCAACGCCATTCCTCCCCAAGGCCAGTCCTTCCCCAATGCCATTCCCTCCCCAACGTCATTCCCTCTCCAGGCCATTCCCTCACACACGCTATTCCCTCACAAACACCATTCCACCTCAAACTCCATGCCATCTCAATCACTACAACCTCTCAAACACCATTCACTCTCAATCTCCATACCACCTCAAACTCCATGCCCTCTCAAACTACATTCCCTCTCAAACTCGATTCTTTCTCAAACTCCATACCCTCTCAATCACTACACCCTCTCAAACTCCATTCCCGCTCAAACTCCATTCCACCCCAAACACCATTCCAACTCAAACACCATTCCAACACAAACACCATTCCAACTCAAACACCATTCCAACTCAAACACCATTCCAACTCAAACACCATTCCCTCTCAAACACCATTAGCTCTCAAACTCCATTCCATCTCAAACTCCATTCCCCCTCAAACTCCATTCCACCTCAAACTCCATTCCCCCTCAAACTCCAATCCACCTCAAACACCATTTCCTCTCCAACACCATTCCCTCTCCAACACCATTCCACCTCAAACTCCATTCCCTCTCAAACGACATTCCTCTCAAACGACATTCCTCTCAAACTCCATTCCCTCTCAAACTCCATTCCCTCTCAAACTCCATTCCTTCACAAACACTATTCCTCCTCAAACACCATTCCCTCTCAAACTCCATTCCCTCTCAAACACTATTCCTCTCAAACACTATTCCACCTCAAAACCATTCCCTCTCAAACACAATTCCCACTCAAACTCCATTCAACCTGAAACTCCTTTCAAACTCAAACTCCATTCAACCTCAAACATCATTCGCTCTCAAACTCCATTCGCTCTCAAACTCCATTCGCTCTCAAACTCCATTCGCTCTCAAACTCCATTCCCTCTCAAACTCCATTCCACCTCAAACTCAATTCCACCTCAAACTCAATTCCACCTCAAACTCAATTCCACCTCAAACACTACTCCCTCTCAAACTCCATTCCACCTCAAACTCAATTCCCTCTCAAACACCATTCCCTCACCAACACCATTCCAGCTCAAACTCCATTCCACTTCATACTCCATTCCCTCTCATACTGCATTCCCTCTCAAACTCCATTCCCTCTCAAACTCCACTCCCTCTCAAACTCCACTCCCTCTCAAACTCCACTCCCTCTCAAACTCCACTCCCTCTCAAACTCCATGCCCTCTCCAACTCCATGCCCTCTCCAACTCCATGCCCTCTCCAACTCCATGCCCTCTCAATCACTACTCCCTCTCAAACACCATTCGCTCTCAAACTCCATTCATCCTCAAACTCCATTCATCCTCAAACTCCATTCCCTCTCAAACTCCATGACCTCTCAATCACTACTCCTTCTCATACTCCATTCCCTTCAATCTCCATGCCCTCTCAAACTACTTTCCTTCTCATACTCCCTGCCCTCTCAAACTGCATTCCCTCTCAAACTCCATGCATTCTCAATCACTACACCCTCTCAAACTCCATTCCCGCTCAAACTCCATTCCACCTCATACTCCGTTCCACCTCAAACTCCGTTCCACCTCAAACTCCGTTCCACCTCAAACTCCATTCAACCTCAAACCCCATTCCACCTCAAACTCCATTCCCTCTCAAAATCCATTCCTCTCAAACTCCATTCCTTTCATACTCCATTCCCTCCCAAACTCCATTCCCTCCCAAATGCCATTCCACTCCAACGACATTCCTCCACAAGGACAGTCCCTTCCCAATGCCATTCGCTCCCCAACGTCATTCCCTCTCCAGTCCATTCCCGCTAGAACGCTATTCCCTCACAAACACCATTCCACCTCAAAGTCCATGCACTCTCAAACTCCATGCCCTCTCAATCAATACAAACTCTCAAACACCATTCCCTCTCAATCTCCATTCCCTCTCAATCTCATTACCACCTCAAACTCCCTGCCCTCTCAATCACTACACCCTCTCATACACAATTCCCTCTCAAACTCCATTCCCTCTCAAACTCCATTCCCTCTCAAACTCCCTGCCCTCTCAAACTCCCTGCCCTCTCAAACTCCATGCCCTCTCAAACTACATTCAACCTCAAACTCCATTCCACCTCAAACACCATTCCAACTCAAACACCATTCCAACACAAACACCATTCCAACTCAAACACCATTCCCTCTCAAACTCCATTCCCCCTCAAACTCCATTCCACCTCAAACTCCATTCCACCTCAAACTTCATTCCACATCAAACTCCATTCCCCCTCAAACTCCAATCCACCTCAAACACCATTTCCTCACCAAAACCATTCGCTCTCCAACACCATTCCACCTCAAACTCCATTCCCTCTCAAACGACATTCCTCTCAAACTGCATTCCTTCACAAACACTATTCCACCTCAAACACCATTCCCTCTCAAACACAATTCCTCTCAAACACCATTCCACCTCAAACTCCATTCCACCTCAAACCCCATTCCAGCTCAAACTCCATTCCCTCTCAAAATCCATTCCTCTCATACACCATTCCTCTCAAACTCCATTCCCTCACAAACACCATTTGACCTCAAACACCATTCCCTCTCAAACTCCATTCCCTCCCAAACTCCGTTCCCTCCCCAATGCCATTCCACTCCAACGCCATTCCTCCCCAAGGCCAGTCCTTCCCCAATGCCATTCCCTCCCCAACGTCATTCCCTCTCCAGGCCATTCCCTCACAAACTCTATTCCCTCACAAACACCATTCCACCTCAAACTCCATGCCATCTCAATCACTACAACCTCTCAAACACCATTCACTCTCAATCTCCATACCACCTCAAACTCCATGCCCTCTCAAACTACATTCCCTCTCAAACTCGATTCTTTTTCAAACTCCATACCCTCTCAATCACTACACCCCCTCAAACTCCATTCCCGCTCAAACTCCATTCCACCTCATACTCCGTTCCACCTCAAACTCCGTTCCACCTCAAACTCCGTTCCACCTCAAACTCCATTCAACCTCAAACCCCATTCCACCTCAAACTCCATTCCCTCTCAAAATCCATTCCTCTCAAACTCCATTCCTTTCATACTCCATTCCCTCCAAAACTCCATTCCCTCCCCAATGCCATTCCACTCCAACGCCATTCCACTCCAACGCCATTCCTCCCCAAGGACAGCCCCTCCCCAATGCCATTCCCTCCCCAAAGTCATTCCCTCTCCAGGCCATTCCCTCTCGAATGCTATTCCCTCACAAACACCATTCCACCTCAAACTCCATGCACTCTCAATCACTACAATCTCTCAAACACCATTCCCTCTCAAGCTCCATGCCCTCTCAAACTCCATTCCCCCTCAAACTCCGTTCCACCTCAAACTCCTTTCCACCACAAACTCCATGCCCTCTCAATCACTAATCCCTCTCAAACACCAATCCCTCTCAAACTCCACTCCCTCTCAAATTCCACTCCCTCTCAAATTCCACTCCCTCTCAAATTCCACTCCCACTCATACTCCAATCCCTCTCATACTCCAATCCCTCTCAAACACCACTCCCTCTCAAACACCACTCCCTCTCAAACTCCATTCCCTCTCAAACTCCATTCCCTCTCAAACTCCATGCCCTCTCAATCACTACTGCCTCTCAAACACCATGCCCTCTCAAACTCCATGCCCTCACAAACACCACTCCCTCTCAAACACCACTCCCTCTCAAACACCACTCCCTCTCAAACACAACTCCCTCTCAAACTCCATTCCATCTCAAACTCCATTCCCTCTCAAACACCATTCCCTCTCAAACACCATTCCCTCTCAAACTCCATTCCCTCTCAAACTCCATTCCCTCTCAAACTCCATTCCCTCTCAATCACTACTGCCTCTCAAACACCATGCCCTCTCAAACTCCATGCCCTCACAAACACCACTCCCTCTCAAACACCACTCCCTCTCAAACACCACTCCCTCTCAAACTCCATTCCATCTCAAACTCCATTCCATCTCAAACTCCATTCCCTCTCAAACACCATTCCCTCTCAAACACCATTCCCTCTCAATCTCCATGCCCTCTCAATCACTACTCCATCTCCAACACGATTCGCTTTAAAACTCCATTCCCCCTCAAATTCCATTCCCCCTCAAACTCCATTCCCTCTCAAATTCCATTCCCCCTCAACCTCCATTCCCCCTCAAACCCTATTCCCCCTCAAACTCCTTTCCACCTCAAACTCCGTTCCACCTCAAACTCCATGCCCTCTCAATCACTAATCCCTCTCAAACACCACTCCCTCTCAAACTCCACTCCCTCTCAAACTCCATGCTCTTCAAACACCACTCCCTCTCAAACTCCATTCCCTCTCAATCTCCATGCCCTCTCAATCACTACTCCCTCTCCAACACGATTCACTTTAAAACTCCATTCTACCTCAAACTCCATTCCACCTCAAACTCCATTCCACCTCAAACTCCATTCCATCTCAAACTCCATTCCATCTCAAACTCCATTCCATCTCAAACTCCATGCCCTCTCAATCACCACTACGCCATCTCAAAAACCATTCCCTCTCAATCTCCATTCCACCTGAAACTCCCTGCGATCTCAAACTCAATGCCCTCTCAAACACCATTCCCTCCCAAACTCAATGCCCTCTCAAACACCATTCCCTCCCAAACTCCATTCCCTCCCAAGCTCCATGCACTCCCAAACTCCATGCACTCCCAAACTCCATGCACTCCCAAACTCCATTCCCTCCCCAAATTCCATTCCCTCTCAAACTCCAATCCACCTCAAACTCCAATCTACCTCAAACTCCATTCCACCTCAAACTCCATGCCCTCTCAAACTCTATTCCCTCTCAAACTCCATGCCCTCTCAATCACTACTCCCTCTCCAACACGATTCGCTTTAAAACTCCGTTCACTCTCAAACTCCATTCACTCTCAAACTCCATTCACTCTCATACTCCACTCCCTCTCATACTCCACTCCCTCTCATACTCCACTCCCTCTCATACTCCACTCCCTCTCATACTCCAATCCCACCCAAACACCACTCCCTCACAAACTCCAATCCCTCTCAAACTCCATTCCCTCTCAAACTCCATGCCCTCTCAATCACTACTACCTCACAAACACCATTCCCCCTCAAACTCCATTCACCGTCAAACTACCGGCCCTCTCAAACACCACTCCCTCTCAAACACCACTCCCTCTCAAACTCCATTCCCTCTCAAACTCCATTCCCTCTCAAACTCCATTCACTCTCAAACTCCATGCCCTCTCAATCACTACTGCCTCTCAAACACCATGCACTCTCAAACTCCATGCCCTCTCAAACACCATGCACTCTCAAACTCCATGCCCTCTCAAACTCCATGCCCTCTCAAACTCCATTCACTCTCAATCACAGCTCCCTCTCCAACACGATTCGCTTTAAAACTCCATTCCCCGTCAAACTCAATTCCTCCTCAAACTCCATACCCACTCAAACTGCATTCCACCTCAAACTCCTTTCCACCTCAAACTCCGTTCCACCTCAAACTCCAATCTACCTCAAACTCCATTCCACCTCAAACTCCATGCCCTCTCAAACTCTATTCCCTCTCAAACTCCATGCCCTCTCAATCACTACTCCCTCTCCAACACGATTCGCTTTAAAACTCCGTTCACTCTCAAACTCCATTCACTCTCAAACTCCATTCCCTCTCAAACTCCATGACCTCTCAATCACTACTCCTTCTCATACTCCATTCCCTTCAATCTCCATGCCCTCTCAAACTACTTTCCTTCTCATACTCCCTGCCCTCTCAAACTGCATTCCCTCTCAAACTGCATTCCCTCTCAAACTCCATGCATTCTCAATCACTACACCCTCTCAAACTCCATTCCCGCTCAAACTCCATTCCACCTCATACTCCATTCCACCTCAAACTCCATTCATCCTCAAACCCCATTCCACCTCAAACCCCATTCCACCTCAAACTCCATTCCCTCTCAAAATCCATTCCTCTCAAACTCCATTCCTCTCAAACTCCATTCCCTCCCAAACTCCATTCCCTCCCAAACTCCATTCCCTCCCAAATGCCATTCCACTCCAACGACATTCCTCCACAAGGACAGTCCCTTCCCAATGCCATTCGCTCCCCAACGTCATTCCCTCTCCAGTCCATTCCCGCTAGAACGCTATTCCCTCACAAACACCATTCCACCTCAAAGTCCATGCACTCTCAAACTCCATGCCCTCTCAATCAATACAAACTCTCAAACACCATTCCCTCTCAATCTCCATTCCCTCTCAATCTCATTACCACCTCAAACTCCCTGCCCTCTCAATCACTACACCCTCTCATACACAATTCCCTCTCAAACTCCATTCCCTCTCAAACTCCATTCCCTCTCAAACTCCCTGCCCTCTCAAACTCCCTGCCCTCTCAAACTCCATGCCCTCTCAATCACTACTGCCTCTCAAACACCATGCCCTCTCAAACTCCATGCCCTCACAAACACCACTCCCTCTCAAACACCACTCCCTCTCAAACACCACTCCCTCTCAAACACAACTCCCTCTCAAACTCCATTCCATCTCAAACTCCATTCCCTCTCAAACACCATTCCCTCTCAAACACCATTCCCTCTCAAACACCATTCCCTCTCAAACTCCATTCCCTCTCAAACTCCATTCCCTCTCAAACTCCATTCCCTCTCAATCACTACTGCCTCTCAAACACCATGCCCTCTCAAACTCCATGCCCTCACAAACACCACTCCCTCTCAAACACCACTCCCTCTCAAACACCACTCCCTCTCAAACACCACTCCCTCTCAAACTCCATTCCATCTCAAACTCCATTCCATCTCAAACTCCATTCCCTCTCAAACACCATTCCCTCTCAAACACCATTCCCTCTCAATCTCCATGCCCTCTCAATCACTACTCCATCTCCAACACGATTCGCTTTAAAACTCCATTCCCCCTCAAATTCCATTCCCCCTCAAACTCCATTCCCTCTCAAATTCCATTCCCCCTCAACCTCCATTCCCCCTCAAACCCTATTCCCCCTCAAACTCCTTTCCACCTCAAACTCCGTTCCACCTCAAACTCCATGCCCTCTCAATCACTAATCCCTCTCAAACACCACTCCCTCTCAAACTCCACTCCCTCTCAAACTCCATGCTCTTCAAACACCACTCCCTCTCAAACTCCATTCCCTCTCAATCTCCATGCCCTCTCAATCACTACTCCCTCTCCAACACGATTCACTTTAAAACTCCATTCTACCTCAAACTCCATTCCACCTCAAACTCCATTCCACCTCAAACTCCATTCCATCTCAAACTCCATTCCATCTCAAACTCCATTCCATCTCAAACTCCATGCCCTCTCAATCACCACTACGCCATCTCAAAAACCATTCCCTCTCAATCTCCATTCCACCTGAAACTCCCTGCGATCTCAAACTCAATGCCCTCTCAAACACCATTCCCTCCCAAACTCAATGCCCTCTCAAACACCATTCCCTCCCAAACTCCATTCCCTCCCAAGCTCCATGCACTCCCAAACTCCATGCACTCCCAAACTCCATGCACTCCCAAACTCCATGCACTCCCAAACTCCATTCCCTCCCCAAATTCCATTCCCTCTCAAACTCCAATCCACCTCAAACTCCAATCTACCTCAAACTCCATTCCACCTCAAACTCCATGCCCTCTCAAACTCTATTCCCTCTCAAACTCCATGCCCTCTCAATCACTACTCCCTCTCCAACACGATTCGCTTTAAAACTCCGTTCACTCTCAAACTCCATTCACTCTCAAACTCCATTCACTCTCATACTCCACTCCCTCTCATACTCCACTCCCTCTCATACTCCACTCCCTCTCATACTCCACTCCCTCTCATACTCCAATCCCTCCCAAACACCACTCCCTCACAAACTCCAATCCCTCTCAAACTCCATTCCCTCTCAAACTCCATGCCCTCTCAATCACTACTACCTCACAAACACCATTCCCCCTCAAACTCCATTCACCGTCAAACTACCGGCCCTCTCAAACACCACTCCCTCTCAAACACCACTCCCTCTCAAACTCCATTCCCTCTCAAACTCCATTCCCTCTCAAACTCCATTCACTCTCAAACTCCATGCCCTCTCAATCACTACTGCCTCTCAAACACCATGCACTCTCAAACTCCATGCCCTCTCAAACACCATGCACTCTCAAACTCCATGCCCTCTCAAACTCCATGCCCTCTCAAACTCCATTCACTCTCAATCACAGCTCCCTCTCCAACACGATTCGCTTTAAAACTCCATTCCCCGTCAAACTCAATTCCTCCTCAAACTCCATACCCACTCAAACTGCATTCCACCTCAAACTCCTTTCCACCTCAAACTCCGTTCCACCTCAAACTCCAATCTACCTCAAACTCCATTCCACCTCAAACTCCATGCCCTCTCAAACTCTATTCCCTCTCAAACTCCATGCCCTCTCAATCACTACTCCCTCTCCAACACGATTCGCTTTAAAACTCCGTTCACTCTCAAACTCCATTCACTCTCAAACTCCATTCCCTCTCAAACTCCATGACCTCTCAATCACTACTCCTTCTCATACTCCATTCCCTTCAATCTCCATGCCCTCTCAAACTACTTTCCTTCTCATACTCCCTGCCCTCTCAAACTGCATTCCCTCTCAAACTGCATTCCCTCTCAAACTCCATGCATTCTCAATCACTACACCCTCTCAAACTCCATTCCCGCTCAAACTCCATTCCACCTCATACTCCATTCCACCTCAAACTCCATTCATCCTCAAACCCCATTCCACCTCAAACCCCATTCCACCTCAAACTCCATTCCCTCTCAAAATCCATTCCTCTCAAACTCCATTCCTCTCAAACTCCATTCCCTCCCAAACTCCATTCCCTCCCAAACTCCATTCCCTCCCAAATGCCATTCCACTCCAACGACATTCCTCCACAAGGACAGTCCCTTCCCAATGCCATTCGCTCCCCAACGTCATTCCCTCTCCAGTCCATTCCCGCTAGAACGCTATTCCCTCACAAACACCATTCCACCTCAAAGTCCATGCACTCTCAAACTCCATGCCCTCTCAATCAATACAAACTCTCAAACACCATTCCCTCTCAATCTCCATTCCCTCTCAATCTCATTACCACCTCAAACTCCCTGCCCTCTCAATCACTACACCCTCTCATACACAATTCCCTCTCAAACTCCATTCCCTCTCAAACTCCATTCCCTCTCAAACTCCCTGCCCTCTCAAACTCCCTGCCCTCTCAAACTCCATGCCCTCTCAAACTACATTCAACCTCAAACTCCATTCCACCTCAAACACCATTCCAACTCAAACACCATTCCAACACAAACACCATTCCAACTCAAACACCATTCCCTCTCAAACTCCATTCCCCCTCAAACTCCATTCCACCTCAAACTCCATTCCACCTCAAACTTCATTCCACATCAAACTCCATTCCACCTCAAACTCCATTCCACCTCAAACTTCATTCCACATCAAACTCCATTCCCCCTCAAACTCCAATCCACCTCAAACACCATTTCCTCACCAAAACCATTCGCTCTCCAACACCATTCCACCTCAAACTCCATTCCCTCTCAAACGACATTCCTCTCAAACTGCATTCCTTCACAAACACTATTCCACCTCAAACACCATTCCCTCTCAAACACAATTCCTCTCAAACACCATTCCACCTCAAACTCCATTCCACCTCAAACCCCATTCCAGCTCAAACTCCATTCCCTCTCAAAATCCATTCCTCTCATACACCATTCCTCTCAAACTCCATTCCCTCACAAACACCATTTGACCTCAAACACCATTCCCTCTCAAACTCCATTCCCTCCCAAACTCCGTTCCCTCCCCAATGCCATTCCACTCCAACGCCATTCCTCCCCAAGGCCAGTCCTTCCCCAATGCCATTCCCTCCCCAACGTCATTCCCTCTCCAGGCCATTCCCTCACAAACTCTATTCCCTCACAAACACCATTCCACCTCAAACTCCATGCCATCTCAATCACTACAACCTCTCAAACACCATTCACTCTCAATCTCCATACCACCTCAAACTCCATGCCCTCTCAAACTACATTCCCTCTCAAACTCGATTCTTTCTCAAACTCCATACCCTCTCAATCACTACACCCTCTCAAACTCCATTCCCGCTCAAACTCCATTCCACCTCATACTCCGTTCCACCTCAAACTCCGTTCCACCTCAAACTCCGTTCCACCTCAAACTCCGTTCCACCTCAAACTCCATTCAACCTCAAACCCCATTCCACCTCAAAATCCATTCCTCTCAAACTCCATTCCTTTCATACTCCATTCCCTCCAAAACTCCATTCCCTCCCCAATGCCATTCCACTCCAACGCCATTCCACTCCAACGCCATTCCTCCCCAAGGACAGCCCCTCCCCAATGCCATTCCCTCCCCAAAGTCATTCCCTCTCCAGGCCATTCCCTCTCGAATGCTATTCCCTCACAAACACCATTCCACCTCAAACTCCATGCACTCTCAAACTCCATGCACTCTCAATCACTACAATCTCTCAAACACCATTCCCTCTCAAGCTCCATGCCCTCTCAAACTCCGTTCCCCCTCAAACTCCGTTCCACCTCAAACTCCTTTCCACCACAAACTCCATGCCCTCTCAATCACTAATCCCTCTCAAACACCACTCCCTCTCAAACTCCACTCCCTCTCAAACTCCACTCCCTCTCAAATTCCACTCCCACTCATACTCCAATCCCTCTCATACTCCAATCCCTCTCAAACACCACTCCCTCTCAAACACCACTCCCTCTCAAACTCCATTCCCTCTCAAACTCCATTCCCTCTCAAACTCCATGCCCTCTCAATCACTACTGCCTCTCAAACACCATGCCCTCTCAAACTCCATGCCCTCACAAACACCACTCCCTCTCAAACACCACTCCCTCTCAAACACCACTCCCTCTCAAACACCACTCCCTCTCAAACACAACTCCCTCTCAAACTCCATTCCATCTCAAACTCCATTCCCTCTCAAACACCATTCCCTCTCAAACACCATTCCCTCTCAAACTCCATTCCCTCTCAAACTCCATTCCCTCTCAAACTCCATTCCCTCTCAAACTCCATGCCCTCTCAATCACTACTGCCTCTCAAACACCATGCCCTCTCAAACTCCATGCCCTCACAAACACCACTCCCTCTCAAACACCACTCCCTCTCAAACACCACTCCCTCTCAAACACAACTCCCTCTCAAACTCCATTCCATCTCAAACTCCATTCCCTCTCAAACACCATTCCCTCTCAAACACCATTCCCTCTCAATCTCCATGCCCTCTCAATCACTACTCCATCTCCAACACGATTCGCTTTAAAACTCCATTCCCCCTCAAATTCCATTCCCCCTCAAACTCCATTCCCTCTCAAATTCCATTCCCCCTCAACCTCCATTCCCCCTCAAACCCTATTCCCCCTCAAACTCCTTTCCACCTCAAACTCCGTTCCACCTCAAACTCCATGCCCTCTCAATCACTAATCCCTCTCAAACACCACTCCCTCTCAAACTCCACTCCCTCTCAAACTCCATGCTCTTCAAACACCACTCCCTCTCAAACTCCATTCCCTCTCAATCTCCATGCCCTCTCAATCACTACTCCCTCTCCAACACGATTCACTTTAAAACTCCATTCTACCTCAAACTCCATTCCACCTCAAACTCCATTCCACCTCAAACTCCATTCCATCTCAAACTCCATTCCATCTCAAACTCCATTCCATCTCAAACTCCATGCCCTCTCAATCACCACTACGCCATCTCAAAAACCATTCCCTCTCAATCTCCATTCCACCTGAAACTCCCTGCGATCTCAAACTCAATGCCCTCTCAAACACCATTCCCTCCCAAACTCAATGCCCTCTCAAACACCATTCCCTCCCAAACTCCATTCCCTCCCAAGCTCCATGCACTCCCAAACTCCATGCACTCCCAAACTCCATGCACTCCCAAACTCCATGCACTCCCAAACTCCATTCCCTCCCCAAATTCCATTCCCTCTCAAACACCACTCCCTCTCAAACACCACTCCCTCTCAAACACCACTCCCTCTCAAACACAACTCCCTCTCAAACTCCATTCCATCTCAAACTCCATTCCCTCTCAAACACCATTCCCTCTCAAACACCATTCCCTCTCAAACTCCATTCCCTCTCAAACTCCATTCCCTCTCAAACTCCATTCCCTCTCAAACTCCATGCCCTCTCAATCACTACTGCCTCTCAAACACCATGCCCTCTCAAACTCCATGCCCTCACAAACACCACTCCCTCTCAAACACCACTCCCTCTCAAACACCACTCCCTCTCAAACACAACTCCCTCTCAAACTCCATTCCATCTCAAACTCCATTCCCTCTCAAACACCATTCCCTCTCAAACACCATTCCCTCTCAATCTCCATGCCCTCTCAATCACTACTCCATCTCCAACACGATTCGCTTTAAAACTCCATTCCCCCTCAAATTCCATTCCCCCTCAAACTCCATTCCCTCTCAAATTCCATTCCCCCTCAACCTCCATTCCCCCTCAAACCCTATTCCCCCTCAAACTCCTTTCCACCTCAAACTCCGTTCCACCTCAAACTCCATGCCCTCTCAATCACTAATCCCTCTCAAACACCACTCCCTCTCAAACTCCACTCCCTCTCAAACTCCATGCTCTTCAAACACCACTCCCTCTCAAACTCCATTCCCTCTCAATCTCCATGCCCTCTCAATCACTACTCCCTCTCCAACACGATTCACTTTAAAACTCCATTCTACCTCAAACTCCATTCCACCTCAAACTCCATTCCACCTCAAACTCCATTCCACCTCAAACTCCATTCCATCTCAAACTCCATTCCATCTCAAACTCCATGCCCTCTCAATCACCACTACGCCATCTCAAAAACCATTCCCTCTCAATCTCCATTCCACCTGAAACTCCCTGCGATCTCAAACTCAATGCCCTCTCAAACACCATTCCCTCCCAAACTCAATGCCCTCTCAAACACCATTCCCTCCCAAACTCCATTCCCTCCCAAGCTCCATGCACTCCCAAACTCCATGCACTCCCAAACTCCATGCACTCCCAAACTCCATGCACTCCCAAACTCCATTCCCTCCCCAAATTCCATTCCCTCTCAAACTCCAATCCACCTCAAACTCCAATCTACCTCAAACTCCATTCCACCTCAAACTCCATGCCCTCTCAAACTCTATTCCCTCTCAAACTCCATGCCCTCTCAATCACTACTCCCTCTCCAACACGATTCGCTTTAAAACTCCGTTCACTCTCAAACTCCATTCACTCTCAAACTCCATTCACTCTCATACTCCACTCCCTCTCATACTCCACTCCCTCTCATACTCCACTCCCTCTCATACTCCACTCCCTCTCATACTCCAATCCCTGCCAAACACCACTCCCTCACAAACTCCAATCCCTCTCAAACTCCATTCCCTCTCAAACTCCATGCCCTCTCAATCACTACTACCTCACAAACACCATTCCCCCTCAAACTCCATTCACCGTCAAACTACCGGCCGTCTCAAACACCACTCCCTCTCAAACACCACTCCCTCTCAAACTCCATTCCCTCTCAAACTCCATTCCCTCTCAAACTCCATTCCCTCTCAAACTCCATTCACTCTCAAACTCCATGCCCTCTCAATCACTACTGCCTCTCAAACACCATGCACTCTCAAACTCCATGCCCTCTCAAACACCATGCACTCTCAAACTCCATGCCCTCTCAAACTCCATGCCCTCTCAAACTCCATTCACTCTCAATCACTGCTCCCTCTCCAACACGATTCGCTTTAAAACTCCATTCCCCGTCAAACTCAATTCCTCCTCAAACTCCATACCCACTCAAACTGCATTCCACCTCAAACTCCTTTCCACCTCAAACTCCGTTCCACCTCAAACTCCAATCTACCTCAAACTCCATTCCACCTCAAACTCCATGCCCTCTCAAACTCTATTCCCTCTCAAACTCCATGCCCTCTCAATCACTACTCCCTCTCCAACACGATTCGCTTTAAAACTCCGTTCACTCTCAAACTCCATTCACTCTCAAACTCCATTCACTCTCAAACTCCATTCACTCTCATACTCCACTCCCTCTCATACTCCACTCCCTCTCATACTCCACTCCCTCTCATACTCCACTCCCTCTCATACTCCAATCCCTCCCAAACACCACTCCCTCACAAACTCCAATCCCTCTCAAACTCCATTCCCTCTCAAACTCCATGCCCTCTCAATCACTACTACCTCACAAACACCATTCCCCCTCAAACTCCATTCACCGTCAAACTACCGGCCCTCTCAAACACCACTCCCTCTCAAACACCACTCCCTCTCAAACTCCATTCCCTCTCAAACTCCATTCCCTCTCAAACTCCATTCACTCTCAAACTCCATGCCCTCTCAATCACTACTGCCTCTCAAACACCATGCACTCTCAAACTCCATGCCCTCTCAAACACCATGCACTCTCAAACTCCATGCCCTCTCAAACTCCATGCCCTCTCAAACTCCATTCACTCTCAATCACTGCTCCCTCTCCAACACGATTCGCTTTAAAACTCCATTCCCCGTCAAACTCAATTCCTCCTCAAACTCCATACCCACTCAAACTGCATTCCACCTCAAACTCCTTTCCACCTCAAACTCCGTTCCACCTCAAACTCCGTTCCACCTCAAACTCCATGCCCTCTCAAACACCACTCCATCTCAAACTCAACTCCCTCTCAAACTCCACTCCCTCTCAAACTCCATGCTCATCAAACACCACTCCCTCTCAAACTCCATTCCCTCTCAAACTCCATTCCTTCTCAAACACCATTCCCTCTCAATCACTGCTCCCTCTCCAACACGATTCGCTTTAAAACTCCATTCCCCCTCAATCTCCATTCCCCCTCAACCACCATAACCTCTCAAACTCCTTTCCACCTCAAACTCCATGCCCTCTCAATCACTACTGCCTCTCAAACAACATGCCCTCTCAAACTCCATGCCCTCACAAACACCACTCCCTCTCAAACACCACTCCCTCTCAAACACAACTCCCTCTCAAACACAACTCCCTCTCAAACTCCATTCCCTCTCAAACTCCATTCCCTCTCAAACACCATTCCCTCCCAAACTCAATGCCCTCTCAAACACCATTCCCTCTCAAACTCCATTCCCCCTCAAACTCCATTCCACCTCAAACTCCATTCGACCTCAAACTCCATTCGACCTCAAACTCCATTCCCTCTCAAACACCATTAGCTCTCAAACTCCATTCCACCTCAAACTTCATTCCACATCAAACTCCATTCCCCCTCAAACTCCAATCCACCTCAAACACCATTTCCTCTCCAACACCATTCCCTCTCCAACACCATTCCACCTCAAACTCCATTCCCTCTCAAACGACATTCCTCTCAAACTGCATTCCTTCACAAACACTATTCCACCTCAAACACCATTCCCTCTCAAACACAATTCCTCTCAAACACCATTCCACCTCAAACTCCATTCCACCTCAAACCCCATTCCAGCTCAAACTCCATTCCCTCTCAAAATCCATTCCTCTCATACACCATTCCTCTCAAACTCCATTCCCTCACAAACACCATTTGACCTCAAACACCATTCCCTCTCAAACTCCATTCCCTCCCAAACTCCGTTCCCTCCCCAATGCCATTCCACTCCAACGCCATTCCTCCCCAAGGCCAGTCCTTCCCCAATGCCATTCCCTCCCCAACGTCATTCCCTCTCCAGGCCATTCCCTCACAAACGCTATTCCCTCACAAACACCATTCCACCTCAAACTCCATGCCATCTGAATCACTACAACCTCTCAAACACCATTCACTCTCAATCTCCATACCACCTCAAACTCCATGCCCTCTCAAACTACATTCCCTCTCAAACTCGATTCTTTCTCAAACTCCATACCCTCTCAATCACTACACCCTCTCAAACTCCATTCCCGCTCAAACTCCATTCCTCCTCATACTCCGTTCCACCTCAAACTCCGTTCCACCTCAAACTCCGTTCCACCTCAAACTCCATTCAACCTCAAACCCCATTCCACCTCAAACTCCATTCCCTCTCAAAATCCATTCCTCTCAAACTCCATTCCTTTCATACTCCATTCCCTCCAAAACTCCATTCCCTCCCCAATGCCATTCCACTCCAACGCCATTCCTCCCCAAGGACAGCCCCTCCCCAATGCCATTCCCTCCCCAAAGTCATTCCCTCTCCAGGCCATTCCCTCTCGAATGCTATTCCCTCACAAACACCATTCCACCTCAAACTCCATGCACTCTCAAACTCCATGCACTCTCAATCACTACAATCTCTCAAACACCATTCCCTCTCAATCTCATTACCACCTCAAACTCCATTCCCTCTCAATCTCCATGCCCTCTCAATCACTACTCCCTCTCCAACACGATTCACTTTAAAACTCCATTCTACCTCAAACTCCATTCCACCTCAAACTCCATTCCACCTCAAACTCCATTCCATCTCAAACTCCATTCCATCTCAAACTCCATGCCCTCTCAATCACCACTACGCCATCTCAAAAACCATTCCCTCTCAATCTCCATTCCACCTGAAACTCCCTGCGATCTCAAACTCAATGCCCTCTCAAACACCATTCCCTCCCAAACTCAATGCCCTCTCAAACACCATTCCCTCCCAAACTCCATTCCCTCCCAAGATCCATGCACTCCCAAACTCCATGCACTCCCAAACTCCATGCACTCCCAAACTCCATTCCCTCCCCAAATTCCATTCCCTCTCAAACTCCAATCCACCTCAAACTCCAATCTACCTCAAACTCCATTCCACCTCAAACTCCATTCCACCTCAAACTCCATTCCACCTCAAACTCCATGCCCTCTCAAACTCTATTCCCTCTCAAACTCCATGCCCTCTCAATCACTACTCCCTCTCCAACACGATTCGCTTTAAAACTCCGTTCACTCTCAAACTCCATTCACTCTCAAACTCCATTCACTCTCATACTCCATTCACTCTCATACTCCACTCCCTCTCATACTCCACTCCCTCTCATACTCCACTCCCTCTCATACTCCACTCCCTCTCATACTCCAATCCCTCTCATACTCCAATCCCTCCCAAACACCACTCCCTCACAAACTCCAATCCCTCTCAAACTCCATTCCCTCTCAAACTCCATGCCCTCTCAATCACTACTACCTCACAAACACCATTCCCCCTCAAACTCCATTCACCGTCAAACTACCAGCCCTCTCAAACACCACTCCCTCTCAAACACCACTCCCTCTCAAACTCCATTCCCTCTCAAACTCCATTCACTCTCAAACTCCATGCCCTCTCAATCACTACTGCCTCTCAAACACCATGCACTCTCAAACTCCATGCCCTCTCAAACACCATGCACTCTCAAACTCCATGCCCTCTCAAACTCCATGCCCTCTCAAACTCCATGCCCTCTCAAACTCCATTCACTCTCAATCACTGCTCCCTCTCCAACACGATTCGCTTTAAAACTCCATTCCCCGTCAAACTCAATTCCTCCTCAAACTCCATACCCACTCAAACTGCATTCCACCTCAAACTCCTTTCCACCTCAAACTCCTTTCCACCTCAAACTCCGTTCCACCTCAAACTCCGTTCCACCACAAACTCCATGCCCTCTCAAACACCACTCCATCTCAAACTCAACTCCCTCTCAACCTCCACTCCCTCTCAAACTCCATGCTCATCAAACACCACTCCCTCTCAAACTCCATTCCCTCTCAAACTCCATTCCTTCTCAAACACCATTCCCTCTCAATCACTGCTCCCTCTCCAACACGATTCGCTTTAAAACTCCATTCCCCCTCAATCTCCATTCCCCCTCAAACTCCATAACCTCTCAAACTCCTTTCCACCTCAAACTCCATGCCCTCTCAATCACTACTGCCTCTCAAACACCATGCCTTCTCAAACTCCATGCCCTCACAAACACCACTCCCTCTCAAACACCACTCCCTCTCAAACACAACTCCCTCTCAAACACAACTCCCTCTCAAACTCCATTCCATCTCAAACTCCATTCCCTCTCAAACACCATTCCCTCCCAAACTCAATGCCCTCTCAAACACCATTCCCTCTCAAACTCCATTCCCCCTCAAACTCCATTCCACCTCAAACTCCATTCGACCTCAAACTCCATTCGACCTCAAACACCATTAGCTCTCAAACTCCATTCCACCTCAAACTTCATTCCACATCAAACTCCATTCCCCCTCAAACTCCAATCCACCTCAAACACCATTTCCTCTCCAACACCATTCCCTCTCCAACACCATTCCACCTCAAACTCCATTCCCTCTCAAACGACATTCCTCTCAAACTGCATTCCTTCACAAACACTATTCCACCTCAAACACCATTCCCTCTCAAACACAATTCCTCTCAAACACCATTCCACCTCAAACTCCATTCCACCTCAAACCCCATTCCAGCTCAAACTCCATTCCCTCTCAAAATCCATTCCTCTCATACACCATTCCTCTCAAACTCCATTCCCTCACAAACACCATTTGACCTCAAACACCATTCCCTCTCAAACTGCATTCCCTCCCAAACTCCGTTCCCTCCCCAATGCCATTCCACTCCAACGCCATTCCTCCCCAAGGCCAGTCCTTCCCCAATGCCATTCCCTCCCCAACGTCATTCCCTCTCCAGGCCATTCCCTCACAAACGCTATTCCCTCACAAACACCATTCCACCTCAAACTCCATGCCATCTGAATCACTACAACCTCTCAAACACCATTCACTCTCAATCTCCATACCACCTCAAACTCCATGCCCTCTCAAACTACATTCCCTCTCAAACTCGATTCTTTCTCAAACTCCATACCCTCTCAATCACTACACCCTCTCAAACTCCATTCCCGCTCAAACTCCATTCCACCTCATACTCCGTTCCACCTCAAACTCCGTTCCACCTCAAACTCCGTTCCACCTCAAACTCCATTCAACCTCAAACCCCATTCCACCTCAAACTCCATTCCCTCTCAAAATCCATTCCTCTCAAACTCCATTCCTTTCATACTCCATTCCCTCCAAAACTCCATTCCCTCCCCAATGCCATTCCACTCCAACGCCATTCCACTCCAACGCCATTCCTCCCCAAGGACAGCCCCTCCCCAATGCCATTCCCTCCCCAAAGTCATTCCCTCTCCAGGCCATTCCCTCTCGAATGCTATTCCCTCACAAACACCATTCCACCTCAAACTCCATGCACTCTCAAACTCCATGCACTCTCAATCACTACAATCTCTCAAACACCATTCCCTCTCAATCTCATTACCACCTCAAACTCCCTGCCCTCTCAAACTCCATGCCCTCTCAATCACTACACCCTCTCATACACAATTCCCACTCAAGCTCCATGCCCTCTCAAACTCCATTCCCCCTCAAACTCCGTTCCACCTCAAACTCCTTTCCACCACAAACTCCATGCCCTCTCAATCACTAATCCCTCTCAAACACCACTCCCTCTCAAACTCCACTCCCTCTCAAATTCCACTCCCACTCATACTCCAATCCTTCTCATACTCCAATCCCTCTCAAACACCACTCCCTCTCAAACACCACTCCCTCTCAAACTCCATTCCCTCTCAAACTCCATGCCCTCTCAATCACTACTGCCTCTCAAACACCATGCCCTCTCAAACTCCATGCCCTCACAAACACCACTCCCTCTCAAACACCACTCCCTCTCAAACACAACTCCCTCTCAAACTCCATTCCATCTCAAACTCCATTCCCTCTCAAACACCATTCCCTCTCAATCTCCATGCCCTCTCAATCACTACTCCATCTCCAACACGATTCGCTTTAAAACTCCATTCCCCCTCAAATTCCATTCCCCCTCAAACTCCATTCCCTCTCAAATTCCATTCCCCCTCAACCTCCATTCCCCCTCAAACCCTATTCCCCCTCAAACTCCTTTCCACCTCAAACTCCGTTCCACCTCAAACTCCATGCCCTCTCAATCACTAATCCCTCTCAAACACCACTCCCTCTCAAACTCCATGCTCTTCAAACACCACTCCCTCTCAAACTCCATTCCCTCTCAATCTCCATGCCCTCTCAATCACTACTCCCTCTCCAACACGATTCACTTTAAAACTCCATTCTACCTCAAACTCCATTCAACCTCAAACTCCATTCCATCTCAAACTCCATTCCATCTCAAACTCCATTCCATCTCAAACTCCATGCCCTCTCAATCACCACTACGCCATCTCAAAAACCATTCCCTCTCAATCTCCATTCCACCTTAAACTCCCTGCGATCTCAAACTCAATGCCCTCTCAAACACCATTCCCTCCCAAACTCAATGCCCTCTCAAACACCATTCCCTCCCAAACTCCATTCCCTCCCAAACTCCATTCCCTCCCAAACTCCATTCCCTCCCAAGCTCCATGCACTCCCAAGCTCCATGCACTCCCAAACTCCATGCACTCCCAAACTCCATTCCCTCCCCAAACTCCATTCCACCTCAATCTCCAATCCACCTCAAACTCCAATCTACCTCAAACTCCATTCCACCTCAAACTCCATGCCCTCTCAAACTCAATTCCCTCTCAAACTCCATGCCCTCTCAATCACTACTCCCTCTCCAACACGATTCGCTTTAAAACTCCGTTCACTCTCAAACTCCATTCACTCTCAAACTCCATTCACTCTCAAACTCCATTAACTCTCAAACTCCATTAACTCTCATACTCCACTCCCTCTCATACTCCACTCCCTCTCATACTCCACTCCCTCTCATACTCCAATCCCTCTCATACTCCAATCCCTCCCAAACACCACTCCCTCACAAACTCCAATCCCTCTCAAACTCCATTCCCTCTCAAACTCCATGCCCTCTCAATCACTACTACCTCACAAACACCATTCCCCCTCAAACTCCATTCACCGTCAAACTACCGGCCCTCTCAAACACCACTCCCTCTCAAACACCACTCCCTCTCAAACTCCATTCCCTCTCAAACTCCATTCCCTCTCAAACTCCATGCCCTCTCAATCACTACTGCCTCTCAAACACCATGCACTCTCAAACTCCATGCCCTCTCAAACACCATGCACTCTCAAACTCCATGCCCTCTCAAACTCCATTCACTCTCAATCACTGCTCCCTCTCCAACACGATTCGCTTTAAAACTCCATTCCCCGTCAAACTCAATTCCTCCTCAAACTCCATACCCACTCAAACTGCATTCCACCTCAAACTCCTTTCCACCTCAAACTCCTTTCCACCTCAAACTCCGTTCCACCTCAAACTCCGTTCCACCTCAAACTCCATGCCCTCTCAAACTCCACTCCCTCTCAAACTCCACTCCCTCTCAAACTCCATGCTCATCAAACACCACTCCCTCTCAAACTCCATTCCATCTCAAACTCCTTTCCACATCAAACTCCATGCCCTCTCAATCACTACTGCCTCTCAAACACCATGCCCTCTCAAACTCCATGCCCTCACAAACACCACTCCCTCTCAAACACCACTCCCTCTCAAACACAACTCCCTCTCAAACACAACTCCCTCTCAAACTCCATTCCATCTCAAACTCCATTCCCTCTCAAACACCATTCCCTCTCAATCTCCATGCCCTCTCAATCACTACTCCATCTCCAACACGATTCGCTTTAAAACTCCATTCCCCCTCAAATTCCATTCCCCCTCAAACTCCATTCCCTCTCAAATTCCATTCCCCCTCAACCTCCATTCCCCCTCAAACCCTATTCCCCCTCAAACTCCTTTCCACCTCAAACTCCGTTCCACCTCAAACTCCGTTCCACCTCAAACTCCATGCCCTCTCAATCACTAATCCCTCTCAAACACCACTCCCTCTCAAACTCCACTCCCTCTCAAACTCCATGCTCTTCAAACACCACTCCTTCTCAAACTCCATTCCCTCTCAATCTCCATGCCCTCTCAATCACTACTCCCTCTCCAACACGATTCACTTTAAAACTCCATTCTACCTCAAACTCCATTCCACCTCAAACTCCATTCCATCTCAAACTCCATTCCATCTCAAACTCCATTCCATCTCAAACTCCATGCCCTCTCAATCACCACTACGCCATCTCAAAAACCATTCCCTCTCAATCTCCATTCCACCTGAAACTCCCTGCGATCTCAAACTCAATGCCCTCTCAAACACCATTCCCTCCCAAACTCAATGCCCTCTCAAACACCATTCCCTCCCAAACTCCATTCCCTCCCAAACTCCATTCCCTCCCAAGCTCCATGCACTCCCAAACTCCATGCACTCCCAAACTCCATGCACTCCCAAACTCCATTCCCTCCCCAAATTCCATTCCATCCCCAAACTCCATTCCACCTCAAACTCCAATCCACCTCAAACTCCAATCTACCTCAAACTCCATTCCACCTCAAACTCCATGCCCTCTCAAACTCTATTCCCTCTCAAACTCCATGCCCTCTCAATCACTACTCCCTCTCCAACACGATTCGCTTTAAAACTCCGTTCACTCTCAAACTCCATTCACTCTCAAACTCCATTCACTCTCAAACTCCATTAACTCTCATACTCCACGCCCTCTCATACTCCACTCCCTCTCATACTCCACTCCCTCTCATACTCCACTCCCTCTCATACTCCAATCCCTCTCATACTCCAATCCCTCTCATACTCCAATCCCTCCCAAACACCACTCCCTCACAAACTCCAATCCCTCTCAAACACCATGCACTCTCAAACTCCATGCCCTCTCAATCACTACTACCTCACAAACACCATTCCCCCTCAAACTCCATTCACCGTCAAACTACCGGCCCTCTCAAACACCACTCCCTCTCAAACAACACTCCCTCTCAAACTCCATTCCCTCTCAAACTCCATTCACTCTCAAACTCCATGCCCTCTCAATCACTACTGCCTCTCAAACACCATGCACTCTCAAACTCCATGCCCTCTCAAACACCATGCACTCTCAAACTCCATGCCCTCTCAAACTCCATTCACTCTCAATCACTGCTCCCTCTCCAACACGATTCCCTTTAAAACTCCATTCCCCGTCAAACTCAATTCCTCCTCAAACTCCATACCCACTCAAACTGCATTCCACCTCAAACTCCGTTCCACCTCAAACTCCGTTCCACCTCAAACTCCATGCCCTCTCAAACACCACTCCATCTCAAACTCCACTCCCTCTCAAACTCCACTCCCTCTCAAACTCCACTCCCTCTCAAACTCCATGCTCATCAAACACCACTCCCTCTCAAACTCCATTCCCTCTCAAACTCCATTCCTTCTCAAACACCATTCCCTCTCAATCACTGCTCCCTCTCCAACACGATTCGCTTTAAAACTCCATTCCCCCTCAATCTCCATTCCCCCTCAAACTCCATAACCTCTCAAACTCCTTTCCACCTCAAACTCCATGCCCTCTCAATCACTAATCCCTCTCAAACACCACTACCTCTCAAACTCCACTCCCTCTCAAACTCCACTCCCTCTCAAACTCCACTCCCTCTCAAACACCACTCCCTCTCAAACACCAGTCCCTCTCAAACTCCATTCCCTCTCAAACTCCATTCCCTCTCAAACTCCATTCCCTCTCAAACTCCATGCCCTCTCAATCACTACTGCCTCTCAAACACCAAGCCCTCTCAAACTCCATGCTCTCTCAAACTCCATGCCCTCTCAAACACCACTCCCTCTCAAACACCACTCCCTCTCAAACACAACTCCCTCTCAAACTCCATTCCCTCTCAAACTCCATTCCTTCTCAAACACCATTCCCTCTCAATCTCCATGCCCTCTCAATCACTACTCCCTCTCCAACACGATTCGCTTTAAAACTCCATTCCCCCTCAAATTCCATTCCCCCTCAAACTCCTTTCCACCTCAAACTCTGTTCCACCTCAAACTCTGTTCCACCTCAAACTCCATGCCCTCTCAATCACTAATCCCTCTCAAACACCACTCCCTCTCAAACTCCACTCCCTCTCAAACTCCATGCTCATCAAACACAACTCCCTCTCAAACTCCATTCCCTCTCAATCTCCATTCCCTCTCAATCTCCATGCCCTCTCAATCACTACTCCCTCTCCAACACGATTCACTTTAAAACTCCATTCTACCTCAAACTCCATTCCACCTCAAACTCCATTCCACCTCAAACTCCATTCCACCTCAAACTCCATTCCACCTCAAACTCCAATCCATCTCAAACTCCATGCCCTCTCAATCACCAATACGTCATCTCAAAAACCATTCCCTCTCAATCTCCATTCCACCTGAAACTCCGTGCGATCTCAAACTCAATGCCCTCTCAAACACCATTCCCTCCCAAACTCCATTCCCTCCCAAACTCCATTCCCTCCCAAACTCCATGCCCTCCCAATCGCTGTTCCCTCTCAAACTCCATTCCCTCTCATACTCCATTCCCTCTCATACTCCATCCCCACTCAAACTCCATTCCCCTCAAACTCCATTCCACCTCAAACTCAATTCCCTCTCAAACACCATTCCCTCACCAACACCATTCCAGCTCAAACTCCATTCCACTTCATACTCCATTCCCTCTCATACTGCATTCCATCTCAAACTCCATTCCCTCTCAAACTCCATTCCCTCTCAAACTCCATTCCCTCGCAAACTCCATGCCCTCTCAAACTCCATGCCCTCTCCAACTCCATGCCCTCTCCAACTCCATGCCCTCTCAATCACTACTCCCTCTCAAACACCATTCGCTCTCAAACTCCATTCATCCTCAAACTCCATTCCCTCTCAAACTCCATGACCTCTCAATCACTACTCCTTCTCATACTCCATTCCCTTCAAACTCCATGCCCTCTCAAACTACTTTCCTTCTCATACTCCCTGCCCTCTCAAATTGCATTCCCTCTCAAACTCCATGCCCTCTCAAACTCCATGCATTCTCAATCACTACACCCTCTCAAACTCCATTCCCGCTCAAACTCCATTCCACCTCATACTCCATTCCACCTCAAACTCCATTCATCCTCAAACCCCATTCCAGCTCAAACTCCATTCCCTCTCAAAATCCATTCCTCTCAAACTCCATTCCCTCCCAAACTCCATTCCCTCCCAAACTCCATTCCCTCCCAAATGCCATTCCACTCCAACGCCATTCCTCCACAAGGACAGTCCCTTCCCAATGCCATTCGCTCCCCAACGTCATTCCCTCTCCAGTCCATTCCCGCTAGAATGCTATTCCCTCACAAACACCATTCCACCTCAAAGTCCATGCACTCTCAAACTCCATGCCCTCTCAATCACTACAAACTCTCAAACACCATTCCCTCTCAATCTCCATTCCCTCTCAATCTCATTACCACCTCAAACTCCCTGCCCTCTCAATCACTACACCCTCTCATACACAATTCCCTCTCAAACTCCATTCCCTCTCAAACTCCATTCCCTCTCAAACTCCCTGCCCTCTCAAACTCCCTGCCCTCTCAAACTCCCTGCCCTCGCAAACTCCATGCCCTCTCAAACTACATTCAACCTCAAACACCATTCCAACTCAAACACCATTCCAACACAAACACCATTCCAACTCAAACACCATTCCCTCTCAAACTCCATTCCCCCTCAAACTCCATTCCACCTCAAACTCCATTCCACCTCAAACTCCATTCCACCTCAAACTCCATCCCACCTCAAACTCCATTCCCTCTCAAACACCATTAGCTCTCAAACTCCATTCCACCTCAAACTTCATTCCACATCAAACTCCATTCCCCCTCAAACTCCAATCCACCTCAAACACCATTTCCTCTCCAATACCATTCCCTCTCCAACTCCATTCCACCTCAAACTCCATTCCCTCTCAAACAACATTCCTCTCAAACTGCATTCCTTCACAAACACTATTCCACCTCAAACACCATTCCCTCTCAAACACAATTCCTCTCAAACACCATTCCACCTCAAACTCCATTCCACCTCAAACCCCATTCCAGCTCAAACCCCATTCCAGCTCAAACTCCATTCCCTCTCAAAATCCATTCCTCTCAAACACCATTCCTCTCAAACTCCATTCCCTCACAAACACCATTTGACCTCAAACACCATTCCCTCTCAAACTCCATTCCCTCCCAAACTCCGTTCCCTCCCCAATGCCATTCCACTCCAACGCCATTCCTCCCCAAGGCCAGTCCTTCCCCAATGCCATTCCCTCCCCAACGTCATTCCCTCTCCAGGCCATTCCCTCACAAACGCTATTCCCTCACAAACACCATTCCACCTCAAACTCCATGCCATCTCAATCACTACAACCTCTCAAACACCATTCACTCTCAATCTCCATACCACCTCAAACTCCATGCCCTCTCAAACTACATTCCCTCTCAAACTCGATTCTTTCTCAAACTCCATACCGTCTCAATCACTACACCCTCTCAAACTCCATTCCCGCTCAAACTCCATTCCACCTCATACTCCGTTCCACCTCAAACTCCGTTCCACCTCAAACTCCGTTCCACCTCAAACTCCATTCAACCTCAAACCCCATTCCACCTCAAACCCCATTCCCTCTCAAAATCCATTCCTCTCAAACTCCATTCCTTTCATTCTCCATTCCCTCCAAAACTCCATTCCCTCCCCAATGCCATTCCACTCCAACGCCATTCCACTCCAACGCCATTCCACTCCAACGCCATTCCTCCCCAAGGACAGCCCCTCCCCAATGCCATTCCCTCCCCAAAGTCATTCCCTCTCCAGGCCATTCCCTCTCGAATGCTATTCCCTCACAAACACCATTCCACCTCAAACTCCATGCACTCTCAAACTCCATGCACTCTCAATCACTACAATCTCTCAAACACCATTCCCTCTCAATCTCATTACCACCTCAAACTCCCTGCCCTCTCAAACTCCATGCCCTCTCAATCACTACACCCTCTCATACACAATTCCCTCTCAAGCTCCATGCCCTCTCAAACTCCATTCCCCCTCAAACTCCGTTCCACCTCAAACTCCTTTCCACCACAAACTCCATGCCCTCTCAATCACTAATCCCTCTCAAACACCACTCCCTCTCAAACTCCACTCCCTCTCAAATTCCACTCCCACTCATACTCCAATCCCTCTCATACTCCAATCCCTCTCAAACACCACTCCCTCTCAAACACCACTCCCTCTCAAACTCCATTCCCTCTCAAACTCCATGCCCTCTCAATCACTACTGCCTCTGAAACACCATGCCCTCTCAAACTCCATGCCCTCACAAACACCACTCCCTCTCAAACACCACTCCCTCTCAAACACAACTCCCTCTCAAACACAACTCCCTCTCAAACTCCATTCCATCTCAAACACCATTCCCTCTCAATCTCCATGCCCTCTCAATCACTACTCCATCTCCAACACGATTCGCTTTAAAACTCCATTCCCCCTCAAATTCCATTCCCCCTCAAGCTCCATTCCCTCTCAAATTCCATTCCCCCTCAAACTCCATTCCCCCTCAAACCCTATTCCCCCTCAAACTCCTTTCCACCTCAAACTCCGTTCCACCTCAAACTCCATGCCCTCTCAATCACTAATCCCTCTCAAACACCACTCCCTCTCAAACTCCATGCTCTTCAAACACCACTCCCTCTCAAACTCCATTCCCTCTCAATCTCCATGCCCTCTCAATCACTACTCCCTCTCCAACACGATTCACTTTAAAACTCCATTCTACCTCAAACTCCATTCCACCTCAAACTCCATTCCATCTCAAACTCCATTCCATCTCAAACTCCATGCCCTCTCAATCACCACTACGTCATCTCAAAAACCATTCCCTCTCAATCTCCATTCCACCTGAAACTCCCTGCGATCTCAAACTCAATGCCCTCTCAAACACCATTCCCTCCCAAACTCAATGCCCTCTCAAACACCATTCCCTCCCAAACTCCATTCCCTCCCAAGCTCCATGCACTCCCAAACTCCATGCACTCCCAAACTCCATGCACTCCCAAACTCCATTCCCTCCCCAAATTCCATTCCCTCTCAAACTCCAATCCACCTCAAACTCCAATCTACCTCAAACTCCATTCCACCTCAAACTCCATTCCACCTCAAACTCCATGCCCTCTCAAACTCTATTCCCTCTCAAACTCCATGCCCTCTCAATCACTACTCCCTCTCCAACACGATTCGCTTTAAAACTCCGTTCACTCTCAAACTCCATTCACTCTCAAACTCCATTCACTCTCATACTCCACTCCCTCTCATACTCCACTCCCTCTCATACTCCACTCCCTCTCATACTCCACTCCCTCTCATACTCCAATCCCTCCCAAACACCAGTCCCTCACAAACTCCAATCCCTCTCAAACTCCATTCCCTCTCAAACTCCATGCCCTCTCAATCACTACTACCTCACAAACACCATTCCCCCTCAAACTCCATTCACCGTCAAACTACCAGCCCTCTCAAACACCACTCCCTCTCAAACACCACTCCCTCTCAAACTCCATTCCCTCTCAAACTCCATTCACTCTCAAACTCCATGCCCTCTCAATCACTACTGCCTCTCAAACACCATGCACTCTCAAACTCCATGCCCTCTCAAACACCATGCACTCTCAAACTCCATGCCCTCTCAAACTCCATGCCCTCTCAAACTCCATGCCCTCTCAAACTCCATTCACTCTCAATCACTGCTCCCTCTCCAACACGATTCGCTTTAAAACTCCATTCCCCGTCAAACTCAATTCCTCCTCAAACTCCATACCCACTCAAACTGCATTCCACCTCAAACTCCTTTCCACCTCAAACACCATTCCACCTCAAACTCCATTCCACCTCAAACCCCATTCCAGCTCAAACCCCATTCCAGCTCAAACTCCATTCCCTCTCAAAATCCATTCCTCTCAAACACCATTCCTCTCAAACTCCATTCCCTCACAAACACCATTTGACCTCAAACACCATTCCCTCTCAAACTCCATTCCCTCCCAAACTCCGTTCCCTCCCCAATGCCATTCCACTCCAACGCCATTCCTCCCCAAGGCCAGTCCTTCCCCAATGCCATTCCCTCCCCAACGTCATTCCCTCTCCAGGCCATTCCCTCACAAACGCTATTCCCTCACAAACACCATTCCACCTCAAACTCCATGCCATCTCAATCACTACAACCTCTCAAACACCATTCACTCTCAATTTCCATACCACCTCAAACTCCATGCCCTCTCAAACTACATTCCCTCTCAAACTCGATTCTTTCTCAAACTCCATACCGTCTCAATCACTACACCCTCTCAAACTCCATTCCCGCTCAAACTCCATTCCACCTCATACTCCGTTCCACCTCAAACTCCGTTCCACCTCAAACTCCGTTCCACCTCAAACTCCATTCAACCTCAAACCCCATTCCACCTCAAACCCCATTCCCTCTCAAAATCCATTCCTCTCAAACTCCATTCCTTTCATTCTCCATTCCCTCCAAAACTCCATTCCCTCCCCAATGCCATTCCACTCCAACGCCATTCCACTCCAACGCCATTCCTCCCCAAGGACAGCCCCTCCCCAATGCCATTCCCTCCCCAAAGTCATTCCCTCTCCAGGCCATTCCCTCTCGAATGCTATTCCCTCACAAACACCATTCCACCTCAAACTCCATGCACTCTCAAACTCCATGCACTCTCAATCACTACAATCTCTCAAACACCATTCCCTCTCAATCTCATTACCACCTCAAACTCCCTGCCCTCTCAAACTCCATGCCCTCTCAATCACTACACCCTCTCATACACAATTCCCTCTCAAGCTCCATGCCCTCTCAAACTCCATTCCCCCTCAAACTCCGTTCCACCTCAAACTCCTTTCCACCACAAACTCCATGCCCTCTCAATCACTAATCCCTCTCAAACACCACTCCCTCTCAAACTCCACTCCCTCTCAAATTCCACTCCCACTCATACTCCAATCCCTCTCATACTCCAATCCCTCTCAAACACCACTCCCTCTCAAACACCACTCCCTCTCAAACTCCATTCCCTCTCAAACTCCATGCCCTCTCAATCACTACTGCCTCTGAAACACCATGCCCTCTCAAACTCCATGCCCTCACAAACACCACTCCCTCTCAAACACCACTCCCTCTCAAACACAACTCCCTCTCAAACACAACTCCCTCTCAAACTCCATTCCATCTCAAACACCATTCCCTCTCAATCTCCATGCCCTCTCAATCACTACTCCATCTCCAACACGATTCGCTTTAAAACTCCATTCCCCCTCAAATTCCATTCCCCCTCAAGCTCCATTCCCTCTCAAATTCCATTCCCCCTCAAACTCCATTCCCCCTCAAACCCTATTCCCCCTCAAACTCCTTTCCACCTCAAACTCCGTTCCACCTCAAACTCCATGCCCTCTCAATCACTAATCCCTCTCAAACACCACTCCCTCTCAAACTCCACTCCCTCTCAAACTCCATGCTCTTCAAACACCACTCCCTCTCAAACTCCATTCCCTCTCAATCTCCATGCCCTCTCAATCACTACTCCCTCTCCAACACGATTCACTTTAAAACTCCATTCTACCTCAAACTCCATTCCACCTCAAACTCCATTCCATCTCAAACTCCATTCCATCTCAAACTCCATTCCATCTCAAACTCCATGCCCTCTCAATCACCACTACGTCATCTCAAAAACCATTCCCTCTCAATCTCCATTCCACCTGAAACTCCCTGCGATCTCAAACTCAATGCCCTCTCAAACACCATTCCCTCCCAAACTCAATGCCCTCTCAAACACCATTCCCTCCCAAACTCCATTCCCTCCCAAGCTCCATGCACTCCCAAACTCCATGCACTCCCAAACTCCATGCACTCCCAAACTCCATGCACTCCCAAACTCCATTCCCTCCCCAAATTCCATTCCCTCTCAAACTCCAATCCACCTCAAACTCCAATCTACCTCAAACTCCATTCCACCTCAAACTCCATTCCACCTCAAACTCCATTCCACCTCAAACTCCATGCCCTCTCAAACTCTATTCCCTCTCAAACTCCATGCCCTCTCAATCACTACTCCCTCTCCAACACGATTCGCTTTAAAACTCCGTTCACTCTCAAACTCCATTCACTCTCAAACTCCATTCACTCTCAAACTCCATTCACTCTCATACTCCACTCCCTCTCATACTCCACTCCCTCTCATACTCCACTCCCTCTCATACTCCACTCCCTCTCATACTCCAATCCCTCCCAAACACCACTCCCTCACAAACTCCAATCCCTCTCAAACTCCATTCCCTCTCAAACTCCATGCCCTCTCAATCACTACTACCTCACAAACACCATTCCCCCTCAAACTCCATTCACCGTCAAACTACCAGCCCTCTCAAACACCACTCCCTCTCAAACACCACTCCCTCTCAAACTCCATTCCCTCTCAAACTCCATTCACTCTCAAACTCCATGCCCTCTCAATCACTACTGCCTCTCAAACACCATGCACTCTCAAACTCCATGCCCTCTCAAACACCATGCACTCTCAAACTCTATGCCCTCTCAAACTCCATGCCCTCTCAAACTCCATGCCCTCTCAAACTCCATTCACTCTCAATCACTGCTCCCTCTCCAACACGATTCGCTTTAAAACTCCATTCCCCGTCAAACTCAATTCCTCCTCAAACTCCATACCCACTCAAACTGCATTCCACCTCAAACTCCTTTCCACCTCAAACTCCTTTCCACCTCAAACTCCGTTCCACCTCAAACTCCGTTCCACCACAAACTCCATGCCCTCTCAAACACCACTCCATCTCAAACTCAACTCCCTCTCAACCTCCACTCCCTCTCAAACTCCATGCTCATCAAACACCACTCCCTCTCAAACTCCATTCCCTCTCAAACTCCATTCCTTCTCAAACACCATTCCCTCTCAATCACTGCTCCCTCTCCAACACGATTCGCTTTAAAACTCCATTCCCCCTCAATCTCCATTCCCCCTCAAACTCCATAACCTCTCAAACTCCTTTCCACCTCAAACTCCATGCCCTCTCAATCACTACTGCCTCTCAAACACCATGCCTTCTCAAACTCCATGCCCTCACAAACACCACTCCCTCTCAAACACCACTCCCTCTCAAACACAACTCCCTCTCAAACACAACTCCCTCTCAAACTCCATTCCATCTCAAACTCCATTCCCTCTCAAACACCATTCCCTCCCAAACTCAATGCCCTCTCAAACACCATTCCCTCTCAAACTCCATTCCCCCTCAAACTCCATTCCACCTCAAACTCCATTCGACCTCAAACTCCATTCGACCTCAAACACCATTAGCTCTCAAACTCCATTCCACCTCAAACTTCATTCCACATCAAACTCCATTCCCCCTCAAACTCCAATCCACCTCAAACACCATTTCCTCTCCAACACCATTCCCTCTCCAACACCATTCCACCTCAAACTCCATTCCCTCTCAAACGACATTCCTCTCAAACTGCATTCCTTCACAAACACTATTCCACCTCAAACACCATTCCCTCTCAAACACAATTCCTCTCAAACACCATTCCACCTCAAACTCCATTCCACCTCAAACCCCATTCCAGCTCAAACTCCATTCCCTCTCAAAATCCATTCCTCTCATACACCATTCCTCTCAAACTCCATTCCCTCACAAACACCATTTGACCTCAAACACCATTCCCTCTCAAACTGCATTCCCTCCCAAACTCCGTTCCCTCCCCAATGCCATTCCACTCCAACGCCATTCCTCCCCAAGGCCAGTCCTTCCCCAATGCCATTCCCTCCCCAACGTCATTCCCTCTCCAGGCCATTCCCTCACAAACGCTATTCCCTCACAAACACCATTCCACCTCAAACTCCATGCCATCTGAATCACTACAACCTCTCAAACACCATTCACTCTCAATCTCCATACCACCTCAAACTCCATGCCCTCTCAAACTACATTCCCTCTCAAACTCGATTCTTTCTCAAACTCCATACCCTCTCAATCACTACACCCTCTCAAACTCCATTCCCGCTCAAACTCCATTCCACCTCATACTCCGTTCCACCTCAAACTCCGTTCCACCTCAAACTCCGTTCCACCTCAAACTCCATTCAACCTCAAACCCCATTCCACCTCAAACTCCATTCCCTCTCAAAATCCATTCCTCTCAAACTCCATTCCTTTCATACTCCATTCCCTCCAAAACTCCATTCCCTCCCCAATGCCATTCCACTCCAACGCCATTCCACTCCAACGCCATTCCTCCCCAAGGACAGCCCCTCCCCAATGCCATTCCCTCCCCAAAGTCATTCCCTCTCCAGGCCATTCCCTCTCGAATGCTATTCCCTCACAAACACCATTCCACCTCAAACTCCATGCACTCTCAAACTCCATGCACTCTCAATCACTACAATCTCTCAAACACCATTCCCTCTCAATCTCATTACCACCTCAAACTCCCTGCCCTCTCAAACTCCATGCCCTCTCAATCACTACACCCTCTCATACACAATTCCCACTCAAGCTCCATGCCCTCTCAAACTCCATTCCCCCTCAAACTCCGTTCCACCTCAAACTCCTTTCCACCACAAACTCCATGCCCTCTCAATCACTAATCCCTCTCAAACACCACTCCCTCTCAAACTCCACTCCCTCTCAAATTCCACTCCCACTCATACTCCAATACTTCTCATACTCCAATCCCTCTCAAACACCACTCCCTCTCAAACAGCACTCCCTCTCAAACTCCATTCCCTCTCAAACTCCATGCCCTCTCAATCACTACTGCCTCTCAAACACCATGCCCTCTCAAACTCCATGCCCTCACAAACACCACTCCCTCTCAAACACCACTCCCTCTCAAACACAACTCCCTCTCAAACTCCATTCCATCTCAAACTCCATTCCCTCTCAAACACCATTCCCTCTCAATCTCCATGCCCTCTCAATCACTACTCCATCTCCAACACGATTCGCTTTAAAACTCCATTCCCCCTCAAATTCCATTCCCCCTCAAACTCCATTCCCTCTCAAATTCCATTCCCCCTCAACCTCCATTCCCCCTCAAACCCTATTCCCCCTCAAACTCCTTTCCACCTCAAACTCCGTTCCACCTCAAACTCCATGCCCTCTCAATCACTAATCCCTCTCAAACACCACTCCCTCTCAAACTCCATGCTCTTCAAACAGCACTCCCTCTCAAACTCCATTCCCTCTCAATCTCCATGCCCTCTCAATCACTACTCCCTCTCCAACACGATTCACTTTAAAACTCCATTCTACCTCAAACTCCATTCAACCTCAAACTCCATTCCATCTCAAACTCCATTCCATCTCAAACTCCATTCCATCTCAAACTCCATGCCCTCTCAATCACCACTACGCCATCTCAAAAACCATTCCCTCTCAATCTCCATTCCACCTTAAACTCCCTGCGATCTCAAACTCAATGCCCTCTCAAACACCATTCCCTCCCAAACTCAATGCCCTCTCAAACACCATTACCTCCCAAACTCCATTCCCTCCCAAACTCCATTCCCTCCCAAGCTCCATGCACTCCCAAACTCCATGCACTCCCAAACTCCATGCACTCCCAAACTCCATTCCCTCCCCAAACTCCATTCCACCTCAAACTCCAATCCACCTCAAACTCCAATCTACCTCAAACTCCATTCCACCTCAAACTCCATGCCCTCTCAAACTCTATTCCCTCTCAAACTCCATGCCCTCTCAATCACTACTCCCTCTCCAACACGATTCGCTTTAAAACTCCGTTCACTCTCAAACTCCATTCACTCTCAAACTCCATTAACTCTCATACTCCACTCCCTCTCATACTCCACTCCCTCTCATACTCCACTCCCTCTCATACTCCACTCCCTCTCATACTCCACTCCCTCTCATACTCCAATCCCTCTCATACTCCAATCCCTCCCAAACACCACTCCCTCACAAACTCCAATCCCTCTCAAACTCCATTCCCTCTCAAACTCCATGCCCTCTCAATCACTACTACCTCACAAACACCATTCCCCCTCAAACTCCATTCACCGTCAAACTACCGGCCCTCTCAAACACCACTCCCTCTCAAACACCACTCCCTCTCAAACTCCATTCCCTCTCAAACTCCATTCCCTCTCAAACTCCATGCCCTCTCAATCACTACTGCCTCTCAAACACCATGCACTCTCAAACTCCATGCCCTCTCAAACACCATGCACTCTCAAACTCCATGCCCTCTCAAACTCCATTCACTCTCAATCACTGCTCCCTCTCCAACACGATTCGCTTTAAAACTCCATTCCCCGTCAAACTCAATTCCTCCTCAAACTCCATACCCACTCAAACTGCATTCCACCTCAAACTCCTTTCCACCTCAAACTCCGTTCCACCTCAAACTCCGTTCCACCTCAAACTCCGTTCCACCTCAAACTCCATGCCCTCTCAAACTCCACTCCCTCTCAAACTCCACTCCCTCTCAAACTCCATGCTCATCAAACACCACTCCCTCTCAAACTCCATTCCATCTCAAACTCCTTTCCACCTCAAACTCCATGCCCTCTCAATCACTACTGCCTCTCAAACACCATGCCCTCTCAAACTCCATGCCCTCACAAACACCACTCCCTCTCAAACACCACTCCCTCTCAAACACAACTCCCTCTCAAACACAACTCCCTCTCAAACTCCATTCCATCTCAAACTCCATTCCCTCTCAAACACCATTCCCTCTCAATCTCCATGCCCTCTCAATCACTACTCCATCTCCAACACGATTCGCTTTAAAACTCCATTCCCCCTCAAATTCCATTCCCCCTCAAACTCCATTCCCTCTCAAATTCCATTCCCCCTCAACCTCCATTCCCCCTCAAACCCTATTCCCCCTCAAACTCCTTTCCACCTCAAACTCCGTTCCACCTCAAACTCCGTTCCACCTCAAACTCCATGCCCTCTCAATCACTAATCCCTCTCAAACACCACTCCCTCTCAAACACCACTCCCTCTCAAACTCCATTCCCTCTCAATCTCCATGCCCTCTCAATCACTACTCCCTCTCCAACACGATTCACTTTAAAACTCCATTCTACCTCAAACTCCATTCCACCTCAAACTCCATTCCATCTCAAACTCCATTCCATCTCAAACTCCATTCCATCTCAAACTCCATGCCCTCTCAATCACCACTACGCCATCTCAAAAACCATTCCCTCTCAATCTCCATTCCACCTGAAACTCCCTGCGATCTCAAACTCAATGCCCTCTCAAACACCATTCCCTCCCAAACTCAATGCCCTCTCAAACACCATTCCCTCCCAAACTCCATTCCCTCCCAAACTCCATTCCCTCCTAAGCTCCATGCACTCCCAAACTCCATGCACTCCCAAACTCCATGCACTCCCAAACTCCATTCCCTCCCCAAATTCCATTCCCTCCCCAAACTCCATTCCACCTCAAACTCCAATCCACCTCAAACTCCAATCTACCTCAAACTCCATTCCACCTCAAACTCCATGCCCTCTCAAACTCTATTCCCTCTCAAACTCCATGCCCTCTCAATCACTACTCCCTCTCCAACACGATTCGCTTTAAAACTCCGTTCACTCTCAAACTCCATTCACTCTCAAACTCCATTCACTCTCAAACTCCATTCACTCTCAAACTCCATTAAGTCTCATACTCCACGCCCTCTCATACTCCACTCCCTCTCATACTCCACTCCCTCTCATACTCCAATCCCTCTCATACTCCAATCCCTCTCATACTCCAATCCCTCCCAAACACCACTCCCTCACAAACTCCAATCCCTCTCAAACACCATGCACTCTCAAACTCCATGCCCTCTCAATCACTACTACCTCACAAACACCATTCCCCCTCAAACTCCATTCACCGTCAAACTACCGGCCCTCTCAAACACCACTCCCTCTCAAACAACACTCCCTCTCAAACTCCATTCCCTCTCAAACTCCATTCCCTCTCAAACTCCATTCACTCTCAAACTCCATGCCCTCTCAATCACTACTGCCTCTCAAACACCATGCACTCTCAAACTCCATGCCCTCTCAAACACCATGCACTCTCAAACTCCATGCCCTCTCAAACTCCATTCACTCTCAATCACTGCTCCCTCTCCAACACGATTCCCTTTAAAACTCCATTCCCCGTCAAACTCAATTCCTCCTCAAACTCCATACCCACTCAAACTGCATTCCACCTCAAACTCCGTTCCACCTCAAACTCCGTTCCACCTCAAACTCCGTTCCACCTCAAACTCCATGCCCTCTCAAACACCACTCCATCTCAAACTCCACTCCCTCTCAAACTCCACTCCCTCTCAAACTCCATGCTCATCAAACACCACTCCCTCTCAAACTCCATTCCCTCTCAAACTCCATTCCTTCTCAAACACCATTCCCTCTCAATCACTGCTCCCTCTCCAACACGATTCGCTTTAAAACTCCATTCCCCCTCAATCTCCATTCCCCCTCAAACTCCATAACCTCTCAAACTCCTTTCCACCTCAAACTCCATGCCCTCTCAATCACTAATCCCTCTCAAACACCACTACCTCTCAAACTCCACTCCCTCTCAAACTCCACTCCCTCTCAAACACCACTCCCTCTCAAACACCAGTCCCTCTCAAACTCCATTCCCTCTCAAACTCCATTCCCTCTCAAACTCCATGCCCTCTCAATCACTACTGCCTCTCAAACACCAAGCCCTCTCAAACTCCATGCTCTCTCAAACTCCATGCCCTCTCAAACACCACTCCCTCTCAAACACCACTCCCTCTCAAACACAACTCCCTCTCAAACTCCATTCCCTCTCAAACTCCATTCCTTCTCAAACACCATTCCCTCTCAATCTCCATGCCCTCTCAATCACTACTCCCTCTCCAACACGATTCGCTTTAAAACTCCATTCCCCCTCAAATTCCATTCCCCCTCAAACTCCTTTCCACCTCAAACTCTGTTCCACCTCAAACTCTGTTCCACCTCAAACTCCATGCCCTCTCAATCACTAATCCCTCTCAAACACCACTCCCTCTCAAACTCCACTCCCTCTCAAACTCCATGCTCATCAAACACAACTCCCTCTCAAACTCCATTCCCTCTCAATCTCCATTCCCTCTCAATCTCCATGCCCTCTCAATCACTACTCCCTCTCCAACACGATTCACTTTAAAACTCCATTCTACCTCAAACTCCATTCCACCTCAAACTCCATTCCACCTCAAACTCCATTCCACCTCAAACTCCATTCCACCTCAAACTCCAATCCATCTCAAACTCCATGCCCTCTCAATCACCAATACGTCATCTCAAAAACCATTCCCTCTCAATCTCCATTCCACCTGAAACTCCGTGCGATCTCAAACTCAATGCCCTCTCAAACACCATTCCCTCCCAAACTCCATTCCCTCCCAAACTCCATTCCCTCCCAAACTCCATGCCCTCCCAATCGCTGTTCCCTCTCAAACTCCATTCCCTCTCATACTCCATTCCCTCTCATACTCCATTCCCTCTCATACTCCATCCCCACTCAAACTCCATTCCCCTCAAACTCCATTCCACCTCAAACTCAATTCCCTCTCAAACACCATTCCCTCACCAACACCATTCCAGCTCAAACTCCATTCCACTTCATACTCCATTCCCTCTCATACTGCATTCCATCTCAAACTCCATTCCCTCTCAAACTCCATTCCCTCTCAAACTCCATTCCCTCTCAAACTCCATTCCCTCGCAAACTCCATTCCCTCGCAAACTCCATGCCCTCTCAAACTCCATGCCCTCTCAAACTCCATGCCCTCTCCAACTCCATGCCCTCTCCAACTCCATGCCCTCTCAATCACTACTCCCTCTCAAACACCATTCGCTCTCAAACTCCATTCATCCTCAAACTCCATTCCCTCTCAAACTCCATGACCTCTCAATCACTACTCCTTCTCATACTCCATTCCCTTCAAACTCCATGCCCTCTCAAACTACTTTCCTTCTCATACTCCCTGCCCTCTCAAATTGCATTCCCTCTCAAACTCCATGCCCTCTCAAACTCCATGCCCTCTCAAACTCCATGCCCTCTCAATCACTACACCCTCTCAAACTCCATTCCCGCTCAAACTCCATTCCACCTCATACTCCATTCCACCTCAAACTCCATTCATCCTCAAACCCCATTCCAGCTCAAACTCCATTCCCTCTCAAAATCCATTCCTCTCAAACTCCATTCCCTCCCAAACTCCATTCCCTCCCAAACTCCATTCCCTCCCAAATGCCATTCCACTCCAACGCCATTCCTCCACAAGGACAGTCCCTTCCCAATGCCATTCGCACCCCAACGTCATTCCCTCTCCAGTCCATTCCCGCTTGAATGCTATTCCCTCACAAACACCATTCCACCTCAAAGTCCATGCACTCTCAAACTCCATGCCCTCTCAATCACTACAAACTCTCAAACACCATTCCCTCTCAATCTCCATTCCCTCTCAATCTCATTACCACCTCAAACTCCCTGCCCTCTCAATCACTACACCCTCTCATACACAATTCCCTCTCAAACTCCATTCCCTCTCAAACTCCATTCCCTCTCAAACTCCCTGCCCTCTCAAACTCCCTGCCCTCGCAAACTCCATGCCCTCTCAAACTACATTCAACCTCAAACACCATTCCAACTCAAACACCATTCCAACACAAACACCATTCCAACTCAAACACCATTCCCTCTCAAACTCCATTCCCCCTCAAACTCCATTCCACCTCAAACTCCATTCCACCTCAAACTCCATCCCACCTCAAACTCCATTCCCTCTCAAACACCATTAGCTCTCAAACTCCATTCCACCTCAAACTTCATTCCACATCAAACTCCATTCCCCCTCAAACTCCAATCCACCTCAAACACCATTTCCTCTCCAACACCATTCCCTCTCCAACTCCATTCCACCTCAAACTCCATTCCCTCTCAAACGACATTCCTCTCAAACTGCATTCCTTCACAAACACTATTCCACCTCAAACACCATTCCCTCTCAAACATAATTCCTCTCAAACACCATTCCACCTCAAACTCCATTCCACCTCAAACCCCATTCCAGCTCAAACCCCATTCCAGCTCAAACTCCATTCCCTCTCAAAATCCATTCCTCTCAAACACCATTCCTCTCAAACTCCATTCCCTCACAAACACCATTTGACCTCAAACACCATTCCCTCTCAAACTCCATTCCCTCCCAAACTCCGTTCCCTCCCCAATGCCATTCCACTCCAACGCCATTCCTCCCCAAGGCCAGTCCTTCCCCAATGCCATTCCCTCCCCAACGTCATTCCCTCTCCAGGCCATTCCCTCACAAACGCTATTCCCTCACAAACACCATTCCACCTCAAACTCCATGCCATCTCAATCACTACAACCTCTCAAACACCATTCACTCTCAATCTCCATACCACCTCAAACTCCATGCCCTCTCAAACTACATTCCCTCTCAAACTCGATTCTTTCTCAAACTCCATACCGTCTCAATCACTACACCCTCTCAAACTCCATTCCCGCTCAAACTCCATTCCACCTCATACTCCGTTCCACCTCAAACTCCGTTCCACCTCAAACTCCGTTCCACCTCAAACTCCATTCAACCTCAAACCCCATTCCACCTCAAACCCCATTCCCTCTCAAAATCCATTCCTCTCAAACTCCATTCCTTTCATTCTCCATTCCCTCCAAAACTCCATTCCCTCCCCAATGCCATTCCACTCCAACGCCATTCCACTCCAACGCCATTCCTCCCCAAGGACAGCCCCTCCCCAATGCCATTCCCTCCCCAAAGTCATTCCCTCTCCAGGCCATTCCCTCTCGAATGCTATTCCCTCACAAACACCATTCCACCTCAAACTCCATGCACTCTCAAACTCCATGCACTCTCAATCACTACAATCTCTCAAACACCATTCCCTCTCAATCTCATTACCACCTCAAACTCCCTGCCCTCTCAATCACTACACCCTCTCATACACAATTCCCTCTCAAGCTCCATGCCCTCTCAAACTCCATTCCCCCTCAAACTCCGTTCCACCTCAAACTCCTTTCCACCACAAACTCCATGCCCTCTCAATCACTAATCCCTCTCAAACACCACTCCCTCTCAAACTCCACTCCCTCTCAAATTCCACTCCTACTCATACTCCAATCCCTCTCATACTCCAATCCCTCTCAAACACCACTCCCTCTCAAACACCACTCCCTCTCAAACTCCATTCCCTCTCAAACTCCATGCCCTCTCAATCACTACTGCCTCTGAAACACCATGCCCTCTCAAACTCCATGCCCTCACAAACACCACTCCCTCTCAAACACCACTCCCTCTCAAACACAACTCCCTCTCAAACACAACTCCCTCTCAAACTCCATTCCATCTCAAACACCATTCCCTCTCAATCTCCATGCCCTCTCAATCACTACTCCATCTCCAACACGATTCGCTTTAAAACTCCATTCCCCCTCAAATTCCATTCCCCCTCAAGCTCCATTCCCTCTCAAATTCCATTCCCCCTCAAACTCCATTCCCCCTCAAACCCTATTCCCCCTCAAACTCCTTTCCACCTCAAACTCCGTTCCACCTCAAACTCCATGCCCTCTCAATCACTAATCCCTCTCAAACACCACTCCCTCTCAAACTCCACTCCCTCTCAAACTCCATGCTCTTCAAACACCACTCCCTCTCAAACTCCATTCCCTCTCAATCTCCATGCCCTCTCAATCACTACTCCCTCTCCAACACGATTCACTTTAAAACTCCATTCTACCTCAAACTCCATTCCACCTCAAACTCCATTCCATCTCAAACTCCATTCCATCTCAAACTCCATTCCATCTCAAACTCCATGCCCTCTCAATCACCACTACGTCATCTCAAAAACCATTCCCTCTCAATCTCCATTGCACCTGAAACTCCCTGCGATCTCAAACTCAATGCCCTCTCAAACACCATTCCCTCCCAAACTCCATTCCCTCCCAAACTCCATTCCCTCCCAAACTCCATGCCCTCCCAAACTCCTTGCCCTCTCAATCGCTGTTCCCTCTCAAACTCCATCCCCACTCAAACTCCATTCCCCTCAAACTCCATTCCACCTCAAACTCAATTCCCTCTCAAACTCCATTCCCTCTCAAACTCCATTCCCTCGCAAACTCCATGCCCTATCAAACTCCATGCCCTCTCCAACTCCATGCCCTCTCCAACTCCATGCCCTCTCCATCTCCATGCCCTCTCAATCACTACTCCCTCTCAAACACCATTCGCTCTCAAACTCCATTCATCCTCAAACTCCATTCCCTCTCAAACTCCATGACCTCTCAATCACTACTCCTTCTCATACTCCATTCCCTTCAAACTCCATGCCCTCTCAAACTACTTTCCTTCTCATACTCCCTGCCCTCTCAAACTGCATTCTCTCTCAAACTGCATTCCCTCTCAAACTCCATGCATTCTCAATCACTACACCCTCTCAAACTCCATTCCCGCTCAAACTCCATTCCACCTCATACTCCATTCCACCTCAAACTCCATTCATCCTCAAACCCCATTCCAGCTCAAACTCCATTCCCTCTCAAAATCCATTCCTCTCAAACTCCATTCCTCTCAAACTCCATTCCCTCCCAAACTCCATTCCCTCCCAAACTCCATTCCCTCCCAAACTCCATTCCCTCCCAAATGCCATTCCACTCCAACGCCATTCCTCCACAAGGACCGTCCCTTCCCAATGCCATTCGCTCCCCAACGTCATTCCCTCTCCAGTCCATTCCCGCTAGAACGCTATTCCCTCACAAACACCATTCCACCTCAAAGTCCATGCACTCTCAAACTCCATGCCCTCTCAATCACTACAAACTCTCAAACACCATTCCCTCTCAATCTCCATTCCCTCTCAATCTCATTACCACCTCAAACTCCCTGCCCTCTCAATCACTACACCCTCTCATACACAATTCCCTCTCAAACTCCATTCCCTCTCAAACTCCATTCCCTCTCAAACTCCCTGCCCTCTCAAACTCCCTGCCCTCTCAAACTCCCTGCCCTCTCAAACTCCACTCCCTCTCAAACTCCATGCTCATCAAACACCACTCCCTCTCAAACTCCATTCCCTCTCAAACTCCATTCCTTCTCAAACACCATTCCCTCTCAATCACTGCTCCCTCTCCAACACGATTCGCTTTAAAACTCCATTCCCCCTCAATCTCCATTCCCCCTCAAACTCCATAACCTCTCAAACTCCTTTCCACCTCAAACTCCATGCCCTCTCAATCACTACTGCCTCTCAAACACCATGCCTTCTCAAACTCCATGCCCTCACAAACACCACTCCCTCTCAAACACCACTCCCTCTCAAACACAACTCCCTCTCAAACACAACTCCCTCTCAAACTCCATTCCATCTCAAACTCCATTCCCTCTCAAACACCATTCCCTCCCAAACTCAATGCCCTCTCAAACACCATTCCCTCTCAAACTCCATTCCCCCTCAAACTCCATTCCACCTCAAACTCCATTCGACCTCAAACTCCATTCGACCTCAAACACCATTAGCTCTCAAACTCCATTCCACCTCAAACTTCATTCCACATCAAACTCCATTCCCCCTCAAACTCCAATCCACCTCAAACACCATTTCCTCTCCAACACCATTCCCTCTCCAACACCATTCCACCTCAAACTCCATTCCCTCTCAAACGACATTCCTCTCAAACTGCATTCCTTCACAAACACTATTCCACCTCAAACACCATTCCCTCTCAAACACAATTCCTCTCAAACACCATTCCACCTCAAACTCCATTCCACCTCAAACCCCATTCCAGCTCAAACTCCATTCCCTCTCAAAATCCATTCCTCTCATACACCATTCCTCTCAAACTCCATTCCCTCACAAACACCATTTGACCTCAAACACCATTCCCTCTCAAACTGCATTCCCTCCCAAACTCCGTTCCCTCCCCAATGCCATTCCACTCCAACGCCATTCCTCCCCAAGGCCAGTCCTTCCCCAATGCCATTCCCTCCCCAACGTCATTCCCTCTCCAGGCCATTCCCTCACAAACGCTATTCCCTCACAAACACCATTCCACCTCAAACTCCATGCCATCTGAATCACTACAACCTCTCAAACACCATTCACTCTCAATCTCCATACCACCTCAAACTCCATGCCCTCTCAAACTACATTCCCTCTCAAACTCGATTCTTTCTCAAACTCCATACCCTCTCAATCACTACACCCTCTCAAACTCCATTCCCGCTCAAACTCCATTCCACCTCATACTCCGTTCCACCTCAAACTCCGTTCCACCTCAAACTCCGTTCCACCTCAAACTCCATTCAACCTCAAACCCCATTCCACCTCAAACTCCATTCCCTCTCAAAATCCATTCCTCTCAAACTCCATTCCTTTCATACTCCATTCCCTCCAAAACTCCATTCCCTCCCCAATGCCATTCCACTCCAACTCCATTCCACTCCAACGCCATTCCTCCCCAAGGACAGCCCCTCCCCAATGCCATTCCCTCCCCAAAGTCATTCCCTCTCCAGGCCATTCCCTCTCGAATGCTATTCCCTCACAAACACCATTCCACCTCAAACTCCATGCACTCTCAAACTCCATGCACTCTCAATCACTACAATCTCTCAAACACCATTCCCTCTCAATCTCATTACCACCTCAAACTCCCTGCCCTCTCAAACTCCATGCCCTCTCAATCACTACACCCTCTCATACACAATTCCCACTCAAGCTCCATGCCCTCTCAAACTCCATTCCCCCTCAAACTCCGTTCCACCTCAAACTCCTTTCCACCACAAACTCCATGCCCTCTCAATCACTAATCCCTCTCAAACACCACTCCCTCTCAAACTCCACTCCCTCTCAAATTCCACTCCCACTCATACTCCAATACTTCTCATACTCCAATCCCTCTCAAACACCACTCCCTCTCAAACAGCACTCCCTCTCAAACTCCATTCCCTCTCAAACTCCATGCCCTCTCAATCACTACTGCCTCTCAAACACCATGCCCTCTCAAACTCCATGCCCTCACAAACACCACTCCCTCTCAAACACCACTCCCTCTCAAACACAACTCCCTCTCAAACTCCATTCCATCTCAAACTCCATTCCCTCTCAAACACCATTCCCTCTCAATCTCCATGCCCTCTCAATCACTACTCCATCTCCAACACGATTCGCTTTAAAACTCCATTCCCCCTCAAATTCCATTCCCCCTCAAACTCCATTCCCTCTCAAATTCCATTCCCCCTCAACCTCCATTCCCCCTCAAACCCTATTCCCCCTCAAACTCCTTTCCACCTCAAACTCCGTTCCACCTCAAACTCCATGCCCTCTCAATCACTAATCCCTCTCAAACACCACTCCCTCTCAAACTCCATGCTCTTCAAACACCACTCCCTCTCAAACTCCATTCCCTCTCAATCTCCATGCCCTCTCAATCACTACTCCCTCTCCAACACGATTCACTTTAAAACTCCATTCTACCTCAAACTCCATTCAACCTCAAACTCCATTCCATCTCAAACTCCATTCCATCTCAAACTCCATTCCATCTCAAACTCCATGCCCTCTCAATCACCACTACGCCATCTCAAAAACCATTCCCTCTCAATCTCCATTCCACCTTAAACTCCCTGCGATCTCAAACTCAATGCCCTCTCAAACACCATTCCCTCCCAAACTCAATGCCCTCTCAAACACCATTACCTCCCAAACTCCATTCCCTCCCAAACTCCATTCCCTCCCAAGCTCCATGCACTCCCAAACTCCATGCACTCCCAAACTCCATGCACTCCCAAACTCCATTCCCTCCCCAAACTCCATTCCACCTCAAACTCCAATCCACCTCAAACTCCAATCTACCTCAAACTCCATTCCACCTCAAACTCCATGCCCTCTCAAACTCTATTCCCTCTCAAACTCCATGCCCTCTCAATCACTACTCCCTCTCCAACACGATTCGCTTTAAAACTCCGTTCACTCTCAAACTCCATTCACTCTCAAACTCCATTCACTCTCAAACTCCATTAACTCTCATACTCCACTCCCTCTCATACTCCACTCCCTCTCATACTCCACTCCCTCTCATACTCCACTCCCTCTCATACTCCAATCCCTCTCATACTCCAATCCCTCCCAAACACCACTCCCTCACAAACTCCAATCCCTCTCAAACTCCATTCCCTCTCAAACTCCATGCCCTCTCAATCACTACTACCTCACAAACACCATTCCCCCTCAAACTCCATTCACCGTCAAACTACCGGCCCTCTCAAACACCACTCCCTCTCAAACACCACTCCCTCTCAAACTCCATTCCCTCTCAAACTCCATTCCCTCTCAAACTCCATGCCCTCTCAATCACTACTGCCTCTCAAACACCATGCACTCTCAAACTCCATGCCCTCTCAAACACCATGCACTCTCAAACTCCATGCCCTCTCAAACTCCATTCACTCTCAATCACTGCTCCCTCTCCAACACGATTCGCTTTAAAACTCCATTCCCCGTCAAACTCAATTCCTCCTCAAACTCCATACCCACTCAAACTGCATTCCACCTCAAACTCCTTTCCACCTCAAACTCCGTTCCACCTCAAACTCCGTTCCACCTCAAACTCCGTTCCACCTCAAACTCCATGCCCTCTCAAACTCCACTCCCTCTCAAACTCCACTCCCTCTCAAACTCCATGCTCATCAAACACCACTCCCTCTCAAACTCCATTCCATCTCAAACTCCTTTCCACCTCAAACTCCATGCCCTCTCAATCACTACTGCCTCTCAAACACCATGCCCTCTCAAACTCCATGCCCTCACAAACACCACTCCCTCTCAAACACCACTCCCTCTCAAACACAACTCCCTCTCAAACACAACTCCCTCTCAAACTCCATTCCATCTCAAACTCCATTCCCTCTCAAACACCATTCCCTCTCAATCTCCATGCCCTCTCAATCACTACTCCATCTCCAACACGATTCGCTTTAAAACTCCATTCCCCCTCAAATTCCATTCCCCCTCAAACTCCATTCCCTCTCAAATTCCATTCCCCCTCAACCTCCATTCCCCCTCAAACCCTATTCCCCCTCAAACTCCTTTCCACCTCAAACTCCGTTCCACCTCAAACTCCGTTCCACCTCAAACTCCATGCCCTCTCAATCACTAATCCCTCTCAAACACCACTCCCTCTCAAACTCCACTCCCTCTCAAACTCCATGCTCTTCAAACACCACTCCCTCTCAAACTCCATTCCCTCTCAATCTCCATGCCCTCTCAATCACTACTCCCTCTCCAACACGATTCACTTTAAAACTCCATTCTACCTCAAACTCCATTCCACCTCAAACTCCATTCCATCTCAAACTCCATTCCATCTCAAACTCCATTCCATCTCAAACTCCATGCCCTCTCAATCACCACTACGCCATCTCAAAAACCATTCCCTCTCAATCTCCATTCCACCTGAAACTCCCTGCGATCTCAAACTCAATGCCCCCTCAAACACCATTCCCTCCCAAACTCAATGCCCTCTCAAACACCATTCCCTCCCAAACTCCATTCCCTCCCAAACTCCATTCCCTCCTAAGCTCCATGCACTCCCAAACTCCATGCACTCCCAAACTCCATGCACTCCCAAACTCCATTCCCTCCCCAAATTCCATTCCCTCCCCAAACTCCATTCCACCTCAAACTCCAATCCACCTCAAACTCCAATCTACCTCAAACTCCATTCCACCTCAAACTCCATGCCCTCTCAAACTCTATTCCCTCTCAAACTCCATGCCCTCTCAATCACTACTCCCTCTCCAACACGATTCGCTTTAAAACTCCGTTCACTCTCAAACTCCATTCACTCTCAAACTCCATTCACTCTCAAACTCCATTCACTCTCAAACTCCATTAACTCTCATACTCCACGCCCTCTCATACTCCACTCCCTCTCATACTCCACTCCCTCTCATACTCCAATCCCTCTCATACTCCAATCCCTCTCATACTCCAATCCCTCCCAAACACCACTCCCTCACAAACTCCAATCCCTCTCAAACACCATGCACTCTCAAACTCCATGCCCTCTCAATCACTACTACCTCACAAACACCATTCCCCCTCAAACTCCATTCACCGTCAAACTACCGGCCCTCTCAAACACCACTCCCTCTCAAACAACACTCCCTCTCAAACTCCATTCCCTCTCAAACTCCATTCCCTCTCAAACTCCATTCACTCTCAAACTCCATGCCCTCTCAATCACTACTGCCTCTCAAACACCATGCACTCTCAAACTCCATGCCCTCTCAAACACCATGCACTCTCAAACTCCATGCCCTCTCAAACTCCATTCACTCTCAATCACTGCTCCCTCTCCAACACGATTCCCTTTAAAACTCCATTCCCCGTCAAACTCAATTCCTCCTCAAACTCCATACCCACTCAAACTGCATTCCACCTCAAACTCCGTTCCACCTCAAACTCCGTTCCACCTCAAACTCCGTTCCACCTCAAACTCCATGCCCTCTCAAACACCACTCCATCTCAAACTCCACTCCCTCTCAAACTCCACTCCCTCTCAAACTCCATGCTCATCAAACACCACTCCCTCTCAAACTCCATTCCCTCTCAAACTCCATTCCTTCTCAAACACCATTCCCTCTCAATCACTGCTCCCTCTCCAACACGATTCGCTTTAAAACTCCATTCCCCCTCAATCTCCATTCCCCCTCAAACTCCATAACCTCTCAAACTCCTTTCCACCTCAAACTCCATGCCCTCTCAATCACTAATCCCTCTCAAACACCACTACCTCTCAAACTCCACTCCCTCTCAAACTCCACTCCCTCTCAAACACCACTCCCTCTCAAACACCAGTCCCTCTCAAACTCCATTCCCTCTCAAACTCCATTCCCTCTCAAACTCCATGCCCTCTCAATCACTACTGCCTCTCAAACACCAAGCCCTCTCAAACTCCATGCTCTCTCAAACTCCATGCCCTCTCAAACACCACTCCCTCTCAAACACCACTCCCTCTCAAACACAACTCCCTCTCAAACTCCATTCCCTCTCAAACTCCATTCCTTCTCAAACACCATTCCCTCTCAATCTCCATGCCCTCTCAATCACTACTCCCTCTCCAACACGATTCGCTTTAAAACTCCATTCCCCCTCAAATTCCATTCCCCCTCAAACTCCTTTCCACCTCAAACTCTGTTCCACCTCAAACTCTGTTCCACCTCAAACTCCATGCCCTCTCAATCACTAATCCCTCTCAAACACCACTCCCTCTCAAACTCCACTCCCTCTCAAACTCCATGCTCATCAAACACAACTCCCTCTCAAACTCCATTCCCTCTCAATCTCCATTCCCTCTCAATCTCCATGCCCTCTCAATCTCCATGCCCTCTCAATCACTACTCCCTCTCCAACACGATTCACTTTAAAACTCCATTCTACCTCAAACTCCATTCCACCTCAAACTCCATTCCACCTCAAACTCCATTCCACCTCAAACTCCATTCCACCTCAAACTCCAATCCATCTCAAACTCCATGCCCACTCAATCACCAATACGTCATCTCAAAAACCATTCCCTCTCAATCTCCATTCCACCTGAAACTCCGTGCGATCTCAAACTCAATGCCCTCTCAAACACCATTCCCTCCCAAACTCCATTCCCTCCCAAACTCCATTCCCTCCCAAACTCCATTCCCTCCCAAACTCCATTCCCTCCCAAACTCCATGCCCTCCCAATCGCTGTTCCCTCTCAAACTCCATTCCCTCTCATACTCCATTCCCTCTCATACTCCATTCCCTCTCATACTCCATCCCCACTCAAACTCCATTCCCCTCAAACTCCATTCCACCTCAAACTCAATTCCCTCTCAAACACCATTCCCTCACCAACACCATTCCAGCTCAAACTCCATTCCACTTCATACTCCATTCCCTCTCATACTGCATTCCATCTCAAACTCCATTCCCTCTCAAACTCCATTCCCTCTCAAACTCCATTCCCTCGCAAACTCCATGCCCTCTCAAACTCCATGCCCTCTCAAACTCCATGCCCTCTCCAACTCCATGCCCTCTCCAACTCCATGCCCTCTCAATCACTACTCCCTCTCAAACACCATTCGCTCTCAAACTCCATTCATCCTCAAACTCCATTCCCTCTCAAACTCCATGACCTCTCAATCACTACTCCTTCTCATACTCCATTCCCTTCAAACTCCATGCCCTCTCAAACTACTTTCCTTCTCATACTCCCTGCCCTCTCAAATTGCATTCCCTCTCAAACTCCATGCCCTCTCAAACTCCATGCATTCTCAATCACTACACCCTCTCAAACTCCATTCCCGCTCAAACTCCATTCCACCTCATACTCCATTCCACCTCAAACTCCATTCATCCTCAAACCCCATTCCAGCTCAAACTCCATTCCCTCTCAAAATCCATTCCTCTCAAACTCCATTCCCTCCCAAACTCCATTCCCTCCCAAACTCCATTCCCTCCCAAATGCCATTCCACTCCAACGCCATTCCTCCACAAGGACAGTCCCTTCCCAATGCCATTCGCACCCCAACGTCATTCCCTCTCCAGTCCATTCCCGCTTGAATGCTATTCCCTCACAAACACCATTCCACCTCAAAGTCCATGCACTCTCAAACTCCATGCCCTCTCAATCACTACAAACTCTCAAACACCATTCCCTCTCAATCTCCATTCCCTCTCAATCTCATTACCACCTCAAACTCCCTGCCCTCTCAATCACTACACCCTCTCATACACAATTCCCTCTCAAACTCCATTCCCTCTCAAACTCCATTCCCTCTCAAACTCCCTGCCCTCTCAAACTCCCTGCCCTCGCAAACTCCATGCCCTCTCAAACTACATTCAACCTCAAACACCATTCCAACTCAAACACCATTCCAACACAAACACCATTCCAACTCAAACACCATTCCCTCTCAAACTCCATTCCCCCTCAAACTCCATTCCACCTCAAACTCCATTCCACCTCAAACTCCATCCCACCTCAAACTCCATTCCCTCTCAAACACCATTAGCTCTCAAACTCCATTCCACCTCAAACTTCATTCCACATCAAACTCCATTCCCCCTCAAACTCCAATCCACCTCAAACACCATTTCCTCTCCAACACCATTCCCTCTCCAACTCCATTCCACCTCAAACTCCATTCCCTCTCAAACGACATTCCTCTCAAACTGCATTCCTTCACAAACACTATTCCACCTCAAACACCATTCCCTCTCAAACATAATTCCTCTCAAACACCATTCCACCTCAAACTCCATTCCACCTCAAACCCCATTCCAGCTCAAACCCCATTCCAGCTCAAACTCCATTCCCTCTCAAAATCCATTCCTCTCAAACACCATTCCTCTCAAACTCCATTCCCTCACAAACACCATTTGACCTCAAACACCATTCCCTCTCAAACTCCATTCCCTCCCAAACTCCGTTCCCTCCCCAATGCCATTCCACTCCAACGCCATTCCTCCCCAAGGCCAGTCCTTCCCCAATGCCATTCCCTCCCCAACGTCATTCCCTCTCCAGGCCATTCCCTCACAAACGCTATTCCCTCACAAACACCATTCCACCTCAAACTCCATGCCATCTCAATCACTACAACCTCTCAAACACCATTCACTCTCAATCTCCATACCACCTCAAACTCCATGCCCTCTCAAACTACATTCCCTCTCAAACTCGATTCTTTCTCAAACTCCATACCGTCTCAATCACTACACCCTCTCAAACTCCATTCCCGCTCAAACTCCATTCCACCTCATACTCCGTTCCACCTCAAACTCCGTTCCACCTCAAACTCCGTTCCACCTCAAACTCCATTCAACCTCAAACCCCATTCCACCTCAAACCCCATTCCCTCTCAAAATCCATTCCTCTCAAACTCCATTCCTTTCATTCTCCATTCCCTCCAAAACTCCATTCCCTCCCCAATGCCATTCCACTCCAACGCCATTCCACTCCAACGCCATTCCTCCCCAAGGACAGCCCCTCCCCAATGCCATTCCCTCCCCAAAGTCATTCCCTCTCCAGGCCATTCCCTCTCGAATGCTATTCCCTCACAAACACCATTCCACCTCAAACTCCATGCACTCTCAAACTCCATGCACTCTCAATCACTACAATCTCTCAAACACCATTCCCTCTCAATCTCATTACCACCTCAAACTCCCTGCCCTCTCAATCACTACACCCTCTCATACACAATTCCCTCTCAAGCTCCATGCCCTCTCAAACTCCATTCCCCCTCAAACTCCGTTCCACCTCAAACTCCTTTCCACCACAAACTCCATGCCCTCTCAATCACTAATCCCTCTCAAACACCACTCCCTCTCAAACTCCACTCCCTCTCAAATTCCACTCCTACTCATACTCCAATCCCTCTCATACTCCAATCCCTCTCAAACACCACTCCCTCTCAAACACCACTCCCTCTCAAACTCCATTCCCTCTCAAACTCCATGCCCTCTCAATCACTACTGCCTCTGAAACACCATGCCCTCTCAAACTCCATGCCCTCACAAACACCACTCCCTCTCAAACACCACTCCCTCTCAAACACAACTCCCTCTCAAACACAACTCCCTCTCAAACTCCATTCCATCTCAAACACCATTCCCTCTCAATCTCCATGCCCTCTCAATCACTACTCCATCTCCAACACGATTCGCTTTAAAACTCCATTCCCCCTCAAATTCCATTCCCCCTCAAGCTCCATTCCCTCTCAAATTCCATTCCCCCTCAAACTCCATTCCCCCTCAAACCCTATTCCCCCTCAAACTCCTTTCCACCTCAAACTCCGTTCCACCTCAAACTCCATGCCCTCTCAATCACTAATCCCTCTCAAACACCACTCCCTCTCAAACTCCACTCCCTCTCAAACTCCATGCTCTTCAAACACCACTCCCTCTCAAACTCCATTCCCTCTCAATCTCCATGCCCTCTCAATCACTACTCCCTCTCCAACACGATTCACTTTAAAACTCCATTCTACCTCAAACTCCATTCCACCTCAAACTCCATTCCATCTCAAACTCCATTCCATCTCAAACTCCATTCCATCTCAAACTCCATGCCCTCTCAATCACCACTACGTCATCTCAAAAACCATTCCCTCTCAATCTCCATTGCACCTGAAACTCCCTGCGATCTCAAACTCAATGCCCTCTCAAACACCATTCCCTCCCAAACTCCATTCCCTCCCAAACTCCATTCCCTCCCAAACTCCTTGCCCTCTCAATCGCTGTTCCCTCTCAAACTCCATCCCCACTCAAACTCCATTCCCCTCAAACTCCATTCCACCTCAAACTCAATTCCCTCTCAAACTCCATTCCCTCTCAAACTCCATTCCCTCGCAAACTCCATGCCCTATCAAACTCCATGCCCTCTCCAACTCCATGCCCTCTCCAACTCCATGCCCTCTCCATCTCCATGCCCTCTCAATCACTACTCCCTCTCAAACACCATTCGCTCTCAAACTCCATTCATCCTCAAACTCCATTCCCTCTCAAACTCCATGACCTCTCAATCACTACTCCTTCTCATACTCCATTCCCTTCAAACTCCATGCCCTCTCAAACTACTTTCCTTCTCATACTCCCTGCCCTCTCAAACTGCATTCTCTCTCAAACTGCATTCCCTCTCAAACTCCATGCATTCTCAATCACTACACCCTCTCAAACTCCATTCCCGCTCAAACTCCATTCCACCTCATACTCCATTCCACCTCAAACTCCATTCATCCTCAAACCCCATTCCAGCTCAAACTCCATTCCCTCTCAAAATCCATTCCTCTCAAACTCCATTCCTCTCAAACTCCATTCCCTCCCAAACTCCATTCCCTCCCAAACTCCATTCCCTCCCAAACTCCATTCCCTCCCAAATGCCATTCCACTCCAACGCCATTCCTCCACAAGGACCGTCCCTTCCCAATGCCATTCGCTCCCCAACGTCATTCCCTCTCCAGTCCATTCCCGCTAGAACGCTATTCCCTCACAAACACCATTCCACCTCAAAGTCCATGCACTCTCAAACTCCATGCCCTCTCAATCACTACAAACTCTCAAACACCATTCCCTCTCAATCTCCATTCCCTCTCAATCTCATTACCACCTCAAACTCCCTGCCCTCTCAATCACTACACCCTCTCATACACAATTCCCTCTCAAACTCCATTCCCTCTCAAACTCCATTCCCTCTCAAACTCCCTGCCCTCTCAAACTCCCTGCCCTCTCAAACTCCCTGCCCTCTCAAACTCCATGCCCTCTCAAACTACATTCAACCTCAAACTCCATTCCACCTCAAACACCATTCCAACTCAAACACCATTCCAACACAAACACCATTCCAACTCAAACACCATTCCCTCTCAAACTCCATTCCCCCTCAAACTCCATTCCACCTCAAACTCCATTCCACCTCAAACTCCATTCCCTCTCAAACACCATTAGCTCTCAAACTCCATTCCACCTCAAACTTCATTCCACATCAAACTCCATTCCCCCTCAAACTCCAATCCACCTCAAACACCATTTCCTCTCCAACACCATTCCCTCTCCAACACCATTCCACCTCAAACTCCATTCCCTCTCAAACGACATTCCTCTCAAACTGCATTCCTTCACAAACACTATTCCACCTCAAACACCATTCCCTCTCAAACACAATTCCTCTCAAACACCATTCCACCTCAAACTCCATTCCACCTCAAACCCCATTCCAGCTCAAACCCCATTCCAGCTCAAACCCCATTCCAGCTCAAACTCCATTCCCTCTCAAAATCCATTCCTCTCAAACACCATTCCTCTCAAACTCCATTCCCTCACAAACACCATTTGACCTCAAACACCATTCCCTCTCAAACTCCATTCCCTCCCAAACTCCGTTCCCTCCCCAATGCCATTCCACTCCAACGCCATTCCTCCCCAAGGCCAGTCCTTCCCCAATGCCATTCCCTCCCCAACGTCATTCCCTCTCCAGGCCATTCCCTCACAAACGCTATTCCCTCACAAACACCATTCCACCTCAAACTCCATGCCATCTCAATCACTACAACCTCTCAAACACCATTCACTCTCAATCTCCATACCACCTCAAACTCCATGCCCTCTCAAACTACATTCCCTCTCAAACTCGATTCTTTCTCAAACTCCATACCCTCTCAATCACTACACCCTCTCAAACTCCATTCCCGCTCAAACTCCATTCCACCTCATACTCCGTTCCACCTCAAACTCCGTTCCACCTCAAACTCCGTTCCACCTCAAACTCCATTCAACCTCAAACCCCATTCCACCTCAAACCCCATTCCCTCTCAAAATCCATTCCTCTCAAACTCCATTCCTTTCATACTCCATTCCCTCCAAAACTCCATTCCCTCCCCAATGCCATTCCACTCCAACGCCATTCCACTCCAACGCCATTCCTCCCCAAGGACAGCCCCTCCCCAATGACATTCCCTCCCCAAAGTCATTCCCTCTCCAGGCCATTCCCTCTCGAATGCTATTCCCTCACAAACACCATTCCACCTCAAACTCCATGCACTCTCAAACTCCATGCACTCTCAATCACTACAATTTCTCAAACACCATTCCCTCTCAATCTCATTACCACCTCAAACTCCCTGCCCTCTCAAACTCCATGCCCTCTCAATCACTACACCCTCTCATACACAATTCCCTCTCAAGCTCCATGCCCTCTCAAACTCCATTCCCCCTCAAACTCCGTTCCACCTCAAACTCCTTTCCACCACAAACTCCATGCCCTCTCAATCACTAATCCCTCTCAAACACCACTCCCTCTCAAACTCCACTCCCTCTCAAATTCCACTCCCACTCATACTCCAATCCCTCTCATACTCCAATCCCTCTAAAACACCACTCCCTCTCAAACACCACTCCCTCTCAAACTCCATTCCCTCTCAAACTCCATGCCCTCTCAATCACTACTGCCTCTGAAACACCATGCCCTCTCAAACTCCATGCCCTCACAAACACCATTCCCTCTCAATCTCCATGCCCTCTCAATCACTACTCCATCTCCAACACGATTCGCTTTAAAACTCCATTCCCCCTCAAATTCCATTCCCCCTCAAGCTCCATTCCCTCTCAAATTCCATTCCCCCTCAAACTCCATTCCCCCTCAAACCCTATTCCCCCTCAAACTCCTTTCCACCTCAAACTCCGTTCCACCTCAAACTCCATGCCCTCTCAATCACTAATCCCTCTCAAACACCACTCCCTCTCAAACTCCACTCCCTCTCAAACTCCACTCCCTCTCAATCTCCGTGCCCTCTCAATCACTACTCCCTCTCCAACACGATTCACTTTAAAACTCCATTCTACCTCAAACTCCATTCCACCTCAAACTCCATTCCACCTCAAACTCCATTCCATCTCAAACTCCATTCCATCTCAAACTCCATTCCATCTCAAACTCCATGCCCTCTCAATCACCACTACGTCATCTCAAAAACCATTCCCTCTCAATCTCCATTCCACCTGAAACTCCCTGCGATCTCAAACTCAATGCCCTCTCAAACACCATTCCCTCCCAAACTCCATTCCCTCCCAAACTCCATGCCCTCCCAAACTCCTTGCCCTCTCAATCACTGTTCCCTCTCAAACTCCATCCCCACTCAAACTCCATTCCCCTCAAACTCCATTCCACCTCAAACTCAATTCCCTCTCAAACACCATTCCCTCACCAACACCATTCCAGCTCAAACTCCATTCCACTTCATACTCCATTCCCTCTCATACTGCATTCCATCTCAAACTCCATTCCCTCTCAAACTCCATTCCCTCGCAAACTCCATGCCCTCTCAAACTCCATGCCCTCTCAAACTCCATGCCCTCTCCAACTCCATGCCCTCTCCAACTCCATGCCCTCTCAATCACTACTCCCTCTCAAACACCATTCGCTCTCAAACTCCATTCATCCTCAAACTCCATTCCCTCTCAAACTCCATGACCTCTCAATCACTACTCCTTCTCATACTCCATTCCCTTCAAACTCCATGCCCTCTCAAACTACTTTCCTTCTCATACTCCCTGCCCTCTCAAACTGCATTCCCTCTCAAACTGCATTCCCTCTCAAACTGCATTCCCTCTCAAACTCCATGCATTCTCAATCACTACACCCTCTCAAACTCCATTCCCGCTCAAACTCCATTCCACCTCAAACTCCATTCATCCTCAAACCCCATTCCACCTCAAACTCCATTCCCTCTCAAAATCCATTCCTCTCAAACTCCATTCCTCTCAAACTCCATTCCCTCCCAAATGCCATTCCACTCCAACGCCATTCCTCCACAAGGACAGTCCCTTCCCAATGCCATTCGCTCCCCAACGTCATTCCCTCTCCAGTCCATTCCCGCTAGAACGCTATTCCCTCACAAACACCATTCCACCTCAAAGTCCATGCACTCTCAAACTCCATGCCCTCTCAATCACTACAAACTCTCAAACACCATTCCCTCTCAATCTCCATTCCCTCTCAATCTCATTACCACCTCAAACTCCCTGCCCTCTCAATCACTACACCCTCTCATACACAATTCCCTCTCAAACTCCATTCCCTCTCAAACTCCATTCCCTCTCAAACTCCCTGCCCTCTCAAACTCCCTGCCCTCTCAAACTCCCTGCCCTCTCAAACTCCATGCCCTCTCAAACTACATTCAACCTCAAACTCCATTCCACCTCAAACACCATTCCAACTCAAACACCATTCCAACACAAACACCATTCCAACTCAAACACCATTCCCTCTCAAACTCCATTCCCCCTCAAACTCCATTCCACCTCAAACTCCATTCCACCTCAAACTCCATTCCCTCTCAAACACCATTAGCTCTCAAACACCATTAGCTCTCAAACTCCATTCCACCTCAAACTTCATTCCACATCAAACTCCATTCCCCCTCAAACTCCAATCCACCTCAAACACCATTTCCTCTCCAACACCATTCCCTCTCCAACACCATTCCACCTCAAACTCCATTCCCTCTCAAACGACATTCCTCTCAAACTGCATTCCTTCACAAACACTATTCCACCTCAAACACCATTCCCTCTCAAACACAATTCCTCTCAAACACCATTCCACCTCAAACTCCATTCCACCTCAAACCCCATTCCAGCTCAAACCCCATTCCAGCTCAAACTCCATTCCCTCTCAAAATCCATTCCTCTCAAACACCATTCCTCTCAAACTCCATTCCCTCACAAACACCATTTGACCTCAAACACCATTCCCTCTCAAACTCCATTCCCTCCCAAACTCTGTTCCCTCCCCAATGCCATTCCACTCCAACGCCATTCCTCCCCAAGGCCAGTCCTTCCCCAATGCCATTCCCTCCACAACGTCATTCCCTCTCCAGGCCATTCCCTCACAAACGCTATTCCCTCACAAACACCATTCCACCTCAAACTCCATGCCATCTCAATCACTACAACCTCTCAAACACCATTCACTCTCAATCTCCATACCACCTCAAACTCCATGCCCTCTCAAACTACATTCCCTCTCAAACTCGATTCTTTCTCAAACTCCATACCCTCTCAATCACTACACCCTCTCAAACTCCATTCCCGCTCAAACTCCATTCCACCTCATACTCCGTTCCACCTCAAACTCCGTTCCACCTCAAACTCCGTTCCACCTCAAACTCCGTTCCACCTCAAACTCCATTCAACCTCAAACCCCATTCCACCTCAAACCCCATTCCCTCTCAAAATCCATTCCTCTCAAACTCCATTCCTTTCATACTCCATTCCCTCCAAAACTCCATTCCCTCCCCAATGCCATTCCACTCCAACTCCATTCCACTCCAACGCCATTCCTCCCCAAGGACAGCCCCTCCCCAATGCCATTCCCTCCCCAAAGTCATTCCCTCTCCAGGCCATTCCCTCTCGAATGCTATTCCCTCACAAACACCATTCCACCTCAAACTCCATGCACTCTCAAACTCCATGCACTCTCAATCACTACAATCTCTCAAACACCATTCCCTCTCAATCTCATTACCACCTCAAACTCCCTGCCCTCTCAAACTCCATGCCCTCTCAATCACTACACCCTCTCATACACAATTCCCTCTCAAGCTCCACTCCCTCTCAAATTCCACTTCCACTCATACTCCAATCCCTCTCATACTCCAATCCCTCTCAAACACCACTCCCTCTCAAACACCACTCCCTCTCAAACTCCATTCCCTCTCAAACTCCATGCCCTCTCAATCACTACTGCCTCTGAAACACCATGCCCTCTCAAACTCCATGCCCTCACAAACACCACTCCCTCTTAAACACCACTCCCTCTCAAACACAACTCCCTCTCAAACTCCATTCCATCTCAAACACCATTCCCTCTCAATCTCCATGCCCTCTCAATCACTACTCCATCTCCAACACGATTCGCTTTAAAACTCCATTCCCCCTCAAGCTCCATTCCCTCTCAAATTCCATTCCACCTCAAACTCCATTCCCCCTCAAACCCTATTCCCCCTCAAACTCCTTTCCACCTCAAACTCCGTTCCACCTCAAACTCCATGCCCTCTCAATCACTAATCCCTCTCAAACACCATTCGCTCTCAAACTCCATTCATCCTCAAACTCCATTCCCTCTCAAACTCCATGACCTCTCAATCACTACTCCTTCTCATACTCCATTCCCTTCAAACTCCATGCCCTCTCAAACTACTTTCCTTCTCATACTCCCTGCCCTCTCAAACTGCATTCTCTCTCAAACTGCATTCCCTCTCAAACTCCATGCATTCTCAATCACTACACCCTCTCAAACTCCATTCCCGCTCAAACTCCATTCCACCTCATACTCCATTCCACCTCAAACTCCATTCATCCTCAAACCCCATTCCAGCTCAAACTCCATTCCCTCTCAAAATCCATTCCTCTCAAACTCCATTCCTCTCAAACTCCATTCCCTCCCAAACTCCATTCCCTCCCAAACTCCATTCCCTCCCAAACTCCATTCCCTCCCAAATGCCATTCCACTCCAACGCCATTCCTCCACAAGGACCGTCCCTTCCCAATGCCATTCGCTCCCCAACGTCATTCCCTCTCCAGTCCATTCCCGCTAGAACGCTATTCCCTCACAAACACCATTCCACCTCAAAGTCCATGCACTCTCAAACTCCATGCCCTCTCAATCACTACAAACTCTCAAACACCATTCCCTCTCAATCTCCATTCCCTCTCAATCTCATTACCACCTCAAACTCCCTGCCCTCTCAATCACTACACCCTCTCATACACAATTCCCTCTCAAACTCCATTCCCTCTCAAACTCCATTCCCTCTCAAACTCCCTGCCCTCTCAAACTCCCTGCCCTCTCAAACTCCCTGCCCTCTCAAACTCCATGCCCTCTCAAACTACATTCAACCTCAAACTCCATTCCACCTCAAACACCATTCCAACTCAAACACCATTCCAACACAAACACCATTCCAACTCAAACACCATTCCCTCTCAAACTCCATTCCCCCTCAAACTCCATTCCACCTCAAACTCCATTCCACCTCAAACTCCATTCCCTCTCAAACACCATTAGCTCTCAAACTCCATTCCACCTCAAACTTCATTCCACATCAAACTCCATTCCCCCTCAAACTCCAATCCACCTCAAACACCATTTCCTCTCCAACACCATTCCCTCTCCAACACCATTCCACCTCAAACTCCATTCCCTCTCAAACGACATTCCTCTCAAACTGCATTCCTTCACAAACACTATTCCACCTCAAACACCATTCCCTCTCAAACACAATTCCTCTCAAACACCATTCCACCTCAAACTCCATTCCACCTCAAACCCCATTCCAGCTCAAACCCCATTCCAGCTCAAACCCCATTCCAGCTCAAACTCCATTCCCTCTCAAAATCCATTCCTCTCAAACACCATTCCTCTCAAACTCCATTCCCTCACAAACACCATTTGACCTCAAACACCATTCCCTCTCAAACTCCATTCCCTCCCAAACTCCGTTCCCTCCCCAATGCCATTCCACTCCAACGCCATTCCTCCCCAAGGCCAGTCCTTCCCCAATGCCATTCCCTCCCCAACGTCATTCCCTCTCCAGGCCATTCCCTCACAAACGCTATTCCCTCACAAACACCATTCCACCTCAAACTCCATGCCATCTCAATCACTACAACCTCTCAAACACCATTCACTCTCAATCTCCATACCACCTCAAACTCCATGCCCTCTCAAACTACATTCCCTCTCAAACTCGATTCTTTCTCAAACTCCATACCCTCTCAATCACTACACCCTCTCAAACTCCATTCCCGCTCAAACTCCATTCCACCTCATACTCCGTTCCACCTCAAACTCCGTTCCACCTCAAACTCCGTTCCACCTCAAACTCCATTCAACCTCAAACCCCATTCCACCTCAAACCCCATTCCCTCTCAAAATCCATTCCTCTCAAACTCCATTCCTTTCATACTCCATTCCCTCCAAAACTCCATTCCCTCCCCAATGCCATTCCACTCCAACGCCATTCCACTCCAACGCCATTCCTCCCCAAGGACAGCCCCTCCCCAATGACATTCCCTCCCCAAAGTCATTCCCTCTCCAGGCCATTCCCTCTCGAATGCTATTCCCTCACAAACACCATTCCACCTCAAACTCCATGCACTCTCAAACTCCATGCACTCTCAATCACTACAATTTCTCAAACACCATTCCCTCTCAATCTCATTACCACCTCAAACTCCCTGCCCTCTCAAACTCCATGCCCTCTCAATCACTACACCCTCTCATACACAATTCCCTCTCAAGCTCCATGCCCTCTCAAACTCCATTCCCCCTCAAACTCCGTTCCACCTCAAACTCCTTTCCACCACAAACTCCATGCCCTCTCAATCACTAATCCCTCTCAAACACCACTCCCTCTCAAACTCCACTCCCTCTCAAATTCCACTCCCACTCATACTCCAATCCCTCTCATACTCCAATCCCTCTAAAACACCACTCCCTCTCAAACACCACTCCCTCTCAAACTCCATTCCCTCTCAAACTCCATGCCCTCTCAATCACTACTGCCTCTGAAACACCATGCCCTCTCAAACTCCATGCCCTCACAAACACCATTCCCTCTCAATCTCCATGCCCTCTCAATCACTACTCCATCTCCAACACGATTCGCTTTAAAACTCCATTCCCCCTCAAATTCCATTCCCCCTCAAGCTCCATTCCCTCTCAAATTCCATTCCCCCTCAAACTCCATTCCCCCTCAAACCCTATTCCCCCTCAAACTCCTTTCCACCTCAAACTCCGTTCCACCTCAAACTCCATGCCCTCTCAATCACTAATCCCTCTCAAACACCACTCCCTCTCAAACTCCACTCCCTCTCAAACTCCACTCCCTCTCAATCTCCGTGCCCTCTCAATCACTACTCCCTCTCCAACACGATTCACTTTAAAACTCCATTCTACCTCAAACTCCATTCCACCTCAAACTCCATTCCACCTCAAACTCCATTCCATCTCAAACTCCATTCCATCTCAAACTCCATTCCATCTCAAACTCCATGCCCTCTCAATCACCACTACGTCATCTCAAAAACCATTCCCTCTCAATCTCCATTCCACCTGAAACTCCCTGCGATCTCAAACTCAATGCCCTCTCAAACACCATTCCCTCCCAAACTCCATTCCCTCCCAAACTCCATGCCCTCCCAAACTCCTTGCCCTCTCAATCACTGTTCCCTCTCAAACTCCATCCCCACTCAAACTCCATTCCCCTCAAACTCCATTCCACCTCAAACTCAATTCCCTCTCAAACACCATTCCCTCACCAACACCATTCCAGCTCAAACTCCATTCCACTTCATACTCCATTCCCTCTCATACTGCATTCCATCTCAAACTCCATTCCCTCTCAAACTCCATTCCCTCGCAAACTCCATGCCCTCTCAAACTCCATGCCCTCTCAAACTCCATGCCCTCTCCAACTCCATGCCCTCTCCAACTCCATGCCCTCTCAATCACTACTCCCTCTCAAACACCATTCGCTCTCAAACTCCATTCATCCTCAAACTCCATTCCCTCTCAAACTCCATGACCTCTCAATCACTACTCCTTCTCATACTCCATTCCCTTCAAACTCCATGCCCTCTCAAACTACTTTCCTTCTCATACTCCCTGCCCTCTCAAACTGCATTCCCTCTCAAACTGCATTCCCTCTCAAACTGCATTCCCTCTCAAACTCCATGCATTCTCAATCACTACACCCTCTCAAACTCCATTCCCGCTCAAACTCCATTCCACCTCAAACTCCATTCATCCTCAAACCCCATTCCACCTCAAACTCCATTCCCTCTCAAAATCCATTCCTCTCAAACTCCATTCCTCTCAAACTCCATTCCCTCCCAAATGCCATTCCACTCCAACGCCATTCCTCCACAAGGACAGTCCCTTCCCAATGCCATTCGCTCCCCAACGTCATTCCCTCTCCAGTCCATTCCCGCTAGAACGCTATTCCCTCACAAACACCATTCCACCTCAAAGTCCATGCACTCTCAAACTCCATGCCCTCTCAATCACTACAAACTCTCAAACACCATTCCCTCTCAATCTCCATTCCCTCTCAATCTCATTACCACCTCAAACTCCCTGCCCTCTCAATCACTACACCCTCTCATACACAATTCCCTCTCAAACTCCATTCCCTCTCAAACTCCATTCCCTCTCAAACTCCCTGCCCTCTCAAACTCCCTGCCCTCTCAAACTCCCTGCCCTTTCAAACTCCATGCCCTCTCAAACTACATTCAACCTCAAACTCCATTCCACCTCAAACACCATTCCAACTCAAACACCATTCCAACACAAACACCATTCCAACTCAAACACCATTCCCTCTCAAACTCCATTCCCCCTCAAACTCCATTCCACCTCAAACTCCATTCCACCTCAAACTCCATTCCCTCTCAAACACCATTAGCTCTCAAACACCATTAGCTCTCAAACTCCATTCCACCTCAAACTTCATTCCACATCAAACTCCATTCCCCCTCAAACTCCAATCCACCTCAAACACCATTTCCTCTCCAACACCATTCCCTCTCCAACACCATTCCACCTCAAACTCCATTCCCTCTCAAACGACATTCCTCTCAAACTGCATTCCTTCACAAACACTATTCCACCTCAAACACCATTCCCTCTCAAACACAATTCCTCTCAAACACCATTCCACCTCAAACTCCATTCCACCTCAAACCCCATTCCAGCTCAAACCCCATTCCAGCTCAAACTCCATTCCCTCTCAAAATCCATTCCTCTCAAACACCATTCCTCTCAAACTCCATTCCCTCACAAACACCATTTGACCTCAAACACCATTCCCTCTCAAACTCCATTCCCTCCCAAACTCTGTTCCCTCCCCAATGCCATTCCACTCCAACGCCATTCCTCCCCAAGGCCAGTCCTTCCCCAATGCCATTCCCTCCACAACGTCATTCCCTCTCCAGGCCATTCCCTCACAAACGCTATTCCCTCACAAACACCATTCCACCTCAAACTCCATGCCATCTCAATCACTACAACCTCTCAAACACCATTCACTCTCAATCTCCATACCACCTCAAACTCCATGCCCTCTCAAACTACATTCCCTCTCAAACTCGATTCTTTCTCAAACTCCATACCCTCTCAATCACTACACCCTCTCAAACTCCATTCCCGCTCAAACTCCATTCCACCTCATACTCCGTTCCACCTCAAACTCCGTTCCACCTCAAACTCCGTTCCACCTCAAACTCCATTCAACCTCAAACCCCATTCCACCTCAAACCCCATTCCCTCTCAAAATCCATTCCTCTCAAACTCCATTCCTTTCATACTCCATTCCCTCCAAAACTCCATTCCCTCCCCAATGCCATTCCACTCCAACTCCATTCCACTCCAACGCCATTCCTCCCCAAGGACAGCCCCTCCCCAATGCCATTCCCTCCCCAAAGTCATTCCCTCTCCAGGCCATTCCCTCTCGAATGCTATTCCCTCACAAACACCATTCCACCTCAAACTCCATGCACTCTCAAACTCCATGCACTCTCAATCACTACAATCTCTCAAACACCATTCCCTCTCAATCTCATTACCACCTCAAACTCCCTGCCCTCTCAAACTCCATGCCCTCTCAATCACTACACCCTCTCATACACAATTCCCTCTCAAGCTCCACTCCCTCTCAAATTCCACTCCCACTCATACTCCAATCCCTCTCATACTCCAATCCCTCTCAAACACCACTCCCTCTCAAACACCACTCCCTCTCAAACTCCATTCCCTCTCAAACTCCATGCCCTCTCAATCACTACTGCCTCTGAAACACCATGCCCTCTCAAACTCCATGCCCTCACAAACACCACTCCCTCTTAAACACCACTCCCTCTCAAACACAACTCCCTCTCAAACTCCATTCCATCTCAAACACCATTCCCTCTCAATCTCCATGCCCTCTCAATCACTACTCCATCTCCAACACGATTCGCTTTAAAACTCCATTCCCCCTCAAGCTCCATTCCCTCTCAAATTCCATTCCACCTCAAACTCCATTCCCCCTCAAACCCTATTCCCCCTCAAACTCCTTTCCACCTCAAACTCCGTTCCACCTCAAACTCCATGCCCTCTCAATCACTAATCCCTCTCAAACACCACTCCCTCTCAAACTCCACTCCCTCTCAAACTCCATGCTCTTCAAACACCACTCCCTCTCAAACTCCATTCCCTCTCAATCTCCATGCCCTCTCAATCACTACTCCCTCTCCAACACGATTCACTTTAAAACTCCATTCTACCTCAAACTCCATTCCACCTCAAACTCCATTCCACCTCAAACTCCATTCCCTCAAACTCCATTCCATCTCAAACTCCATGCCCTCTCAATCACCACTATGTCATCTCAAAAACCATTCCCTCTCAATCTCCATTCCACCTGAAACTCCCTGCGATCTCAAACTCAATGCCCTCTCAAACACCATTCCCTCCCAAACTCCATTCCCTCCCAAACTCCATTCCCTCCCAAACTCCATGCCCTCCCAAACTCCATGCCCTCCCAAACTCCTTGCCCTCTCAATCGCTGTTCCCTCTCAAACTCCATTCCCTCTCAAACTCCATTCCCTCTCAAACTCCCTGCCCTCTCAAACTCCCTGCCCTCTCAATCACTACACCCTCTCATACACAATTCCCTCTCAAACTCCATTCCCTCTCAAACTCCATTCCCTCTCAAACTCCCTGCCCTCTCAAACTCCCTGCCCTCTCAAACTCCCTGCCCTCTCAAACTCCATGCCCTCTCAAACTACATTCAACCTCAAACTCCATTCCACCTCAAACACCATTCCAACTCAAACACCATTCCAACACAAACACCATTCCAACTCAAACACCATTCCCTCTCAAACTCCATTCCCCCTCAAACTCCATTCCACCTCAAACTCCATTCCACCTCAAACTCCATTCCCTCTCAAACACCATTAGCTCTCAAACACCATTAGCTCTCAAACTCCATTCCACCTCAAACTTCATTCCACATCAAACTCCATTCCCCCTCAAACTCCAATCCACCTCAAACACCATTTCCTCTCCAACACCATTCCCTCTCCAACACCATTCCACCTCAAACTCCATTCCCTCTCAAACGACATTCCTCTCAAACTGCATTCCTTCACAAACACTATTCCACCTCAAACACCATTCCCTCTCAAACACAATTCCTCTCAAACACCATTCCACCTCAAACTCCATTCCACCTCAAACCCCATTCCAGCTCAAACCCCATTCCAGCTCAAACTCCATTCCCTCTCAAAATCCATTCCTCTCAAACACCATTCCTCTCAAACTCCATTCCCTCACAAACACCATTTGACCTCAAACACCATTCCCTCTCAAACTCCATTCCCTCCCAAACTCTGTTCCCTCCCCAATGCCATTCCACTCCAACGCCATTCCTCCCCAAGGCCAGTCCTTCCCCAATGCCATTCCCTCCACAACGTCATTCCCTCTCCAGGCCATTCCCTCACAAACGCTATTCCCTCACAAACACCATTCCACCTCAAACTCCATGCCATCTCAATCACTACAACCTCTCAAACACCATTCACTCTCAATCTCCATACCACCTCAAACTCCATGCCCTCTCAAACTACATTCCCTCTCAAACTCGATTCTTTCTCAAACTCCATACCCTCTCAATCACTACACCCTCTCAAACTCCATTCCCGCTCAAACTCCATTCCACCTCATACTCCGTTCCACCTCAAACTCCGTTCCACCTCAAACTCCGTTCCACCTCAAACTCCATTCAACCTCAAACCCCATTCCACCTCAAACCCCATTCCCTCTCAAAATCCATTCCTCTCAAACTCCATTCCTTTCATACTCCATTCCCTCCAAAACTCCATTCCCTCCCCAATGCCATTCCACTCCAACTCCATTCCACTCCAACGCCATTCCTCCCCAAGGACAGCCCCTCCCCAATGCCATTCCCTCCCCAAAGTCATTCCCTCTCCAGGCCATTCCCTCTCGAATGCTATTCCCTCACAAACACCATTCCACCTCAAACTCCATGCACTCTCAAACTCCATGCACTCTCAATCACTACAATCTCTCAAACACCATTCCCTCTCAATCTCATTACCACCTCAAACTCCCTGCCCTCTCAAACTCCATGCCCTCTCAATCACTACACCCTCTCATACACAATTCCCTCTCAAGCTCCACTCCCTCTCAAATTCCACTCCCACTCATACTCCAATCCCTCTCATACTCCAATCCCTCTCAAACACCACTCCCTCTCAAACACCACTCCCTCTCAAACTCCATTCCCTCTCAAACTCCATGCCCTCTCAATCACTACTGCCTCTGAAACACCATGCCCTCTCAAACTCCATGCCCTCACAAACACCACTCCCTCTTAAACACCACTCCCTCTCAAACACAACTCCCTCTCAAACTCCATTCCATCTCAAACACCATTCCCTCTCAATCTCCATGCCCTCTCAATCACTACTCCATCTCCAACACGATTCGCTTTAAAACTCCATTCCCCCTCAAGCTCCATTCCCTCTCAAATTCCATTCCACCTCAAACTCCATTCCCCCTCAAACCCTATTCCCCCTCAAACTCCTTTCCACCTCAAACTCCGTTCCACCTCAAACTCCATGCCCTCTCAATCACTAATCCCTCTCAAACACCACTCCCTCTCAAACTCCACTCCCTCTCAAACTCCATGCTCTTCAAACACCACTCCCTCTCAAACTCCATTCCCTCTCAATCTCCATGCCCTCTCAATCACTACTCCCTCTCCAACACGATTCACTTTAAAACTCCATTCTACCTCAAACTCCATTCCACCTCAAACTCCATTCCACCTCAAACTCCATTCCCTCAAACTCCATTCCATCTCAAACTCCATGCCCTCTCAATCACCACTATGTCATCTCAAAAACCATTCCCTCTCAATCTCCATTCCACCTGAAACTCCCTGCGATCTCAAACTCAATGCCCTCTCAAACACCATTCCCTCCCAAACTCCATTCCCTCCCAAACTCCATTCCCTCCCAAACTCCATGCCCTCCCAAACTCCATGCCCTCCCAAACTCCTTGCCCTCTCAATCGCTGTTCCCTCTCAAACTCCATTCCCTCTCATACTCCATTCCCTCTCATACTCCATTCCCTCTCATACTCCATCCCCACTCAAACTCCATTCCCCTCAAACTCCATGCCCTCTCAAACACTAATCCCTTTCAAACTCCACTCCCTCTCAAACTCCACTCCCTCTCAATCTCCACTCCCTCTCAATCTCCACTCCCTCTCAATCTCCACTCCAACTCAAACTCCATTCCACCTCAAACTCCATTGCAACTCAAACTCCATTCCTTCTCAAACTCCAATCCACCTCAAACTCCAATCTACCTCAAACTCCATTCCCTCACAATCTCTACTCCCTCTCAAACACCATTCCCTCTCAAACTCCATGACCTCTCAATCACTACTCCCTCTCCAACACAATTCGCTTTAAAACTCCATTCCCTCCCAAACTCCATTCCCTCCCCAAATTCCATTCCCTCCCCAAACTCCATTCCCTCCCCAAACTCCATTCCCTCCCCAAACTCCATTCCTCCTCAAACTCCATTCCTCCTCAAACTCCATTCCCCCTCAAACTCCAATCCACCTCAAACTCCATTCCACCTCAAACTCCATTCCACCTCAAACTCCATGCCCTCTCAATCTCTACTCCCTATCCAACACAATTCGCTTTAAAACTCCATTCCCCCTCAAACTCCATTCCCCCTCAAACTCCATACCCTCTCAAACGCCATTCCCCCTCAAACTCCTTTCCACCTCAAACTCCATGCCCTCTCAATCACTAATCCCTCTCAAACACCATTCCCTCTCAAACTCCATGCCCTCTCAATCACTGCTCCCTCTCCAACACAATTCGCTTTAAAACTCCATTCCTCCTCTAACTCCATTCCTCCTCTAACTCCATTCCTCCTCTAACTCCATTCCTCCTCTAACTCCAATCCACCTCAAAGTCCATTCAACCTCAAAGTCCATTCCACCTCAAAGTCCATGCCCTCTCAATCTCTACTCCCTCTCAAACACCATTCCCTCTCAAACTCCATGCCCTCTCAATCACTACTCCCTCTCCAACACAATTCGCTTTAAAACTCCATTCCCTTGCAAACTCCATTCCCTCCCCATACTCCATCCCCTCCCCAAACTCCATTCCCTCTCAAACTCCATTCACTCTCAAACTCCATTCCCCCTCAAACTCCATTCCCCCTCAAACTCCAATCCACCTCAAAGCCAATACACCTCAAACTCCAATCCACCTCAAACTCCAATCTACCTCAAACTCCAATCCACCTCAAACTCCAATCCACCTCAAACTCCAATCCACATCAAACTCCAATCTACCTCAAACTCCAATCTACCTCAAACTCCATTCCACCTCAAACTCCATTCCATCTCAAACTCCATGCCATCTCAATCACCACTACGTCATCTCAAAAACCATTCCCACTCAATCTCCATTCCACCTGAAACTCCCTGCGATCTCAAACTCAATGCCCTCTCAAACACCATTCCCTCTCAAACACCATTCCCTCCCAAACTCCATGCCCTCCCAAACTCCTTGCCCTCTCAATCGCTGTTCCCTCTCAAACTCCATTCCCTCTCATACTCCATTCCCTCTCATACTCCATTCCCTCTCATACTCCATTCCCTCTCATACTCCATCCCCACTCAAACTCCATGCCCTCTCAAACACTAATCCCTTTCAAACTCCACTCCCTCTCAATCTCCACTGCCTCTCAATCTCCACTCCCTCTCAATCTCCACTCCAACTCAAACTCCATTCCAACTCAAACTCCATTCCTTCTCAAACTCCATTCCTTCTCAAACTCCAATCCACCTCAAACTCCAATCTACCTCAAACTCCAATCTACCTCAAACTCCATTCCCTCACAATCTCTACTCCCTCTCAAACACCATTCCCTCTCAAAATCCATGCCCTCTCAATCACTACTCCCTCTCCAACACAATTCGCTTTAAAACTCCATTCCCTCCCAAACTCCATTCCCTCCCAAACTCCATTCCCTCCCCAAATTCCATTCCCTCCCCAAACTCCATTCCCTCCCCAAACTCCATTCCTCCTCAAACTCCATTCCACCTCAAACTCCAATCCACCTCAAACTCCAATCCACCTCAAACTCCAATCTACCTCAAACTCCATTCCACCTCAAACTCCATTCCACCTCAAACTCCATGCCCTCTCAATCTCTACTCCCTCTCCAACACAATTCGCATTAAAACTCCATTCACTCTCATACTCCATTCACTCTCATACTCCACTCCCTCTCATACTCCACTCCCTCTCATACTCCACTCCCTCTGATACTCCAATCCCTCTCATACTCCAATCCCTCTCAAACTCCATGCCCTCTCAATCACTACTACCTCACAAACACCTTCCCCCTCAAACTCCATTCACCCTCAAACTACCGGCCCTCTCAAACACCACTCCCTCTCAAACACCACTCCCTCTCAAACTCCATTCCCTCTCAAACTGCATGCCCTCTCAATCACTACTGCCTCTCAAACACTATGCCCTCTCAAACTCCATCCCCTCTCAAACACCACTCTCTCTCAAACACTACTCCCTCTCCAACACGAATCACTTTAAAACTCCATTCCCCCTCAAACTCCATTCCCCCTCAAACTCCATACCCTCTCAAACTCCTTTCCACCTCAAACTCCTTTCCACCTCAAACTCAATGCCCTCTCAATCACTAATCCCTCTCAAACACCATTCCCTCTCAAACTCCATTACCTCTCAATCACTACTCCCTCTCCAACACAATTCGCTTTAAAACTCCATTCCCTCCCAAACTCCATTCCTCCTCTAACTCCATTCTTCCTCTAACTCCATTCCTCCTCTAACTCCATTCCTCCTCTAACTCCAATCCACCTCTAACTACAATCCACCTCTAACTCCATTCCACCTCAAAGTCCATTCCACCTCAAAGTCCATGCCCTCTCAATCTCTACTCCCTCTCAAACACCATTCCCTCTCAAACTCCATGCCCTCTCAATCACTACTCCCTCTCCAACACAATTCGCTTTAAAACTCCATTCCCTTGCAAACTCCATTCCCTCCCCATACTCCATCCCCTCCCCAAACTCCATTCCCTCTCAAACTCCATTCACTCTCAAACTCCATTCCCCCTCAAACTCCATTCCCCCTCAAACTCCAATCCACCTCAAAGCCAATACACCTCAAAGCCAATACACCTCAAACTCCAATCCACCTCAAACTCCAATCCACCTCAAACTCCAATCTACCTCAAACTCCATTCCACCTCAAAGTCCATGCCCTCTCAATCTCTACTCCCTCTCAAACACCATTCCCTCTCAAACTCCATTCCCCCTCAAACTCCAATCCACCTCAAACTCCAATCCACCTCAAACTCCAATCTACCTCAAACTCCATTCCACCTCAAAGTCCATGCCCTCTCAATCTCTACTCCCTCTAAAACACCATTCCCTCTCAAACTCCATGCCCTCTCAATAACTACTCCCTCTCCAACACAATTCGCTTTAAAACTCCATTCCCTCCCAAACTCCATTCCTCCTCTAACTCCATTCCTCCTCTAACTCCATTCCTCCTCTAACTCCATTCCTCCTCTAACTCCAATCCACCTCTAACTCCAATCCACCTCTAACTCCATTCCACCTCAAAGTCCATTCCACTTCAAAGTCCATTCCACCTCAAAGTCCATGCCCTCTCAATCTCTACTCCCTCTCAAACACCATTCCCTCTCAAACTCCATGCCCTCTCAATCACTACTCCCTCTCCAACACAATTCGCTTTAAAACTCCATTCCCTTGCAAACTCCATTCCCTCCCCGTACTCCATCCCCTCCCCAAACTCCATTCCCTCTCAAACTCCATTCCCCCTCAAACTCAATTCCCCCTCAAACTCCAATCCACCTCAAAGCCAATACACCTCAAACTCCATTCCACCTCAAAGTCCATGCCCTCTCAATCGCAACTCCCTCTCAAACACCATTCCCTCTCAAACTACATGCCCTCTGATTCACTACTGTCTCTCCAACACAATTCGCTTTAAAACTCCATACCCTTCCAAACTCCATTCCCTCCCCAAACTCCATACCCTCCCCAAACTCCATACCCTCCCCAAACTCCATGCCCTCTCAAACTCCATTCCCCCTCAAACTACAATCCTCCTCAAAGCCAATCCACCTCAAACTCCAATCCACCTCAAACTACATTCTACCTCAAACTCCATGCCCTCTCAATCTCTACTCCCTATCAAACACCATTCCCTCTCAAACTCCATGCCAACTCAATCACTACTCCCTCTCCAACACAATTCGCTTTAAAACTCCATTACCTCCCATACTCCATTCCCTCCCAAACTCCATTTCCTCCCAAAAATCCATTCCCCCTCAAACTCCATTCCACCTCAAAGTCCATGCCCTCACAATCTCTACTCCCTCTCAAACACCATTCCCTCTCAAACTCCATTCCCCCTCAAACTCCAATCCACCTCAAACTCCAATCCACCACAAACTCCAATCCACCTCAAACTCCAATCTACCTCAAACTCCATTCCACCTCAAAGTCCATGCCCTCTCAATCTCTACTCCCTCTAAAACACCATTCCCTCTCAAACTCCATGCCCTCTCAATCACTACTCCCTCTCCAACACAATTCGCTTTAAAACTCCATTCCTCCTCTAACTCCATTCCTCCTCTAACTCCATTCCTCCTCTAACTCCAATCCACCTCTAACTCCATTCCACCTCAAAGTCCATTCCACCTCAAAGTCCATGCCCTCTCAATCTCTACTCCCTCTCAAACACCATTCCCTCTCAAACTCCATGCCCTCTCAATCACTACTCCCTCTCCAACACAATTCGCTTTAAAACTCCATTCCCTTGCAAACTCCATTCCCTCCCCGTACTCCATCCCCTCCCCAAACTCCATTCCCTCTCAAACTCCATTCCCCCTCAAACTCCATTCCCCCTCAAACTCCAATCCACCTCAAAGCCAATACACCTCAAACTCCATTCCACCTCAAAGTCCATGCCCTCTCAATCGTAACTCCCTCTCAAACACCATTCCCTCTCAAACTACATGCCCTCTGATTCACTACTGTCTCTCCAACACAATTCGCTTTAAAACTCCATACCATTCCAAACTCAATTCCCTCCCCAAACTCCATACCCTCCCCAAACTCCATACCCTCCCCAAACTCCATGCCCTCTCAAACTCCATTCCCCCTCAAACTACAATCCTCCTCAAAGCCAATCCACCTCAAACTCCAATCCACCTCAAACTACATTCTACCTCAAACTCCATGCCCTCTCAATCTCTACTCCCTATCAAACACCATTCCCTCTCAAACTCCATGCCAACTCAATCACTACTCCCTCTCCAACACAATTCGCTTTAAAACTCCATTCCCTCCCATACTCCATTCCCTCCCAAACTCCATTTCCTCCCAAAAATCCATTCCTCCTCAAATTCCATTCCCTCTCAATCTCCATTCCCCCTCAAACTCCATTCCACCTCAAACTCCAAAACACCTCAAACTCCAAACCACCTCAAACTCCAATCAATCTCAAACTCCATTCTCTTTCAATCTCCATTCCACATCAAACTCCAATCCCCCTCAAACTCCATTCCCCCTCAAACTCCACGCCCCCTCAATCACCACGACCCCTCAAACTCCACGCCCCCTCAAACTCCACGCCCTCTCTTACTCCACGCCCTCTCAAACTCCACGCCCTCCCAAACTCCACGCCCTCCAAAATCCGTGCCCTCTCAATCACTGTTCCCTCTCAAATTCCGTTCCCTCTCAAACTCCGTTCCCCCTCAAACTCCGTTCCCCCTCAAACTCCGTTCCCCCTCAAAGCCAATCCACCTCAAACTCCAATCCACCTCAAACTCCAATCCACCTCAAACTCCAATCCACCTCAAACTCCAATCCACCTCAAACTCCAATCTACCTCAAACTCCATTCCCTCTCAAACTCCATGCCCTCTCAATCACTACTCCCTCTCCAACACAATTCGCTTTAAAACTCCATTCCCTCCCAAACTCCATTCCCTCCCAAACTCCATTCCCTCCCAAACTCCATTCCCTCCCCAAACTCCATTCCCTCCCCAAACTCCATTCCCTCCCCAAACTCCATTCCCTCCCCAAACTCCATTCCACCTCAAAGTCCATGCCCTCTCAATCGCTACTCCCTCTCAAACACCATTCCCTCTCAAACTCCATGCCCTCTGAATCACTACTCCCTCTCCAACACAATTCGCTTTAAAACTCCATACCCTCCCAAACTCCATTCCCTCCCCAAACTCCATACCCTCCCCAAACTCCATTCCCTCCCCAAACTCCATTCCCTCCCCAAACTCCATTCCCTCTCAAACTCCATTTCCCCTCAAACTCCAATCCACCTCAAACTCCAATCCACATCAAACTCCAATCTACCTCAAACTCCAATCTACCTCAAACTCCATTCCACCTCAAAGTCCATGCCCTCTCAATCTCTACTCCCTCTAAAACACCATTCCCTCTCAAACTCCATGCCCTCTCAATCACTACTCCCTCTCCAACACAATTCGCTTTAAAACTCCATTCCCTCCCAAACTCCATTCCTCCTCTAACTCCATTCCTCCTCTAACTCCATTCCTCCTCTAACTCCATTCCTCCTCTAACTCCATTCCTCCTCTAACTCCAATCCACCTCTAACTACAATCCACCTCTAACTACAATCCACCTCTAACTACAATCCACCTCAAACTCCATTCCACCTCAAAGTCCATTCCACCTCAAAGTCCATGCCCTCTCAATCTCTACTCCCTCCCCAAACTCCATTCCCTCCTCAAACTCCATTCCCTCCTCAAACTCCATTCCACCTCAAAGTCCATGCCCTCTCAATCTCTACTCCCTCTAAAACACCATTCCCTCTCAAACTCCATGCCCTCTCAATCACTACTCCCTCTCCAACACAATTGGCTTTAAAACTCCATTCCCTCCCAAACTCCATTCCTCCTCTAACTCCATTCCTCCTCTAACTCCATTCCTCCTCTAACTCCATTCCTCCTTTAACTCCAATCCACCTCTAACTACAATCCACCTCTAACTACAATCCACCTCTAACTACAATCCACCTCAAACTCCATTCCACCACAAACTCCATTCCACCTCAAAGTCCATGCCCTCTCAATCTCTACTCCCTCTCAAACACCATTCCCTCTCAAACTCCATGCCCTCTCAATCACTACTCCCTCTCCAACACAATTCGCTTTAAAACTCTATTCCCTCCCAAACTCCATTCCCTCCCCAAACTCCATTCCCTCCCCAAACTCCATTCCCTCCCCAAACTCCATTCCACCTCAAAGTCCATGACCTCTCAATCTGTACTCCCTCTCAAACTCCATGCCCTCTCAATCACTACTCCCTCTCCAACACAATTCGCTTTAAAACTCCATTCCCTCACAAACTCCATTCGCTCCCCAAACTCCATACCCTCCCCAAACTCCATTCCCTCCCAAAACTCCATTCCCCCCCCAAACTCCATGCCCTCTCAAACTCCATTCCCCCTCAAACTCCAATCCACCTCAAAGCCATTCCACCTCAAACTCCAATCCACCTCAAACTCCATTCCACCTCAAACTCCATTCCACCTCAAACTCCATGCCCTCTCAATCTCTACTCCCTCTCCAACACAATTCGCATTAAAACTCCATTCACTCTCATACTCCATTCACTCTCATACTCCACTCCCTCTCATACTCCACTCCCTCTCATACTCCACTCCCTCTCATACTCCACTCCCTCTCATACTCCACTCCCTCTCATACTCCAATCCCTCTCATACTCCAATCCCTCTCAAATTCCATGCCCTCTCAATCACTACTACCTCAAAAACACCTTCCCCCTCAAACTCCATTCACCCTCAAACTACTGGCCCTCTCAAACACCACTCCCTCTCAAACACCACTCCCTCTCAAACTCCATTCCCTCTCAAACTGCATGCCCTCTCAATCACTACTGCCTCTCAAACACTATGCCCTCTCAAACTCCATGCCCTCTCAAACACCACTCTCTCTCAAACACTACTCCCTCTCCAACACGAATCACTTTAAAACTCCATTCCCCCTCAAACTCCATTCCCCCTCAAACTCCATACCCTCTCAAACGCCATTCCCCCTCAAACTCCTTTCCACCTCAAACTCAATGCCCTCTCAATCACTAATCCCTCTCAAACACCATTCCCTCTCAAACTCCATGCCCTCTCAATCACTACTCCCTCTCCAACACAATTCGCTTTAAAACTCCATTCCCTCCCAAACTCCATTCCTCCTCTAACTCCATTCCTCCTCTAACTCCATTCCTCCTCTAACTCCAATCCACCTCTAACTACAATCCACCTCTAACTACAATCCACCTCTAACTCCATTCCACCTCAAAGTCCATTCCACCTCAAAGTCCATGCCCTCTCAATCTCTACTCCCTCTCAAACACCATTCCCTCTCAAACTCCATGCCCTCTCAATCACTACTCCCTCTCCAACACAATTCGCTTTAAAACTCCATTCCCTTGCAAACTCCATTCACTCTCAAACTCCATTCCCCCTCAAAATCCATTCCCCCTCAAACTCCATTCCCCCTCAAACTCCAATCCACCTCAAAGCCAATACACCTCAAACTCCAATCTACCTCAAACTCCAATCTACCTCAAACTCCATTCCACCTCAAAGTCCATGCCCTCTCAATCTCTACTCCCTCTAAAACACCATTCCCTCTCAAACTCCATGCCCTCTCAATCACTACTCCCTCTCCAACACAATTCGCTTTAAAACTCCATTCCCTCCCAAACTCCATTCCTCCTCTAACTCCATTCCTCCTCTAACTCCATTCCTCCTCTAACTCCAATCCACCTCTAACTCCAATCCACCTCTAACTCCATTCCACCTCAAAGTCCATTCCACCTCAAAGTCCATTCCACCTCAAAGTCCATGCCCTCTCAATCTCTACTCCCTCTCAAACACCATTCCCTCTCAAACTCCATGCCCTCTCAATCACTACTCCCTCTCCAACACAATTCGCTTTAAAACTCCATTCCCTTGCAAACTCCATTCCCTCCCCGTACTCCATCCCCTCCCCAAACTCCATTCCCTCTCAAACTCCATTCCCCCTCAAACTCCATTCCCCCTCAAACTCCAATCCACCTCAAAGCCAATACACCTCAAACTCCATTCCACCTCAAAGTCCATGCCCTCTCAATCGCAACTCCCTCTCAAACACCATTCCCTCTCAAACTACATGCCCTCTGATTCACTACTGTCTCTCCAACACAATTCGCTTTAAAACTCCATACCCTTCCAAACTCCATTCCCTCCCCAAACTCCATACCCTCCCCAAACTCCATACCCTCCCCAAACTCCATGCCCTCTCAAACTCCATTCCCCCTCAAACTACAATCCTCCTCAAAGCCAATCCACCTCAAACTCCAAAACACCTCAAACTCCAAACCACCTCAAACTCCAATCAACCTCAAACTCCATTCCCTTTCAATCTCCATTCCACATCAAACTCCAATCCCCCTCAAACTCCATTCCCCCTCAAACTCCACGCCCCCTCAATCACCACGCCCCCTCAAACTCCACGCCCCCTCAAACTCCACGCCCTCTCTTACTCCACACCCTCTCAAACTCCACGCCCTCCCAAACTCCACGCCCTCCCAAAATCCGTGCCCTCTCAATCACTGTTCCCTCTCAAATTCCGTTCCCTCTCAAACTCCGTTCCCCCTCAAACTCCGTTCCCCCTCAAACTCCGTTCCCCCTCAAAGCCAATCCACCTCAAACTCCAATCCACCTCAAACTCCAATCCACCTCAAACTCCAATCCACCTCAAACTCCAATCTACCTCAAACTCCATTCCCTCTCAAACTCCATGCCCTCTCAATCACTACTCCCTCTCCAACACAATTCGCTTTAAAACTCCATTCCCTCCCAAACTCCATTCCCTCCCAAACTCCATTCCCTCCCAAACTCCATTCCCTCCCAAACTCCATTCCCTCCCCAAACTCCATTCCCTCCCCAAACTCCATTCCACCTCAAAGTCCATGCCCTCTCAATCGCTACTCCCTCTCAAACACCATTCCCTCTCAAACTCCATGCCCTCTGAATCACTACTCCCTCTCCAACACAATTCGCTTTAAAACTCCATACCCTCCCAAACTCCATTCCCTCCCCAAACTCCATACCCTCCCCAAACTCCATACCCTCCCCAAACTCCATTCCCTCCCCAAACTCCATTCCCTCTCAAACTCCATTTCCCCTCAAACTCCAATCCACATCAAACTCCAATCCACATCAAACTCCAATCTACCTCAAACTCCATTCCACCTCAAAGTCCATGCCCTCTCAATCTCTACTCCCTCTAAAACACCATTCCCTCTCAAACTCCTTGCCCTCTCAATCACTACTCACTCTCCAACACAATTCGCTTTAAAACTCCATTCCCTCCCAAACTCCATTCCTCCTCTAACTCCATTCCTCCTCTAACTCCATTCCTCCTCTAACTCCAATCCACCTCTAACTACAATCCACCTCTAACTACAATCCACCTCTAACTACAATCCACCTCAAACTCCATTCCACCTCAAAGTCCATTCCACCTCAAAGTCCATGCCCTCTCAATCTCTACTCCCTCTCAAACACCATTCCCTCTCAAACTCCATGCCCTCTCAATCACTACTCCCTCTCCAACACAATTCGCTTTAAAACTCTATTCCCTCCCAAACTCCATTCCCTCCCCAAACTCCATTCCCTCCCCAAACTCCATTCCCTCCCCAAACTCCATTCCACCTCAAAGTCCATGACCTCTCAATCTGTACTCCCTCTCAAACTCCATGCCCTCTCAATCACTACTCCCTCTCCAACACAATTCGCTTTAAAACTCCATTCCCTCACAAACTCCATTCGCTCCCCAAACTCCATACCCTCCCCAAACTCCATTCCCTCCCAAAACTCCATTCCCCCCCCAAACTCCATGCCCTCTCAAACTCCATTCCCCCTCAAACTCCAATCCACCTCAAACTCCATTCCCTCCCCAAACTCCATTCCCTCTCAAACTCCATTCCCCCTCAAACTCCATTCTACCTCAAATTCCAATCTACCTCAAAGTCCATGCCCTCTCAATCTCTACTCCCTCTCAAACACCATTTCCACTCAAACTCCATGCCCTCTCAATCACTACTCCCTCTCCAACACAATTCGCTTTAAAACTCCATTCCCTCACAAACTCCATTCCCTCCCCAAACTCCATTCCCTCCCCAAACTCCATTCCCTCCCAAACTCCATTCCCCCCCCCCCAAACTCCATTCCCCCCCCAAACTCCATGCTCTCTCAAACTCCATTCCCCCTCAAACTCCAATCCACTGCAAAGACATTCCACCTCAAACTCCAATCCACCTCAAACTCCATTCCCTCCCCAAACTCCATTCCCTCTCAAACTCCATTCCCCCTCAAACTCCATTCCCCCTCAAACTCCATTCCACCTCAAACTCCAATCCACCTCAAACTCCAATCCACCTCAAACTCCATTCCCTCCCCAAACTCCATTCCCTCTCAAACTCCATTCCCCCTCAAACTCCATTCTACCTCAAACTCCAATCTACCTCAAAGTCCATGCCCTCTCAATCTCTACTCCCTCTCAAACACCATTCCCTCTCAAACTCCATGCCCTCTCAATCACTACTCCCTCTCCAACACAATTCGCTTTAAAACTCCATTCCCTCCCATACTCCATTCCATCCCAAACTCCATTTCCTCCCCAAAATCCATTCCTCCTCAAATTCCATTCCCTCTCAATCTCCATTCCCCCTCAAACTCCATTCCACCTCAAACTCCAATCAACCTCAAACTCCATTCCACCTCATACTCCATGCCCTCTCAATTACTACTCCCTCTCCAACACTATTCACTTTAAAACTCCATTCCCACTCAAACTCCACTCCCTCTCAAACTCCATTCCCTCTCAAACTCCATGCCCTCTCAATCACTACTCCCTCTCCAACACAATTCGCTTTAAAACTCCATTCCCTCCCAAACTCCATTCCTTCCCAAACTCCATTCCTCCTCTAACTCCATTCCTCCTCTAACTCCATTCCTCCTCTAACTCCATTCCTCCTCTAACTCCAGTCCACCTCTAACTCCAGTCCACCTCTAACTCCAATCCACCTCTCACTACAATCCACCTCAAACTCCATGCCCTCTCAATCTCTACTCCCTCTCAAACACCATTCCCTCTCAAACTCCATGCCCTCTCAATCACTACTCCCTCTCCAACACAATTCGCTTTAAAACTCCATTCCCTTGCAAACTCCATTCCCTCCCCATACTCCATCCCCTCCCCAAACTCCATTCCCTCTCAAACTCCATTCCCTCACAAACTCCATTCCCTCACAAACTCCATTCCCCCTCAAACTCCAATCCACCTCAAAGCCAATCCACCTCAAACTCCAATCCACCTCAAACTCCAATCCACCTCAAACTCCAATCTACCTCAAACTCCATTCCACCTCAAAGTCCATGCCCTCTCAATCTCTACTCCCTCTCCAACACAATTTGCTTTAAAACTCTATTCCCTCCCAAACTCCATTCCCTCCCAAACTCCATTCCCTCCCAAACTCCATTCCCTCCCCAAACTCCATTCCCTCCCCAAACTCCATTCCACCTCAAAGTCCATGCCCTCTCAATCTGTACTCCCTCTCAAACTCCATGCCCTCTCAATCACTACTCCCTCTCCAACACAATTCGCTTTAAAACTCCATTCCCTCACAAACTCCATTCCCTCCACAAACTCCTTACCCTCCCCAAACTCCATACCCTCCCCAAACTCCATACCCTCCCCAAACTCCATTCCCTCCCCAAACTCCATTCCCTCCCCAAACTCCATTCCCTCCCCAAACTCCATTCCCCATCAAACTCCAATCCACCTCAAACTCCAATCCACCTCAAACTCCATTCCCTCTCAAACTCCATTCCCCCTCAAACTCCATTCTACCTCAAACTCCATTCTACCTCAAAGTCCATGCCCTCTCAATCTCTACTCCCTCTCAAACAACATTCCCTCTCAAACACCATGCCCTCTCAAACACTACTCCCTCTCCAACACAATTCGCTTTAAAACTCCATTCCCTCCCATACTCCATTCCCTCCCAAACTCCATTTCCTCCCCAAACTCCATTCCTCCTCAAATTCCATTCCCTCTCATACTCCATTCCCTCTCATACTCCATTCCCCCTCAAACTCCATTCCACCTCAAACTCCATTCCACCTCAAACTCCAAACCACATCAAACTCCAAACCACCTCAAACTCCAATCAACCTCAAACTCCATGCCCTCTCAATCACTACTCCCTCTCCAACACTATTCGCTTTAAAACTCCATTCCCACTGAAACTCCATTCACTCTCACACTCCACTCCCTCTCAAACTCCATTCCAACTCATACTACATTCACTCTCAAACTCCATTCACTCTCAAACTCCATTCTTTCTGAAACTCCATGCCCTCTCAATTACCGTCCCCTCCAATACTCCATTTCCTCAAATACACCATTCGACCTCAAACTCCATTCACTCTCAATCTCCATTCAACCTCAAACTCCAATCCACCTCAAACTCCATGCCCTCTCAAACTCCATGCCCTCTCAAACTCCATGCCCTCTCAATCACTACTCCCCCTCAAACTCCATTCCCCATCAAACTCCAAGCCCACTCAATCACCACGCCCCCTCAAACTCCATGCTCTCTCAGACTCCACGCCCTCTCATACTCCACGCCCTCCCAAAATCCGTGCCCTCTCAATCACTGTTCCCTCTCAATCACTGTTCCCTCTCAATCACTGTTCCCTCTCAAACTCCGTTCCCACTCAAACTCCGTTCCCTCTCAAACTCCATTCCCCCTCAAACTCCATTCCCTCAAAAACACCATTCACCCTCAAACTCCATGCCCTCTCAAACTCCATGCCCTCTCAAACTCCATGCCCTCTCAAACTCCATTCAGTCTCAAACTCCATTCCCTCTCAAAATCCATTCTTTCGGAATCTCCATGCCCTCTGAATCAATACTCCCTCTCAAACTTCATTCCACCTCAAACTCCATTCCACCTCAAACCCCATTCTACCTCAAACTCCATGCCCTCTCAATCACTACTCCCTCTCCAACACAATTCGCTTTAAAACTCCATTCCCTCCCAAACTCCATTCCTCCTCAAATTCCAATCCACCTCAATCTCCAATCCACCTAAAACACTATTCCACCTCAAAGTCCATGCCCTCTCAATCTCTACTCCCTCTCAAACACCATTCCCTCTCAAAATCCATGCCCTCTCAATCACAACTCCCTCTCCAACACAATTCGCTTTAAAACTCCATTCCCTCACAAACTCCATTCCCTCCCAAACTCCATTCCCTTCCCAAACTACATTCCCTCTCAAACTCCATTTCCTCTCAAACTCCATTCCCTCTCAAACTCCATTCCCTCTCAAACTCCATTCCCTCTCAAACTCCATTCCCCCTCAAACTCCAATCCACCTCAAACTCCAATCCACCTCAAAGTCCATGCCCTCTCAATCTCTACTCCCTCTCAAACACCATTCCCTCTCAAACGCCATGCCCTCTGAATCACTACTCCCTCTCCAACAAAATTCGCTTTAAAACTCCATACCCTCCCAAACTCCATACCCTCCCCAAACTCCATACCCTCCCCAAACTCCATACCCTCCCCAAACTCCATTCCCTCCCCAAACTCCATTCCCTCCCCAAACTCCATTCCCCATCAAACTCCAATCCACATCAAACTCCAATCCACATCAAACTCCAATCTACCTCAAACTCCATTCCACCTTAAAGTCCATGCCCTCTCAATCTCTACTCCCTCTAAAACACCATTCCCTCTCAAACTCCATGCCCTCTCAATCACTACTCCCTCTCCAACACAATTCGCTTTAAAACTCCATTCCCGCCCAAACTCCATTCCTCCTCTAACTCCATTCCTCCTCTAACTCCAATCCACCTCTAACTCCAATCCACCTCTAACTCCAATCCACCTCTAACTGCAATCCACCTCAAACTCCATTCCACCTCAAAGTCCATGCCCTCTCAATCTCTACTCCCTCTCAAACACCATTCCCTCTCAAACTCCATGCCCTCTCAATCACTACTCCCTCTCCAACACAATTCGCTTCAAAACTCCATTCCCTTGCAAACTCCATTCCCTCCCCATACTCCATCCCCTCCCCAAACTCCATTCCCTCTCAAACTCCATTCCCTCTCAAACTCCATTCCCCCTCAAACTCCAATCCACCTCAAAGCCAATACACCTCAAACTCCAATCCACCTCAAACTCCAATCTACCTCAAACTCCATTCCACCTCAAAGTCCATGCCCTCTCAATCTCTACTCCCTCTCAAACACCATTCCCTCTCAAACTCCATGTGCTCTCAACCACTACTCCCTCTCCAACACAATTCGCTTTAAAACTCTATTCCCTCCCAAACTCCATTTCCTCCCCAAACTCCATACCCTCCCCAAACTCCATTCCCCCCCCAAACTCCATTCCCCCCAAACTCCATTCCCCCCCAAACTCCATTCCCCCCCAAACTCCATTCCCCCTCAAACTCCAATCCACCTCAAAGACATTCCACCTCAAACTCCAATCCACCTCAAACTCCATTCCCTCCCCAAACTCCATTCCCTCTCAATCTCCATTCCCCCTCAAACTCCATTCTACCTCAAACTCCAATCTACCTCAAAGTCCATGCCCTCTCAATCTCTACTCCCTCTCAAACACCATTCCCTCTCAAACTCCATGCCCTCTCAATCACTACTCCCTCTCCAACACAATTCGCTTTAAAACTCCATTCCCTCACAAACTCCATTCCCTCCCCAAACTCCATTCCCTCCCCAAACTCCATTCCCTCCCCAAACTCCATTCCCCCCCCCCAAACTCCATTCCCCCCCCAAACTCCATGCTCTCTCAAACTCCATTACCCCTCAAACTCCAATCCACTGCAAAGACATTCCACCTCAAACTCCAATCCACCTCAAACTCCATTCCCTCCCCAAACTCCATTCCCTCTCAAACTCCATTCCCTCTCAAACTCCATTCCCCCTCAAACTCCATTCTACCTCAAACTCAAATCCACCTCAAACTCCAATCCACCTCAAACTCCATTCCCTCCCCAAACTCCATTCCCCCTCAAACTCCATTCTACCTCAAACTCCAATCTACCTCAAAGTCCATGCCCTCTCAATCTCTACTCCCTCTCAAACACCATTCCCTCTCAAACTCCATGCCCTCTCAATCACTACTCCCTCTCCAAGACAATTCGCTTTAAAACTCCATTCCATCCCAAACTCCATTTCCTCCCCAAAATCCATTCCTCCTCAAATTCCATTCCCTCTCAATCTCCATTCCCCCTCAAACTCCATTCCACCTCAAACTCCAATCAACCTCAAACTCCATTCCACCTCATACTCCATGCCCTCTCAATTACTACTCCCTCTCCAACACTATTCACTTTAAAACTCCATTCCCACTCAAACTCCACTCCCTCTCAAACTCCATTCCCTCTCAAACTCCATGCCCTCTCAATCACTACTCCCTCTCCAACACAATTCGCTTTAAAACTCCATTCCCTCCCAAACTCCATTCCTTCCCAAACTCCATTCCTCCTCTAACTCCCATTCCTCCTCTAACTCCATTCCTCCTCTAACTCCAGTCCACCTCTAACTCCAATCCACCTCAAACTCCATTCCACCTCAAAGTCCATTCCACCTCAAAGTCCATTCCACCTCAAAGTCCATTCCACCTCAAAGTCCATGCCCTCTCAATCTCTACTCCCTCTCAAACACCATTCCCTCTCAAACGCCATGCCCTCTGAATCACTACTCCCTCTCCAACAAAATTCGCTTTAAAACTCCATACCCTCCCAAACTCCATACCCTCCCCAAACTCCATACCCTCCCCAAACTCCATTCCCTCCCCAAACTCCATTCCCTCCCCAAACTCCATTCCCCATCAAACTCCAATCCACATCAAACTCCAATCCACCTCAAACTCCAATCTACCTCAAACTCCATTCCACCTTAAAGTCCATGCCCTCTCAATCTCTACTCCCTCTAAAACACCATTCCCTCTCAAACTCCATGCCCTCTCAATCACTACTCCCTCTCCAACACAATTCGCTTTAAAACTCCATTCCCGCCCAAACTCCATTCCTCCTCTAACTCCATTCCTCCTCTAACTCCAATCCACCTCTAACTCCAATCCACCTCTAACTCCAATCCACCTCTAACTGCAATCCACCTCTAACTGCAATCCACCTCAAACTCCATTCCACCTCAAAGTCCATGCCCTCTCAATCTCTACTCCCTCTCAAACACCATTCCCTCTCAAACTCCATGCCCTCTCAATCACTACTCCCTCTCCAACACAATTCGCTTTAAAACTCCATACCCTCCCAAACTCCATTCCCTCCCCAAACTCCATACCCTCCCCAAACTCCATTCCCTCCCCAAACTCCATTCCCTCTCAAACTCCATTTCCCCTCAAACTCCAATCCACCTCAAACTCCAATCCACATCAAACTCCAATCTACCTCAAACTCCAATCTACCTCAAACTCCATTCCACCTCAAAGTCCATGCCCTCTCAATCTCTACTCCCTCTAAAACACCATTCCCTCTCAAACTCCATGCCCTCTCAATCACTACTCCCTCTCCAACACAATTCGCTTTAAAACTCCATTCCCTCCCAAACTCCATTCCTCCTCTAACTCCATTCCTCCTCTAACTCCATTCCTCCTCTAACTCCATTCCTCCTCTAACTCCAATCCACCTCTAACTACAATCCACCTCTAACTACAATCCACCTCAAACTCCATTCCACCTCAAAGTCCATTCCACCTCAAAGTCCATTCCACCTCAAAGTCCATGCCCTCTCAATCTCTACTCCCTCTCAAACACCATTCCCTCTCAAACTCCATGCCCTCTCAATCACTACTCCCTCTACAACACAATTCGCTTTAAAACTCTATTCCCTCCCAAACTCCATTCCCTCCCCAAACTCCATTCCCTCCTCAAACTCCATTCCCTCCTCAAACTCCATTCCACCTCAAAGTCCATGCCCTCTCAATCTCTACTCCCTCTAAAACACCATTCCCTCTCAAACTCCATGCCCTCTCAATCACTACTCCCTCTCCAACACAATTCGCTTTAAAACTCCATTCCCTCCCAAACTCCATTCCTCCTCTAACTCCATTCCTCCTCTAACTCCATTCCTCCTCTAACTCCATTCCTCCTTTAACTCCAATCCACCTCTAACTACAATCCACCTCTAACTACAATCCACCTCTAACTACAATCCACCTCAAACTCCATTCCACCTCAAACTCCATTCCACCTCAAAGTCCATGCCCTCTCAATCTCTACTCCCTCTCAAACACCATTCCCTCTCAAACTCCATGCCCTCTCAATCACTACTCCCTCTCCAACACAATTCGCTTTAAAACTCTATTCCCTCCCAAACTCCATTCCCTCCCCAAACTCCATTCCCTCCCCAAACTCCATTCCACCTCAAAGTCCATGACCTCTCAATCTGTACTCCCTCTCAAACTCCATGCCCTCTCAATCACTACTCCCTCTCCAACACAATTCGCTTTAAAACTCCATTCCCTCTCAAACTCCATTCCCCCTCAAACTCCAATCCACCTCAAAGCCAATACACCTCAAACTCCAATCCACCTCAAACTCCAATCTACCTCAAACTCCATTCCACCTCAAAGTCCATGCCCTCTCAATCTCTACTCCCTCTCAAACACCATTCCCTCTCAAACTCCATGTGCTCTCAACCACTACTCCCTCTCCAACACAATTCGCTTTAAAACTCTATTCCCTCCCAAACTCCATTCCCTCCCCAAACTCCATACCCTCCCCAAACTCCATTCCCCCCCCAAACTCCATTCCCCCCCAAACTCCATTCCCCCCCAAACTCCATTCCCCCTCAAACTCCAATCCACCTCAAAGACATTCCACCTCAAACTCCAATCCACCTCAAACTCCATTCCCTCCCCAAACTCCATTCCCTCTCAATCTCCATTCCCCCTCAAACTCCATTCTACCTCAAACTCCAATCTACCTCAAAGTCCATGCCCTCTCAATCTCTACTCCCTCTCAAACACCATTCCCTCTCAAACTCCATGCCCTCTCAATCACTACTCCCTCTCCAACACAATTCGCTTTAAAACTCCATTCCCTCACAAACTCCATTCCCTCCCCAAACTCCATTCCCTCCCCAAACTCCATTCCCTCCCCAAACTCCATTCCCCCCCCCCCAAACTCCATTCCCCCCCCAAACTCCATGCTCTCTCAAACTCCATTACCCCTCAAACTCCAATCCACTGCAAAGACATTCCACCTCAAACTCCAATCCACCTCAAACTCCATTCCCTCCCCAAACTCCATTCCCTCTCAAACTCCATTCCCCCTCAAACTCCATTCTACCTCAAACTCAAATCCACCTCAAACTCCAATCCACCTCAAACTCCATTCCCTCCCCAAACTCCATTCCCCCTCAAACTCCATTCTACCTCAAACTCCAATCTACCTCAAAGTCCATGCCCTCTCAATCTCTACTCCCTCTCAAACACCATTCCCTCTCAAACTCCATGCCCTCTCAATCACTACTCCCTCTCCAACACAATTCGCTTTAAAACTCCATTCCATCCCAAACTCCATTTCCTCCCCAAAATCCATTCCTCCTCAAATTCCATTCCCTCTCAATCTCCATTCCCCCTCAAACTCCATTCCACCTCAAACTCCAATCAACCTCAAACTCCATTCCACCTCATACTCCATGCCCTCTCAATTACTACTCCCTCTCCAACACTATTCACTTTAAAACTCCATTCCCACTCAAACTCCACTCCCTCTCAAACTCCATTCCCTCTCAAACTCCATGCCCTCTCAATCACTACTCGCTCTCCAACACAATTCGCTTTAAAACTCCATTCCCTCCCAAACTCCATTCCTTCCCAAACTCCATTCCTCCTCTAACTCCATTCCTCCTCTAACTCCATTCCTCCTCTAACTCCAGTCCACCTCTAACTCCAATCCACCTCAAACTCCATTCCACCTCAAAGTCCATTCCACCTCAAAGTCCATTCCACCTCAAAGTCCATTCCACCTCAAAGTCCATGCCCTCTCAATCTCTACTCCCTCTCAAACACCATTCCCTCTCAAACGCCATGCCCTCTGAATCACTACTCCCTCTCCAACAAAATTCGCTTTAAAACTCCATACCCTCCCAAACTCCATACCCTCCCCAAACTCCATACCCTCCCCAAACTCCATTCCCTCCCCAAACTCCATTCCCTCCCCAAACTCCATTCCCCATCAAACTCCAATCCACATCAAACTCCAATCCACATCAAACTCCAATCCACATCAAACTCCAATCTACCTCAAACTCCATTCCACCTTAAAGTCCATGCCCTCTCAATCTCTACTCCCTCTAAAACACCATTCCCTCTCAAACTCCATGCCCTCTCAATCACTACTCCCTCTCCAACACAATTCGCTTTAAAACTCCATTCCCGCCCAAACTCCATTCCTCCTCTAACTCCATTCCTCCTCTAACTCCAATCCACCTCTAACTCCAATCCACCTCTAACTCCAATCCACCTCTAACTGCAATCCACCTCAAACTCCATTCCACCTCAAAGTCCATGCCCTCTCAATCTCTACTCCCTCTCAAACACCATTCCCTCTCAAACTCCATGCCCTCTCAATCACTACTCCCTCTCCAACACAATTCGCTTTAAAACTCCATACCCTCCCAAACTCCATTCCCTCCCCAAACTCCATACCCTCCCCAAACTCCATTCCCTCCCCAAACTCCATTCCCTCCCCAAACTCCATTCCCTCTCAAACTCCATTTCCCCTCAAACTCCAATCCACCTCAAACTCCAATCCACATCAAACTCCAATCTACCTCAAACTCCAATCTACCTCAAACTCCATTCCACCTCAAAGTCCATGCCCTCTCAATCTCTACTCCCTCTAAAACACCATTCCCTCTCAAACTCCATGCCCTCTCAATCACTACTCCCTCTCCAACACAATTCGCTTTAAAACTCCATTCCCTCCCAAACTCCATTCCTCCTCTAACTCCATTCCTCCTCTAACTCCATTCCTCCTCTAACTCCATTCCTCCTCTAACTCCAATCCACCTCTAACTACAATCCACCTCTAACTACAATCCACCTCAAACTCCATTCCACCTCAAAGTCCATTCCACCTCAAAGTCCATTCCACCTCAAAGTCCATGCCCTCTCAATCTCTACTCCCTCTCAAACACCATTCCCTCTCAAACTCCATGCCCTCTCAATCACTACTCCCTCTACAACACAATTCGCTTTAAAACTCTATTCCCTCCCAAACTCCATTCCCTCCCCAAACTCCATTCCCTCCTCAAACTCCATTCCCTCCTCAAACTCCATTCCACCTCAAAGTCCATGCCCTCTCAATCTCTACTCCCTCTAAAACACCATTCCCTCTCAAACTCCATGCCCTCTCAATCACTACTCCCTCTCCAACACAATTCGCTTTAAAACTCCATTCCCTCCCAAACTCCATTCCTCCTCTAACTCCATTCCTCCTCTAACTCCATTCCTCCTCTAACTCCATTCCTCCTTTAACTCCAATCCACCTCTAACTACAATCCACCTCTAACTACAATCCACCTCTAACTACAATCCACCTCAAACTCCATTCCACCTCAAACTCCATTCCACCTCAAACTCCATTCCACCTCAAAGTCCATGCCCTCTCAATCTCTACTCCCTCTCAAACACCATTCCCTCTCAAACTCCATGCCCTCTCAATCACTACTCCCTCTCCAACACAATTCGCTTTAAAACTCTATTCCCTCCCAAACTCCATTCCCTCCCCAAACTCCATTCCCTCCCCAAACTCCATTCCCTCCCCAAACTCCATTCCACCTCAAAGTCCATGACCTCTCAATCTGTACTCCCTCTCAAACTCCATGCCCTCTCAATCACTACTCCCTCTCCAACACAATTCGCTTTAAAACTCCATTCCCTCACAAACTCCATTCGCTCCCCAAACTCCATACCCTCCCCAAACTCCATTCCCTCCCAAAACTCCATTCCCCCCCCAAACTCCATGCCCTCTCAAACTCCATTCCCCCTCAAACTCCAATCCACCTCAAAGCCATTCCACCTCAAACTCCAATCCACCTCAAACTCCATTCCACCTCAAACTCCATTCCACCTCAAACTCCATGCCCTCTCAATCTCTACTCCCTCTCCAACACAATTCGCATTAAAACTCCATTCACTCTCATACTCCATTCACTCTCATACTCCACTCCCTCTCATACTCCACTCCCTCTCATACTCCACTCCCTCTCATACTCCACTCCCTCTGATACTCCAATCCCTCTCATACTCCAATCCCTCTCAAATTCCATGCCCTCTCAATCACTACTACCTCACAAACACCTTCCCCCTCAAACTCCATTCACCCTCAAACTACTGGCCCTCTCAAACACCACTCCCTCTCAAACACCACTCCCTCTCAAACTCCATTCCCTCTCAAACTGCATGCCCTCTCAATCACTACTGCCTCTCAAACACTATGCCCTCTCAAACTCCATGCCCTCTCAAACACCACTCTCTCTCAAACACTACTCCCTCTCCAACACGAATCACTTTAAAACTCCATTCCCCCTCAAACTCCATTCCCCCTCAAACTCCATACCCTCTCAAACGCCATTCCCCCTCAAACTCCTTTCCACCTCAAACTCAATGCCCTCTCAATCACTAATCCCTCTCAAACACCATTCCCTCTCAAACTCCATGCCCTCTCAATCACTACTCCCTCTCCAACACAATTCGCTTTAAAACTCCATTCCCTCCCAAACTCCATTCCTCCTCTAACTCCATTCCTCCTCTAACTCCATTCCTCCTCTAACTCCAATCCACCTCTAACTACAATCCACCTCTAACTACAATCCACCTCTAACTACAATCCACCTCTAACTCCATTCCACCTCAAAGTCCATTCCACCTCAAAGTCCATGCCCTCTCAATCTCTACTCCCTCTCAAACACCATTCCCTCTCAAACTCCATGCCCTCTCAATCACTACTCCCTCTCCAACACAATTCGCTTTAAAACTCCATTCCCTTGCAAACTCCATTCACTCTCAAACTCCATTCCCCCTCAAACTCCATTCCCCCTCAAACTCCATTCCCCCTCAAACTCCAATCCACCTCAAAGCCAATACACCTCAAACTCCAATCTACCTCAAACTCCAATCTACCTCAAACTCCATTCCACCTCAAAGTCCATGCCCTCTCAATCTCTACTCCCTCTAAAACACCATTCCCTCTCAAACTCCATGCCCTCTCAATCACTACTCCCTCTCCAACACAATTCGCTTTAAAACTCCATTCCCTCCCAAACTCCATTCCTCCTCTAACTCCATTCCTCCTCTAACTCCATTCCTCCTCTAACTCCAATCCACCTCTAACTCCAATCCACCTCTAACTCCAATCCACCTCTAACTCCATTCCACCTCAAAGTCCATTCCACCTCAAAGTCCATTCCACCTCAAAGTCCATGCCCTCTCAATCTCTACTCCCTCTCAAACACCATTCCCTCTCAAACTCCATGCCCTCTCAATCACTACTCCCTCTCCAACACAATTCGCTTTAAAACTCCATTCCCTTGCAAACTCCATTCCCTCCCCATACTCCATCCCCTCCCCAAACTCCATTCCCTCTCAAACTCCATTCCCCCACAAACTCCATTCCCCCTCAAACTCCAATCCACCTCAAAGCCAATACACCTCAAACTCCATTCCACCTCAAAGTCCATGCCCTCTCAATCGCAACTCCCTCTCAAACACCATTCCCTCTCAAACTACATGCCCTCTGATTCACTACTGTCTCTCCAACACAATTCGCTTTAAAACTCCATACCCTTCCAAACTCCATTCCCTCCCCAAACTCCATACCCTCCCCAAACTCCATACCCTCCCCAAACTCCATGCCCTCTCAAACTCCATTCCCCCTCAAACTACAATCCTCCTCAAAGCCAATCCACCTCAAACTCCAAAACACCTCAAACTCCAAACCACCTCAAACTCCAATCAACCTCAAACTCCATTCCCTTTCAATCTCCATTCCACATCAAACTCCAATCCCCCTCAAACTCCATTCCCCCTCAAACTCCACGCCCCCTCAATCACCACGCCCCCTCAAACTCCACGCCCCCTCAAACTCCACGCCCCCTCAAACTCCACGCCCTCTCTTACTCCACGCCCTCTCAAACTCCACGCCCTCCCAAACTCCACGCCCTCCCAAAATCCGTGCCCTCTCAATCACTGTTCCCTCTCAAATTCCGTTCCCTCTCAAACTCCGTTCCCCCTCAAACTCCGTTCCCCCTCAAAGCCAATCCACCTCAAACTCCAATCCACCTCAAACTCCAATCCACCTCAAACTCCAATCCACCTCAAACTCCAATCTACCTCAAACTCCATTCCCTCTCAAACTCCATGCCCTCTCAATCACTACTCCCTCTCCAACACAATTCGCTTTAAAACTCCATTCCCTCCCAAACTCCATTCCCTCCCAAACTCCATTCCCTCCCAAACTCCATTCCCTCCCCAAACTCCATTCCCTCCCCAAACTCCATTCCACCTCAAAGTCCATGCCCTCTCAATCGCTACTCCCTCTCAAACACCATTCCCTCTCAAACTCCATGCCCTCTGAATCACTACTCCCTCTCCAACACAATTCGCTTTAAAACTCCATACCCTCCCAAACTCCATTCCCTCCCCAAACTCCATACCCTCCCCAAACTCCATACCCTCCCCAAACTCCATTCCCTCCCCAAACTCCATTCCCTCTCAAACTCCATTTCCCCTCAAACTCCAATCCACATCAAACTCCAATCCACATCAAACTCCAATCTACCTCAAACTCCATTCCACCTCAAAGTCCATGCCCTCTCAATCTCTACTCCCTCTAAAACACCATTCCCTCTCAAACTCCTTGCCCTCTCAATCACTACTCACTCTCCAACACAATTCGCTTTAAAACTCCATTCCCTCCCAAACTCCATTCCTCCTCTAACTCCATTCCTCCTCTAACTCCATTCCTCCTCTAACTCCAATCCACCTCTAACTACAATCCACCTCTAACTACAATCCACCTCTAACTACAATCCACCTCAAACTCCATTCCACCTCAAAGTCCATTCCACCTCAAAGTCCATGCCCTCTCAATCTCTACTCCCTCTCAAACACCATTCCCTCTCAAACTCCATGCCCTCTCAATCACTACTCCCTCTCCAACACAATTCGCTTTAAAACTCTATTCCCTCCCAAACTCCATTCCCTCCCCAAACTCCATTCCCTCCCCAAACTCCATTCCACCTCAAAGTCCATGACCTCTCAATCTGTACTCCCTCTCAAACTCCATGCCCTCTCAATCACTACTCCCTCTCCAACACAATTCGCTTTAAAACTCCATTCCCTCACAAACTCCATTCGCTCCCCAAACTCCATACCCTCCCCAAACTCCATTCCCTCCCAATACTCCATTCCCCCCCCAAACTCCATGCCCTCTCAAACTCCATTCCCCCTCAAACTCCAATCCACCTCAAACTCCATTCCCTCCCCAAACTCCATTCCCTCCCCAAACTCCATTCCCTCTCAAACTCCATTCTACCTCAAATTCCAATCTACCTCAAAGTCCATGCCCTCTCAATCTCTACTCCCTCTCAAATACCATTTCCATTCAAACTCCATGCCCTCTCAATCACTACTCCCTCTCCAACACAATTCGCTTTAAAACTCCATTCCCTCACAAACTCCATTCCCTCCCCAAACTCCATTCCCTCCCCAAACTCCATTCCCTCCCAAACTCCATTCCCCCCCAAAACTCCATGCTCTCTCAAACTCCATTCCCCCTCAAACTCCAATCCACTGCAAAGACATTCCACCTCAAACTCCAATCCACCTCAAACTCCATTCCCTCCCCAAACTCCATTCCCTCTCAAACTCCATTCCCCCTCAAACTCCATTCCCCCTCAAACTCCATTCTACCTCAAACTCCAATCCACCTCAAACTCCAATCCACCTCAAACTCCATTCCCTCCCCAAACTCCATTCCCTCTCAAACTCCATTCCCCCTCAAACTCCATTCCCCCTCAAACTCCATTCTACCTCAAACTCCAATCTACCTCAAAGTCCATGCCCTCTCAATCTCTACTCCCTCTCAAACACCATTCCCTCTCAAACTCCATGCCCTCTCAATCACTACTCCCTCTCCAACACAATTCGCTTTAAAACTCCATTCCCTCCCATACTCCATTCCATCCCAAACTCCATTTCCTCCCCAAAATCCATTCCTCCTCAAATTCCATTCCCTCTCAATCTCCATTCCCCCTCAAACTCCATTCCACCTCAAACTCCAATCAACCTCAAACTCCATTCCACCTCATACTCCATGCCCTCTCAATTACTACTCCCTCTCCAACACTATTCACTTTAAAACTCCATTCCCACTCAAACTCCACTCCCTCTCAAACTCCATTCCCTCTCAAACTCCATGCCCTCTCAATCACTACTCCCTCTCCAACACAATTCGCTTTAAAACTCCATTCCCTCCCAAACTCCATTCCTTCCCAAACTCCATTCCTCCTCTAACTCCATTCCTCCTCTAACTCCATTCCTCCTCTAACTCCAGTCCACCTCTATCTCCAATCCACCTCTCACTACAATCCACCTCAAACTCCATGCCCTCTCAATCTCTACTCCCTCTCAAACACCATTCCCTCTCAAACTCCATGCCCTCTCAATCACTACTCCCTCTCCAACACAATTCGCTTTAAAACTCCATCCCCTTGCAAACTCCATTCCCTCCCCATACTCCATCCCCTCCCCAAACTCCATTCCCTCTCAAACTCCATTCCCTCACAAACTCCATTCCCTCACAAACTCCATTCCCCCTCAAACTCCAATCCACCTCAAAGCCAATCCACCTCAAACTCCAATCCACCTCAAACTCCAATCTACCTCAAACTCCATTCCACCTCAAAGTCCATGCCCTCTCAATCTCTACTCCCTCTCCAACACAATTTGCTTTAAAACTCTATTCCCTCCCAAACTCCATTCCCTCCCAAACTCCATTCCCTCCCAAACTCCATTCCCTCCCCAAACTCCATTCCCTCCCCAAACTCCATTCCACCTCAAAGTCCATGCCCTCTCAATCTGTACTCCCTCTCAAACTCCATGCCCTCTCAATCACTACTCCCTCTCCAACACAATTCGCTTTAAAACTCCATTCCCTCACAAACTCCATTCCCTCCACAAACTCCTTACCCTCCCCAAACTCCATACCCTCCCCAAACTCCATACCCTCCCCAAACTCCATACCCTCCCCAAACTCCATTCCCTCCCCAAACTCCATTCCCTCCCCAAACTCCATTCCCCATCAAACTCCAATCCACCTCAAACTCCAATCCACCTCAAACTCCAATCCACCTCAAACTCCATTCCCTCTCAAACTCCATTCCCCCTCAAACTCCATTCTACCTCAAACTCCATTCTACCTCAAAGTCCATGCCCTCTCAATCTCTACTCCCTCTCAAACAACATTCCCTCTCAAACACCATGCCCTCTCAAACACTACTCCCTCTCCAACACAATTCGCTTTAAAACTCCATTCCCTCCCATACTCCATTCCCTCCCAAACTCCATTTCCTCCCCAAACTCCATTCCTCCTCAAATTCCATTCCCTCTCATACTCCATTCCCTCTCATACTCCATTCCCCCTCAAACTCCATTCCACCTCAAACTCCATTCCACCTCAAACTCCAAACCACATCAAACTCCAAACCACCTCAAACTCCAATCAACCTCAAACTCCATGCCCTCTCAATCACTACTCCCTCTCCAACACTATTCGCTTTAAAACTCCATTCCCACTGAAACTCCATTCACTCTCACACTCCACTCCCTCTCAAACTCCATTCCAACTCATACTACATTCACTCTCAAACTCCATTCACTCTCAAACTCCATTCTTTCTGAAACTCCATGCCCTCTCAATCACCGTCCCCTCCAATACTCCATTTCCTCAAATACCCCATTCGACCTCAAACTCCATTCACTCTCAATCTCCATTCAACCTCAAACTCCAATCCACCTCAAACTCCATGCCCTCTCAAACTCCATGCCCTCTCAAACTCCAAGCCCCCTCAATCACCACGCCCCCTCAAACTCCATGCTCTCTCAGACTCCACGCCCTCTCATACTCCACGCCCTCCCAAAATCCGTGCCCTCTCAATCACTGTTCCCTCTCAATCACTGTTCCCTCTCAATCACTGTTCCCTCTCAAACTCCGTTCCCACTCAAACTCCGTTCCCTCTCAAACTCCATTCCCCCTCAAACTCCATTCCCTCAAAAACACCATTCACCCTCAAACTCCATGCCCTCTCAAACTCCATGCCCTCTCAAACTCCATGCCCTCTCAAACTCCATTCAGTCTCAAACTCCATTCCCTCTCAAAATCCATTCTTTCGGAATCTCCATGCCCTCTGAATCAATACTCCCTCTCAAACTTCATTCCACCTCAAACTCCATTCCACCTCAAACCCCATTCTACCTCAAACTCCATGCCCTCTCAATCACTACTCCCTCTCCAACACAATTCGCTTTAAAACTCCATTCCCTCCCAAACTCCATTCCTCCTCAAATTCCAATCCACCTCAATCTCCAATCCACCTAAAACACTATTCCACCTCAAAGTCCATGCCCTCTCAATCTCTACTCCCTCTCAAACACCATTCCCTCTCAAAATCCATGCCCTCTCAATCACAACTCCCTCTCCAACACAATTCGCTTTAAAACTCCATTCCCTCACAAACTCCATTCCCTCCCAAACTCCATTCCCTTCCCAAACTACATTCCCTCTCAAACTCCATTTCCTCTCAAACTCCATTCCCTCTCAAACTCCATTCCCTCTCAAACTCCATTCCCTCTCAAACTCCATTCCCCCTCAAACTCCAATCCACCTCAAACTCCAATCCACCTCAAAGTCCATGCCCTCTCAATCTCTACTCCCTCTCAAACACCATTCCTTCTCAAACGCCATGCCCTCTGAATCACTACTCCCTCTCCAACAAAATTCGCTTTAAAACTCCATACCCTCCCAAACTCCATACCCTCCCCAAACTCCATACCCTCCCCAAACTCCATACCCTCCCCAAACTCCATTCCCTCCCCAAACTCCATTCCCTCCCCAAACTCCATTCCCCATCAAACTCCAATCCACATCAAACTCCAATCCACATCAAACTCCAATCTACCTCAAACTCCATTCCACCTTAAAGTCCATGCCCTCTCAATCTCTACTCCCTCTAAAACACCATTCCCTCTCAAACTCCATGCCCTCTCAATCACTACCTCCTCTCCAACACAATTCGCTTTAAAACTCCATTCCCGCCCAAACTCCATTCCTCCTCTAACTCCAATCCACCTCTAACTCCAATCCACCTCTAACTCCAATCCACCTCTAACTCCAATCCACCTCTAACTGCAATCCACCTCAAACTCCATTCCACCTCAAAGTCCATGCCCTCTCAATCTCTACTCCCTCTCAAACACCATTCCCTCTCAAACTCCATGCCCTCTCAATCACTACTCCCTCTCCAACACAATTCGCTTCAAAACTCCATTCCCTTGCAAACTCCATTCCCTCCCCATACTCCATCCCCTCCCCAAACTCCATTCCCTCTCAAACTCCATTCCCTCTCAAACTCCATTCCCCCTCAAACTCCAATCCACCTCAAAGCCAATACACCTCAAACTCCAATCCACCTCAAACTCCAATCTACCTCAAACTCCATTCCACCTCAAAGTCCATGCCCTCTCAATCTCTACTCCCTCTCAAACACCATTCCCTCTCAAACTCCATGTGCTCTCAACCACTACTCCCTCTCCAACACAATTCGCTTTAAAACTCTATTCCCTCCCAAACTCCATTCCCTCCCCAAACTCCATACCCTCCCCAAACTCCATTCCCCCCCCAAACTCCATTCCCCCCCAAACTCCATTCCCCCCCAAACTCCATTCCCCCTCAAACTCCAATCCACCTCAAAGACATTCCACCTCAAACTCCAATCCACCTCAAACTCCATTCCCTCCCCAAACTCCATTCCCTCTCAATCTCCATTCCCCCTCAAACTCCATTCTACCTCAAACTCCAATCTACCTCAAAGTCCATGCCCTCTCAATCTCTACTCCCTCTCAAACACCATTCCCTCTCAAACTCCATGCCCTCTCAATCACTACTCCCTCTCCAACACAATTCGCTTTAAAACTCCATTCCCTCACAAACTCCATTCCCTCCCCAAACTCCATTCCCTCCCCAAACTCCATTCCCTCCCCAAACTCCATTCCCTCCCCAAACTCCATTCCCCCCCCCAAACTCCATTCCCCCCCCAAACTCCATGCTCTCTCAAACTCCATTACCCCTCAAACTCCAATCCACTGCAAAGACATTCCACCTCAAACTCCAATCCACCTCAAACTCCATTCCCTCCCCAAACTCCATTCCCTCTCAAACTCCATTCCCCCTCAAACTCCATTCTACCTCAAACTCAAATCCACCTCAAACTCCAATCCACCTCAAACTCCATTCCCTCCCCAAACTCCATTCCCCCTCAAACTCCATTCTACCTCAAACTCCAATCTACCTCAAAGTCCATGCCCTCTCAATCTCTACTCCCTCTCAAACACCATTCCCTCTCAAACTCCATGCCCTCTCAATCACTACTCCCTCTCCAACACAATTCGCTTTAAAACTCCATTCCATCCCAAACTCCATTTCCTCCCCAAAATCCATTCCTCCTCAAATTCCATTCCCTCTCAATCTCCATTCCCCCTCAAACTCCATTCCACCTCAAACTCCAATCAACCTCAAACTCCATTCCACCTCAAACTCCATTCCACCTCATACTCCATGCCCTCTCAATTACTACTCCCTCTCCAACACTATTCACTTTAAAACTCCATTCCCACTCAAACTCCACTCCCTCTCAAACTCCATTCCCTCTCAAACTCCATGCCCTCTCAATCACTACTCCCTCTCCAACACAATTCGCTTTAAAACTCCATTCCCTCCCAAACTCCATTCCTTCCCAAACTCCATTCCTCCTCTAACTCCATTCCTCCTCTAACTCCATTCCTCCTCTAACTCCAGTCCACCTCTAACTCCAATCCACCTCAAACTCCATTCCACCTCAAAGTCCATTCCACCTCAAAGTCCATTCCACCTCAAAGTCCATGCCCTCTCAATCTCTACTCCCTCTCAAACACCATTCCCTCTCAAACGCCATGCCCTCTGAATCACTACTCCCTCTCCAACAAAATTCGCTTTAAAACTCCATACCCTCCCAAACTCCATACCCTCCCCAAACTCCATACCCTCCCCAAACTCCATACCCTCCCCAAACTCCATTCCCTCCCCAAACTCCATTCCCTCCCCAAACTCCATTCCCCATCAAACTCCAATCCACATCAAACTCCAATCCACATCAAACTCCAATCTACCTCAAACTCCATTCCACCTTAAAGTCCATGCCCTCTCAATCTCTACTCCCTCTAAAACACCATTCCCTCTCAAACTCCATGCCCTCTCAATCACTACTCCCTCTCCAACACAATTCGCTTTAAAACTCCATTCCCGCCCAAACTCCATTCCTCCTCTAACTCCATTCCTCCTCTAACTCCAATCCACCTCTAACTCCAATCCACCTCTAACTCCAATCCACCTCTAACTCCAATCCACCTCTAACTGCAATCCACCTCAAACTCCATTCCACCTCAAAGTCCATGCCCTCTCAATCTCTACTCCCTCTCAAACACCATTCCCTCTCAAACTCCATGCCCTCTCAATCACTACTCCCTCTCCAACACAATTCGCTTCAAAACTCCATTCCCTTGCAAACTCCATTCCCTCCCCATACTCCATCCCCTCCCCAAACTCCATTCCCTCTCAAACTCCATTAACTCTCAAACTCCATTCCCCCTCAAACTCCAATCCACCTCAAAGCCAATACACCTCAAACTCCAATCCACCTCAAACTCCAATCTACCTCAAACTCCATTCCACCTCAAAGTCCATGCCCTCTCAATCTCTACTCCCTCTCAAACACCATTCCCTCTCAAACTCCATGTGCTCTCAACCACTACTCCCTCTCCAACACAATTCGCTTTAAAACTCTATTCCCTCCCAAACTCCATTCCCTCCCCAAACTCCATACCCTCCCCAAACTCCATTCCCCCCCCCAAACTCCATTCCCCCCCAAACTCCATTCCCCCCCAAACTCCATTCCCCCTCAAACTCCAATCCACCTCAAAGACATTCCACCTCAAACTCCAATCCACCTCAAACTCCATTCCCTCCCCAAACTCCATTCCCTCTCAATCTCCATTCCCCCTCAAACTCCATTCTACCTCAAACTCCAATCTACCTCAAAGTCCATGCCCTCTCAATCTCTACTCCCTCTCAAACACCATTCCCTCTCAAACTCCATGCCCTCTCAATCACTACTCCCTCTCCAACACAATTCGATTTAAAACTCCATTCCCTCACAAACTCCATTCCCTCCCCAAACTCCATTCCCTCCCCAAACTCCATTCCCCCCCCCAAACTCCATTCCCCCCCCAAACTCCATGCTCTCTCAAACTCCATTACCCCTCAAACTCCAATCCACTGCAAAGACATTCCACCTCAAACTCCAATCCACCTCAAACTCCATTCCCTCCCCAAACTCCATTCCCTCTCAAACTCCATTCCCCCTCAAACTCCATTCTACCTCAAACTCAAATCCACCTCAAACTCCAATCCACCTCAAACTCCATTCCCTCCCCAAACTCCATTCCCCCTCAAACTCCATTCTACCTCAAACTCCAATCTACCTCAAAGTCCATGCCCTCTCAATCTCTACTCCCTCTCAAACACCATTCCTTCTCAAACTCCATGCCCTCTCAATCACTACTCCCTCTCCAACACAATTCGCTTTAAAACTCCATTCCATCCCAAACTCCATTTCCTCCCCAAAATCCATTCCTCCTCAAATTCCATTCCACCTCAAACTCCAATCAACCTCAAACTCCATTCCACCTCATACTCCATGCCCTCTCAATTACTACTCCCTCTCCAACACTATTCACTTTAAAACTCCATTCCCACTCAAACTCCACTCCCTCTCAAACTCCACTCCCTCTCAAACTCCATTCCCTCTAAAACTCCATGCCCTCTCAATCACTACTCCCTCTCAATCACTACTCCCTCTCCAACACAATTCGCTTTAAAACTCCATTCCCTCCCAAACTCCATTCCTTCCCAAACTCCATTCCTCCTCTAACTCCATTCCTCCTCTAACTCCATTCCTCCTCTAACTCCATTCCTCCTCTAACTCCATTCCTCCTCTAACTCCAGTCCACCTCTAACTCCAATCCACCTCAAACTCCATTCCACCTCAAAGTCCATTCCACCTCAAAGTCCATTCCACCTCAAAGTCCATGCCCTCTCAATCTCTACTCCCTCTCAAACACCATTCCCTCTCAAACTCCATGCCCTCTCAATCACTACTCCCTAACCAACACAATTCGCTTTAAAACTCCATTCCCTTGCAAACTCCATTCCCTCCCCATACTCCATCCCCTCCCCAAACTCCATTCCCTCTCAAACTCCATTCCCTCACAAACTCCATTCCCTCACAAACTCCATTCCCCCTCAAACTCCAATCCACCTCAAAGCCAATCCACCTCAAACTCCAATCCACCTCAAACTCCAATCTACCTCAAACTCCATTCCACCTCAAAGTCCATGCCCTCTCAATCTCTACTCCCTCTCCAACACAATTCGCTTTAAAACTCTATTCACTCCCAAACTCCATTCCCTCCCAAACTCCATTCCCTCCCCAAACTCCATTCCACCTCAAAGTCCATGCCCTCTCAAACACAATTCCCTCTCAAACTCCATGCCCTCTCAATCACTACTCCCTCTCCAACACAATTCGCTTTAAAACTCCATTCCCTCACAAACTCCATTCGCTCCCCAAACTCCATACCCTCCCCAAACTCCATTCCCTCCCAAAACTCCATTCCCCCCCCAAACTCCATGCTCTCTCAAACTCCATTCCCCCTCAAACTCCAATCCACTGCAAAGACATTCCACCTCAAAGTCCAATCCACCTCAAACTCCATTCCCTCCCCAAACTCCATTCCCTCTCAAACTCCATTCCCCCTCAAACTCCATTCCCCCTCAAACTCCATTCTACCTCAAACTCCAATCCACCTCAAACTCCAATCCACCTCAAACTCCATTCCCTCCCCAAACTCCATTCCCTCTCAAACTCCATTCCCCCTCAAACTCCATTCTACCTCAAACTCCAATCTACCTCAATGTCCATGCCCTCTCAATCTCTACTCCCTCTCAAACACCATTCCCTCTCAAACTCCATGCCCTCTCAATCACTACTCCCTCTCCAACACAATTCGCTTTAAAACTCCATTCCCTCCCATACTCCATTCCATCCCAAACTCCATTTCCTCCCCAAAATCCATTCCTCCTCAAATTCCATTCCCTCTCAATCTCCATTCCCCCTCAAACTCCATTCCACCTCAAACTCCAATCAACCTCAAACTCCATTCCACCTCATACTCCATGCCCTCTCAATTACTACTCCCTCTCCAACACTATTCACTTTAAAACTCCATTCCCACTCAAACTCCACTCCCTCTCAAACTCCATTCCCTCTCAAACTCCATGCCCTCTCAATCACTACTCCCTCTCCAACACAATTCGCTTTAAAACTCCATTCCCTCCCAAACTCCATTCCTTCCCAAACTCCATTCCTCCTCTAACTCCATTCCTCCTCTAACTCCATTCCTCCTCTAACTCCATTCCTCCTCTAACTCCAGTCCACCTCTAACTCCAATCCACCTCTCACTACAATCCACCTCAAACTCCATGCCCTCTCAATCTCTACTCCCTCTCAAACACCATTCCCTCTCAAACTCCATGCCCTCTCAATCACTACTCCCTCTCCAACACAATTCGCTTTAAAACTCCATTCCCTTGCAAACTCCATTCCCTCCCCATACTCCATCCCCTCCCCAAACTCCATTCCCTCTCAAACTCCATTCCCTCACAAACTCCATTCCCTCACAAACTCCATTCCCCCTCAAACTCCAATCCACCTCAAAGCCAATCCACCTCAAACTCCAATCCACCTCAAACTCCAATCTACCTCAAACTCCATTCCACCTCAAAGTCCATGCCCTCTCAATCTCTACTCCCTCTCCAACACAATTTGCTTTAAAACTCTATTCCCTCCCAAACTCCATTCCCTCCCAAACTCCATTCCCTCCCAAACTCCATTCCCTCCCCAAACTCCATTCCCTCCCCAAACTCCATTCCACCTCAAAGTCCATGCCCTCTCAATCTGTACTCCCTCTCAAACTCCATGCCCTCTCAATCACTACTCCCTCTCCAACACAATTCGCTTTAAAACTCCATTCCCTCACAAACTCCATTCCCTCCACAAACTCCTTACCCTCCCCAAACTCCATACCCTCCCCAAACTCCATACCCTCCCCAAACTCCATTCCCTCCCCAAACTCCATTCCCTCCCCAAACTCCATTCCCCATCAAACTCCAATCCACCTCAAACTCCAATCCACCTCAAACTCCATTCCCTCTCAAACTCCATTCCCTCTCAAACTCCATTCCCCCTCAAACTCCATTCTACCTCAAACTCCATTCTACCTCAAAGTCCATGCCCTCTCAATCTCTACTCCCTCTCAAACAACATTCCCTCTCAAACACCATGCCCTCTCAAACACTACTCCCTCTCCAACACAATTCGCTTTAAAACTCCATTCCCTCCCATACTCCATTCCCTCCCAAACTCCATTTCCTCCCCAAACTCCATTCCTCCTCAAATTCCATTCCCTCTCATACTCCATTCCCTCTCATACTCCATTCCCCCTCAAACTCCATTCCACCTCAAACTCCATTCCACATCAAACTCCAAACCACCTCAAACTCCAATCAACCTCAAACTCCATGCCCTCTCAATCACTACTCCCTCTCCAACACTATTCGCTTTAAAACTCCATTCCCACTGAAACTCCATTCACTCTCACACTCCACTCCCTCTCAAACTCCATTCCAACTCATACTACATTCACTCTCAAACTCCATTCACTCTCAAACTCCATTCTTTCTGAAACTCCATGCCCTCTCAATCACCGTCCCCTCCAATACTCCATTTCCTCAAATACCCCATTCGACCTCAAACTCCATTCACTCTCAATCTCCATTCAACCTCAAACTCCAATCCACCTCAAACTCCATGCCCTCTCAAACTCCATGCCCTCTCAAACTCCATGCCCTCTCAATCACTACTCCCCCTCAAACTCCATTCCCCATCAAACTCCAAGCCCCCTCAATCACCACGCCCCCTCAAACTCCATGCTCTCTCAGACTCCACGCCCTCTCATACTCCACGCCCTCCCAAAATCCGTGCCCTCTCAATCACTGTTCCCTCTCAATCACTGTTCCCTCTCAAACTCCGTTCCCACTCAAACTCCGTTCCCTCTCAAACTCCATTCCCCCTCAAACTCCATTCCCTCAAAAACACCATTCACCCTCAAACTCCATGCCCTCTCAAACTCCATGCCCTCTCAAACTCCATGCCCTCTCAACCTCCATTCAGTCTCAAACTCCATTCCCTCTCAAAATCCATTCTTTCGGAATCTCCATGCCCTCTGAATCAATACTCCCTCTCAAACTTCATTCCACCTCAAACTCCATTCCAACTCAAACCCCATTCTACCTCAAACTCCATGCCCTCTCAATCACTACTCCCTCTCCAACACAATTCGCTTTAAAACTCCATTCCCTCCCAAACTCCATTCCTCCTCAAATTCCAATCCACCTCAATCTCCAATCCACCTAAAACACTATTCCACCTCAAAGTCCATGCCCTCTCAATCTCTACTCCCTCTCAAACACCATTCCCTCTCAAAATCCATGCCCTCTCAATCACAACTCCCTCTCCAACACAATTCGCTTTAAAACTCCATTCCCTCACAAACTCCATTCCCTCCCAAACTCCATTCCCTTCCCAAACTACATTCCCTCTCAAACTCCATTTCCTCTCAAACTCCATTCCCTCTCAAACTCCATTCCCTCTCAAACTCCATTCCCCCTCAAACTCCAATCCACCTCAAACTCCAATCCACCTCAAAGTCCATGCCCTCTCAATCTCTACTCCCTCTCAAACACCATTCCCTCTCAAACGCCATGCCCTCTGAATCACTACTCCCTCTCCAACAAAATTCGCTTTAAAACTCCATACCCTCCCAAACTCCATACCCTCCCCAAACTCCATACCCTCCCCAAACTCCATACCCTCCCCAAACTCCATTCCCTCCCCAAACTCCATTCCCTCCCCAAACTCCATTCCCTCCCCAAACTCCATTCCCCATCAAACTCCAATCCACATCAAACTCCAATCCACATCAAACTCCAATCTACCTCAAACTCCATTCCACCTTAAAGTCCATGCCCTCTCAATCTCTACTCCCTCTAAAACACCATTCCCTCTCAAACTCCATGCCCTCTCAATCACTACTCCCTCTCCAACACAATTCGCTTTAAAACTCCATTCCCGCCCAAACTCCATTCCTCCTCTAACTCCATTCCTCCTCTAACTCCAATCCACCTCTAACTCCAATCCACCTCTAACTCCAATCCACCTCTAACTCCAATCCACCTCTAACTGCAATCCACCTCAAACTCCATTCCACCTCAAAGTCCATGCCCTCTCAATCTCTACTCCCTCTCAAACACCATTCCCTCTCAAACTCCATGCCCTCTCAATCACTACTCCCTCTCCAACACAATTCGCTTCAAAACTCCATTCCCTTGCAAACTCCATTCCCTCCCCATACTCCATCCCCTCCCCAAACTCCATTCCCTCTCAAACTCCATTCCCTCTCAAACTCCATTCCCCCTCAAACTCCAATCCACCTCAAAGCCAATACACCTCAAACTCCAATCCACCTCAAACTCCAATCTACCTCAAACTCCATTCCACCTCAAAGTCCATGCCCTCTCAATCTCTACTCCCTCTCAAACACCATTCCCTCTCAAACTCCATGTGCTCTCAACCACTACTCCCTCTCCAACACAATTCGCTTTAAAACTCTATTCCCTCCCAAACTCCATTCCCTCCCCAAACTCCATACCCTCCCCAAACTCCATTCCCCCCCCAAACTCCATTCCCCCCCAAACTCCATTCCCCCCCAAACTCCATTCCCCCTCAAACTCCAATCCACCTCAAAGACATTCCACCTCAAACTCCAATCCACCTCAAACTCCATTCCCTCCCCAAACTCCATTCCCTCTCAATCTCCATTCCCCCTCAAACTCCATTCTACCTCAAACTCCAATCTACCTCAAAGTCCATGCCCTCTCAATCTCTACTCCCTCTCAAACACCATTCCCTCTCAAACTCCATGCCCTCTCAATCACTACTCCCTCTCCAACACAATTCGCTTTAAAACTCCATTCCCTCACAAACTCCATTCCCTCCCCAAACTCCATTCCCTCCCCAAACTCCATTCCCCCCCCCAAACTCCATTCCCCCCCCAAACTCCATGCTCTCTCAAACTCCATTACCCCTCAAACTCCAATCCACTGCAAAGACATTCCACCTCAAACTCCAATCCACCTCAAACTCCATTCCCTCCCCAAACTCCATTCCCTCTCAAACTCCATTCCCCCTCAAACTCCATTCTACCTCAAACTCAAATCCACCTCAAACTCCAATCCACCTCAAACTCCATTCCCTCCCCAAACTCCATTCCCCCTCAAACTCCATTCTACCTCAAACTCCAATCTACCTCAAAGTCCATGCCCTCTCAATCTCTACTCCCTCTCAAACACCATTCCCTCTCAAACTCCATGCCCTCTCAATCACTACTCCCTCTCCAACACAATTCGCTTTAAAACTCCATTCCATCCCAAACTCCATTTCCTCCCCAAAATCCATTCCTCCTCAAATTCCATTCCCTCTCAATCTCCATTCCCCCTCAAACTCCATTCCACCTCAAACTCCAATCAACCTCAAACTCCATTCCACCTCATACTCCATGCCCTCTCAATTACTACTCCCTCTCCAACACTATTCACTTTAAAACTCCATTCCCACTCAAACTCCACTCCCTCTCAAACTCCATTCCCTCTCAAACTCCATGCCCTCTCAATCACTACTCCCTCTCCAACACAATTCGCTTTAAAACTCCATTCCCTCCCAAACTCCATTCCTTCCCAAACTCCATTCCTCCTCTAACTCCATTCCTCCTCTAACTCCATTCCTCCTCTAACTCCATTCCTCCTCTAACTCCATTCCTCCTCTAACTCCAGTCCACCTCTAACTCCAATCCACCTCAAACTCCATTCCACCTCAAAGTCCATTCCACCTCAAAGTCCATTCCACCTCAAAGTCCATTCCACCTCAAAGTCCATGCCCTCTCAATCTCTACTCCCTCTCAAACACCATTCCCTCTCAAACGCCATGCCCTCTGAATCACTACTCCCTCTCCAACAAAATTCGCTTTAAAACTCCATACCCTCCCAAACTCCATACCCTCCCCAAACTCCATACCCTCCCCAAACTCCATACCCTCCCCAAACTCCATTCCCTCCCCAAACTCCATTCCCTCCCCAAACTCCATTCCCCATCAAACTCCAATCCACATCAAACTCCAATCCACATCAAACTCCAATCTACCTCAAACTCCATTCCACCTTAAAGTCCATGCCCTCTCAATCTCTACTCCCTCTAAAACACCATTCCCTCTCAAACTCCATGCCCTCTCAATCACTACTCCCTCTCCAACACAATTCACTTCAAAACTCCATTCCCACCCAAACTCCATTCCTCCTCTAACTCCATTCCTCCTCTAACTCCAATCCACCTCTAACTCCAATCCACCTCTAACTCCAATCCACCTCTAACTCCAATCCACCTCTAACTCCAATCCACCTCTAACTGCAATCCACCTCAAACTCCATTCCACCTTAAAGTCCATGCCCTCTCAATCTCTACTCCCTCTAAAACACCATTCCCTCTCAAACTCCATGCCCTCTCAATCACTACTCCCTCTCCAACACAATTCGCTTTAAAACTCCATTCCCGCCCAAACTCCATTCCTCCTCTAACTCCATTCCTCCTCTAACTCCAATCCACCTCTAACTCCAATCCACCTCTAACTCCAATCCACCTCTAACTCCAATCCACCTCTAACTCCAATCCACCTCTAACTGCAATCCACCTCAAACTCCATTCCACCTCAAAGTCCATGCCCTCTCAATCTCTACTCCCTCTCAAACACCATTCCCTCTCAAACTCCATGCCCTCTCAATCACTACTCCCTCTCCAACACAATTCGCTTCAAAACTCCATTCCCTTGCAAACTCCATTCCCTCCCCATACTCCATCCCCTCCCCAAACTCCATTCCCTCTCAAACTCCATTCCCTCTCAAACTCCATTCCCCCTCAAACTCCAATCCACCTCAAAGCCAATACACCTCAAACTCCAATCCACCTCAAACTCCAATCTACCTCAAACTCCATTCCACCTCAAAGTCCATGCCCTCTCAATCTCTACTCCCTCTCAAACACCATTCCCTCTCAAACTCCATGTGCTCTCAACCACTACTCCCTCTCCAACACAATTCGCTTTAAAACTCTATTCCCTCCCAAACTCCATTCCCTCCCCAAACTCCATACCCTCCCCAAACTCCATTCCCCCCCCAAACTCCATTCCCCCCCAAACTCCATTCCCCCCCAAACTCCATTCCCCCTCAAACTCCAATCCACCTCAAAGACATTCCACCTCAAACTCCAATCCACCTCAAACTCCATTCCCTCCCCAAACTCCATTCCCTCTCAATCTCCATTCCCCCTCAAACTCCATTCTACCTCAAACTCCAATCTACCTCAAAGTCCATGCCCTCTCAATCTCTACTCCCTCTCAAACACCATTCCCTCTCAAACTCCATGCCCTCTCAATCACTACTCCCTCTCCAACACAATTCGCTTTAAAACTCCATTCCCTCACAAACTCCATTCCCTCCCCAAACTCCATTCCCTCCCCAAACTCCATTCCCCCCCCCAAACTCCATTCCCCCCCCAAACTCCATGCTCTCTCAAACTCCATTACCCCTCAAACTCCAATCCACTGCAAAGACATTCCACCTCAAACTCCAATCCACCTCAAACTCCATTCCCTCCCCAAACTCCATTCCCTCTCAAACTCCATTCCCCCTCAAACTCCATTCTACCTCAAACTCAAATCCACCTCAAACTCCAATCCACCTCAAACTCCATTCCCTCCCCAAACTCCATTCCCCCTCAAACTCCATTCTACCTCAAACTCCAATCTACCTCAAAGTCCATGCCCTCTCAATCTCTACTCCCTCTCAAACACCATTCCCTCTCAAACTCCATGCCCTCTCAATCACTACTCCCTCTCCAACACAATTCGCTTTAAAACTCCATTCCATCCCAAACTCCATTTCCTCCCCAAAATCCATTCCTCCTCAAATTCCATTCCCTCTCAATCTCCATTCCCCCTCAAACTCCATTCCACCTCAAACTCCAATCAACCTCAAACTCCATTCCACCTCATACTCCATGCCCTCTCAATTACTACTCCCTCTCCAACACTATTCACTTTAAAACTCCATTCCCACTCAAACACCACTCCCTCTCAAACTCCATTCCCTCTCAAACTCCATGCCCTCTCAATCACTACTCCCTCTCCAACACAATTCGCTTTAAAACTCCATTCCCTCCCAAACTCCATTCCTTCCCAAACTCCATTCCTCCTCTAACTCCATTCCTCCTCTAACTCCATTCCTCCTCTAACTCCATTCCTCCTCTAACTCCAGTCCACCTCTAACTCCAATCCACCTCAAACTCCATTCCACCTCAAAGTCCATTCCACCTCAAAGTCCATTCCACCTCAAAGTCCATTCCACCTCAAAGTCCATGCCCTCTCAATCTCTACTCCCTCTCAAACACCATTCCCTCTCAAACGCCATGCCCTCTGAATCACTACTCCCTCTCCAACAAAATTCGCTTTAAAACTCCATACCCTCCCAAACTCCATACCCTCCCCAAACTCCATACCCTCCCCAAACTCCATACCCTCCCCAAACTCCATTCCCTCCCCAAACTCCATTCCCTCCCCAAACTCCATTCCCCATCAAACTCCAATCCACATCAAACTCCAATCCACATCAAACTCCAATCTACCTCAAACTCCATTCCACCTTAAAGTCCATGCCCTCTCAATCTCTACTCCCTCTAAAACACCATTCCCTCTCAAACTCCATGCCCTCTCAATCACTACTCCCTCTCCAACACAATTCACTTCAAAACTCCATTCCCACCCAAACTCCATTCCTCCTCTAACTCCATTCCTCCTCTAACTCCAATCCACCTCTAACTCCAATCCACCTCTAACTCCAATCCACCTCTAACTCCAATCCACCTCTAACTCCAATCCACCTCTAACTGCAATCCACCTCAAACTCCATTCCACCTTAAAGTCCATGCCCTCTCAATCTCTACTCCCTCTAAAACACCATTCCCTCTCAAACTCCATGCCCTCTCAATCACTACTCCCTCTCCAACACAATTCGCTTTAAAACTCCATTCCCGCCCAAACTCCATTCCTCCTCTAACTCCATTCCTCCTCTAACTCCAATCCACCTCTAACTCCAATCCACCTCTAACTCCAATCCACCTCTAACTCCAATCCACCTCTAACTGCAATCCACCTCAAACTCCATTCCACCTCAAAGTCCATGCCCTCTCAATCTCTACTCCCTCTCAAACACCATTCCCTCTCAAACTCCATGCCCTCTCAATCACTACTCCCTCTCCAACACAATTCGCTTCAAAACTCCATTCCCTTGCAAACTCCATTCCCTCCCCAGACTCCATCCCCTCCCCAAACTCCATTCCCTCTCAAACTCCATTCCCTCTCAAACTCCATTCCCCCTCAAACTCCAATCCACCTCAAAGCCAATACACCTCAAACTCCAATCCACCTCAAACTCCAATCTACCTCAAACTCCATTCCACCTCAAAGTCCATGCCCTCTCAATCTCTACTCCCTCTCAAACACCATTCCCTCTCAAACTCCATGTGCTCTCAACCACTACTCCCTCTCCAACACAATTCGCTTTAAAACTCTATTCCCTCCCAAACTCCAATCCCTCCCCAAACTCCATACCCTCCCCAAACTCCATACCCTCCCCAAACTCCATTCCCCCCCCAAACTCCATTCCCCCCCAAACTCCATTCCCCCCCAAACTCCATTCCCCCTCAAACTCCAATCCACCTCAAAGACATTCCACCTCAAACTCCAATCCACCTCAAACTCCATTCCCTCCCCAAACTCCATTCCCTCTCAATCTCCATTCCCCCTCAAACTCCATTCTACCTCAAACTCCAATCTACCTCAAAGTCCATGCCCTCTCAATCTCTACTCCCTCTCAAACACCATTCCCTCTCAAACTCCATGCCCTCTCAATCACTACTCCCTCTCCAACACAATTCGCTTTAAAACTCCATTCCCTCACAAACTCCATTCCCTCCCCAAACTCCATTCCCTCCCCAAACTCCATTCCCCCCCCCAAACTCCATTCCCCCCCCAAACTCCAGGCTCTCTCAAACTCCATTACCCCTCAAACTCCAATCCACTGCAAAGACATTCCACCTCAAACTCCAATCCACCTCAAACTCCATTCCCTCCCCAAACTCCATTCCCTCTCAAACTCCATTCCCCCTCAAACTCCATTCTACCTCAAACTCAAATCCACCTCAAACTCCAATCCACCTCAAACTCCATTCCCTCCCCAAACTCCATTCCCCCTCAAACTCCATTCTACCTCAAACTCCAATCTACCTCAAAGTCCATGCCCTCTCAATCTCTACTCCCTCTCAAACACCATTCCCTCTCAAACTCCATGCCCTCTCAATCACTACTCCCTCTCCAACACAATTCGCTTTAAAACTCCATTCCAACCCAAACTCCATTTCCTCCCCAAAATCCATTCCTCCTCAAATTCCATTCCCTCTCAATCTCCATTCCCCCTCAAACTCCATTCCACCTCAAACTCCAATCAACCTCAAACTCCATTCCACCTCATACTCCATGCCCTCTCAATTACTACTCCCTCTCCAACACTATTCACTTTAAAACTCCATTCCCACTCAAACACCACTCCCTCTCAAACTCCATTCCCTCTCAAACTCCATGCCCTCTCAATCACTACTCCCTCTCCAACACAATTCGCTTTAAAACTCCATTCCCTCCCAAACTCCATTCCTTCCCAAACTCCATTCCTCCTCTAACTCCATTCCTCCTCTAACTCCATTCCTCCTCTAACTCCATTCCTCCTCTAACTCCAGTCCACCTCTAACTCCAATCCACCTCAAACTCCATTCCACCTCAAAGTCCATTCCACCTCAAAGTCCATTCCACCTCAAAGTCCATTCCACCTCAAAGTCCATGCCCTCTCAATCTCTACTCCCTCTCAAACACCATTCCCTCTCAAACGCCATGCCCTCTGAATCACTACTCCCTCTCCAACAAAATTCGCTTTAAAACTCCATACCCTCCCAAACTCCATACCCTCCCCAAACTCCATACCCTCCCCAAACTCCATACCCTCCCCAAACTCCATTCCCTCCCCAAACTCCATTCCCTCCCCAAACTCCATTCCCCATCAAACTCCAATCCACATCAAACTCCAATCCACATCAAACTCCAATCTACCTCAAACTCCATTCCACCTTAAAGTCCATGCCCTCTCAATCTCTACTCCCTCTAAAACACCATTCCCTCTCAAACTCCATGCCCTCTCAATCACTACTCCCTCTCCAACACAATTCACTTCAAAACTCCATTCCCACCCAAACTCCATTCCTCCTCTAACTCCATTCCTCCTCTAACTCCAATCCACCTCTAACTCCAATCCACCTCTAACTCCAATCCACCTCTAACTCCAATCCACCTCTAACTCCAATCCACCTCTAACTCCAATCCACCTCAAACTCCATTCCACCTTAAAGTCCATGCCCTCTCAATCTCTACTCCCTCTAAAACACCATTCCCTCTCAAACTCCATGCCCTCTCAATCACTACTCCCTCTCCAACACAATTCGCTTTAAAACTCCATTCCCGCCCAAACTCCATTCCTCCTCTAACTCCATTCCTCCTCTAACTCCAATCCACCTCTAACTCCAATCCACCTCTAACTCCAATCCACCTCTAACTCCAATCCACCTCTAACTGCAATCCACCTCAAACTCCATTCCACCTCAAAGTCCATGCCCTCTCAATCTCTACTCCCTCTCAAACACCATTCCCTCTCAATCTCCATGCCCTCTCAATCACTACTCCCTCTCCAACACAATTCGCTTCAAAACTCCATTCCCTTGCAAACTCCATTCCCTCCCCAGACTCCATCCCCTCCCCAAACTCCATTCCCTCTCAAACTCCATTCCCTCTCAAACTCCATTCCCCCTCAAACTCCAATCCACCTCAAAGCCAATACACCTCAAACTCCAATCCACCTCAAACTCCAATCTACCTCAAACTCCATTCCACCTCAAAGTCCATGCCCTCTCAATCTCTACTCCCTCTCAAACACCATTCCCTCTCAAACTCCATGTGCTCTCAACCACTACTCCCTCTCCAACACAATTCGCTTTAAAACTCTATTCCCTCCCAAACTCCAATCCCTCCCCAAACTCCATACCCTCCCCAAACTCCATACCCTCCCCAAACTCCATTCCCCCCCCAAACTCCATTCCCCCCCAAACTCCATTCCCCCCCAAACTCCATTCCCCCTCAAACTCCAATCCACCTCAAAGACATTCCACCTCAAACTCCAATCCACCTCAAACTCCATTCCCTCCCCAAACTCCATTCCCTCTCAAACTCCATTCCCCCTCAAACTCCATTCTACCTCAAACTCAAATCCACCTCAAACTCCAATCCACCTCAAACTCCATTCCCTCCCCAAACTCCATTCCCCCTCAAACTCCATTCTACCTCAAACTCCAATCTACCTCAAAGTCCATGCCCTCTCAATCTCTACTCCCTCTCAAACACCATTCCCTCTCAAACTCCATGCCCTCTCAATCACTACTCCATCTCCAACACAATTCGCTTTAAAACTCCATTCCATCCCAAACTCCATTTCCTCCCCAAAATCCATTCCTCCTCAAATTCCATTCCCTCTCAATCTCCATTCCCCCTCAAACTCCATTCCACCTCAAACTCCAATCAACCTCAAACTCCATTCCACCTCATACTCCATGCCCTCTCAATTACTACTCCCTCTCCAACACTATTCACTTTAAAACTCCATTCCCACTCAAACTCCACTCCCTCTCAAACTCCATTCCCTCTCAAACTCCATTCCCTCTCAAACTCCATTCCCTCTCAAACTCCATGCCCTCTCAATCACTACTCCCTCTCCAACACAATTCGCTTTAAAACTCCATTCCCTCCCAAACTCCATTCCTTCCCAAACTCCATTCCTCCTCTAACTCCATTCCTCCTCTAACTCCATTCCTCCTCTAACTCCATTCCTCCTCTAACTCCAGTCCACCTCTAACTCCAATCCACCTCAAACTCCATTCCACCTCAAAGTCCATTCCACCTCAAAGTCCATTCCACCTCAAAGTCCATGCCCTCTCAATCTCTACTCCCTCTCAAACACCATTCCCTCTCAAACGCCATGCCCTCTGAATCACTACTCCCTCTCCAACAAAATTCGCTTTAAAACTCCATACCCTCCCAAACTCCATACCCTCCCCAAACTCCATACCCTCCCCAAACTCCATACCCTCCCCAAACTCCATTCCCTCCCCAAACTCCATTCCCTCCCCAAACTCCATTCCCCATCAAACTCCAATCCACATCAAACTCCAATCCACATCAAACTCCAATCTACCTCAAACTCCATTCCACCTTAAAGTCCATGCCCTCTCAATCTCTACTCCCTCTAAAACACCATTCCCTCTCAAACTCCATGCCCTCTCAATCACTACTCCCTCTCCAACACAATTCGCTTTAAAACTCCATTCCCGCCCAAACTCCATTCCTCCTCTAACTCCAATCCACCTCTAACTCCAATCCACCTCTAACTCCAATCCACCTCTAACTCCAATCCACCTCTAACTGCAATCCACCTCAAACTCCATTCCACCTCAAAGTCCATGCCCTCTCAATCTCTACTCCCTCTCAAACACCATTCCCTCTCAAACTCCATGCCCTCTCAATCACTACTCCCTCTCCAACACAATTCGCTTCAAAACTCCATTCCCTTGCAAACTCCATTCCCTCCCCATACTCCATCCCCTCCCCAAACTCCATTCCCTCTCAAACTCCATTCCCGCTCAAACTCCATTCCCCCTCAAACTCCATTCCCCCTCAAACTCCAATCCACCTCAAAGCCAATACACCTCAAACTCCAATCCACCTCAAACTCCAATCTACCTCAAACTCCATTCCACCTCAAAGTCCATGCCCTCTCAATCTCTACTCCCTCTCAAACACCATTCCCTCTCAAACTCCATGTGCTCTCAACCACTACTCCCTCTCCAACACAATTCGCTTTAAAACTCTATTCCCTCCCAAACTCCATTCCCTCCCCAAACTCCATACCCTCCCCAAACTCCATTCCCCCCCCAAACTCCATTCCCCCCCAAACTCCATTCCCCCCCAAACTCCATTCCCCCTCAAACTCCAATCCACCTCAAAGACATTCCACCTCAAACTCCAATCCACCTCAAACTCCATTCCCTCCCCAAACTCCATTCCCTCTCAATCTCCATTCCCCCTCAAACTCCATTCTACCTCAAACTCCAATCTACCTCAAAGTCCATGCCCTCTCAATCTCTACTCCCTCTCAAACACCATTCCCTCTCAAACTCCATGCCCTCTCAATCACTACTCCCTCTCCAACACAATTCGCTTTAAAACTCCATTCCCTCACAAACTCCATTCCCTCCCCAAACTCCATTCCCTCCCCAAACTCCATTCCCCCCCCCCAAACTCCATTCCCCCCCCAAACTCCATGCTCTCTCAAACTCCATTACCCCTCAAACTCCAATCCACTGCAAAGACATTCCACCTCAAACTCCAATCCACCTCAAACTCCATTCCCTCCCCAAACTCCATTCCCTCTCAAACTCCATTCCCCCTCAAACTCCATTCTACCTCAAACTCAAATCCACCTCAAACTCCAATCCACCTCAAACTCCATTCCCTCCCCAAACTCCATTCCCCCTCAAACTCCATTCTACCTCAAACTCCAATCTACCTCAAAGTCCATGCCCTCTCAATCTCTACTCCCTCTCAAACACCATTCCCTCTCAAACTCCATGCCCTCTCAATCACTACTCCCTCTCCAACACAATTCGCTTTAAAACTCCATTCCATCCCAAACTCCATTTCCTCCCCAAAATCCATTCCTCCTCAAATTCCATTCCCTCTCAATCTCCATTCCCCCTCAAACTCCATTCCACCTCAAACTCCAATCAACCTCAAACTCCATTCCACCTCATACTCCATGCCCTCTCAATTACTACTCCCTCTCCAACACTATTCACTTTAAAACTCCATTCCCACTCAAACTCCACTCCCTCTCAAACTCCATTCCCTCTCAAACTCCATGCCCTCTCAATCACTACTCCCTCTCCAACACAATTCGCTTTAAAACTCCATTCCCTCCCAAACTCCATTCCTTCCCAAACTCCATTCCTCCTCTAACTCCATTCCTCCTCTAACTCCATTCCTCCTCTAACTCCATTCCTCCTCTAACTCCAGTCCACCTCTAACTCCAGTCCACCTCTAACTCCAATCCACCTCAAACTCCATTCCACCTCAAAGTCCATTCCACCTCAAAGTCCATTCCACCTCAAAGTCCATGCCCTCTCAATCTCTACTCCCTCTCAAACACCATTCCCTCTCAAACTCCATGCCCTCTCAATCACTACTCCCTAACCAACACAATTCGCTTTAAAACTCCATTCCCTTGCAAACTCCATTCCCTCCCCATACTCCATCCCCTCCCCAAACTCCATTCCCTCTCAAACTCCATTCCCTCACAAACTCCATTCCCTCACAAACTCCATTCCCCCTCAAACTCCAATCCACCTCAAAGCCAATCCACCTCAAACTCCAATCCACCTCAAACTCCAATCTACCTCAAACTCCATTCCACCTCAAAGTCCATGCCCTCTCAATCTCTACTCCCTCTCCAACACAATTCGCTTTAAAACTCTATTCACTCCCAAACTCCATTCCCTCCCAAACTCCATTCCCTCCCCAAACTCCATTCCACCTCAAAGTCCATGCCCTCTCAAACACAATTCCCTCTCAAACTCCATGCCCTCTCAATCACTACTCCCTCTCCAACACAATTCGCTTTAAAACTCCATTCCCTCACAAACTCCATTCGCTCCCCAAACTCCATACCCTCCCCAAACTCCATTCCCTCCCAAAACTCCATTCCCCCCCAAACTCCATGCCCTCTCAAACTCCATTCCCCCTCAAACTCCAATCCACCTCAAAGCCAATCCACCTCAAACTCCAATCCACCTCAAACTCCAATCCACCTCAAACTCCAATCCACCTCAAACTCCATTCCCTCCCCAAACTCCATTCCCTCTCAAACTCCATTCCCCCTCAAACTCCATTCTACCTCAAACTCCAATCTACCTCAAAGTCCATGCCCTCTCAATCTCTACTCCCTCTCAAACACCATTCCCTCTCAAACTCCATGCCCTCTCCAACACAATTCGCTTTAAAACTCCATTCCCTCACAAACTCCATTCCCTCCACAAACTCCTTACCCTCCCCAAACTCCATACCCTCCCCAAACTCCATACCCTCCCCAAACTCCATTCCCTCCCCAAACTCCATACCCTCCCCAAACTCCATGCCCTCTCAAACTCCATTCCCCCTCAAACTCCAATCCACCTCAAACTCCAATCCACCTCAAACTCCATTCCCTCCCCAAACTCCATTCCCTCCCCAAACTCCATTCCCTCTCAAACTCCATTCTACCTCAAACTCCATTCTACCTCAAAGTCCATGCCCTCTCAATCTCTACTCCCTCACAAACAACATTCCCTCTCAAACTCCATGCCCTCTCAAACACTACTCCCTCTCCAACACAATTCGCTTTAAAACTCCATTCCCTCCCATACTCCATTCCCTCCCAAACTCCATTTCCTCCCCAAACTCCATTCCCCCTCAAACTCCATTCCACCTCAAACTCCATTCCACCTCAAACTCCAAACCACCTCAAACTCCAAACCACCTCAAACTCCAATCAACCTCAAACTCCATGCCCTCTCAATCACTACTCCCTCTCCAACACTATTCGCTTTAAAACTCCATTCCCACTGAAACTCCATTCACTCTCACACTCCACTCCCTCTCAAACTCCATTCCAACTCATACTACATTCACTCTCAAACTCCATTCACTCTCAAACTCCATTCTTTCTGAAACTCCATGCCCTCTCAATCACCGTCCCCTCCAATACTCCATTTCCTCAAATACCCCATTCGACCTCAAACTCCATTCACTCTCAATCTCCATTCAACCTCATACTCCAATCCACCTCAAACTCCATGCCCTCTCAAACTCCATGCCCTCTCAATCACTACTCCCCCTCAAACTCCATTCCCCATCAAACTCCAAGCCCCCTCAATCACCACGCCCCCTCAAACTCCATGCTCTCTCAGACTCCACGCCCTCTCATACTCCACGCCCTCCCAAAATCCGTGCCCTCTCAATCACTGTTCCCTCTCAATCACTGTTCCCTCTCAATCACAGTTCCCTCTCAATCACTGTTCCCTCTCAAACTCCGTTCCCACTCAAACTCCGTTCCCTCTCAAACTCCGTTCCCTCTCAAACTCCGTTCCCTCTCAAACTCCATTCCCCCTCAAACTCCATTCCCCCTCAAACTCCATTCCCTCAAAAACACCATTCACCCTCAAACTCCATGCCCTCTCAAACTCCATGCCCTCTCAAACTCCATTCAGTCTCAAACTCCATTCCCTCTCAAAATCCATTCTTTCGGAATCTCCATGCCCTCTGAATCAATACTCCCTCTCAAACTTCATTCCACCTCAAACTCCATTCCACCTCAAACCCCATTCTACCTCAAACTCCATGCCCTCTCAATCACTACTCCCTCTCCAACACAATTCGCTTTAAAACTCCATTCCCTCCCAAACTCCATTCCTCCTCAAATTCCAATCCACCTCAAACTCCAATCCACCTAAAACACTATTCCACCTCAAAGTCCATGCCCTCTCAATCTCTACTCCCTCTCAAACACCATTCCCTCTCAAACTCCATGCCCTCTCAATCACAACTCCCTCTCCAACACAATTCGCTTTAAAACTCCATTCCCTCACAAACTCCATTCCCTCCCAAACTCCATTCCCTTCCCAAACTACATTCCCTCTCAAACTCCATTCCCTTACCAAACTACATTCCCTCTCAAACTCCATTCCCCCTCAAACTCCAATCCACCTCAAAGCCAATCCACCTCAAACTCCAATCCACCTCAAAGTCCATGCCCTCTCAATCTCTACTCCCTCTAAAACACCATTCCCTCTCAAACTCCATGCCCTCTCAATCACTACTCCCTCTCCAACACAATTCGCTTTAAAACTCCATTCCCGCCCAAACTCCATTCCTCCTCTAACTCCATTCCTCCTCTAACTCCATTCCTCCTCTAACTCCAATCCACCTCTAACTCCAATCCACCTCTAACTCCAATCCACCTCTAACTCCAATCCACCTCTAACTGCAATCCACCTCAAACTCCATTCCACCTCAAAGTCCATGCCCTCTCAATCTCTACTCCCTCTCAAACACCATTCCCTCTCAAACTCCATGCCCTCTCAATCACTACTCCCTCTCAAACACAATTCGCTTCAAAACTCCATTCCCTTGCAAACTCCATTCCCTCCCCATATTCCATCCCCTCCCCAAACTCCATTCCCTCTCAAACTCCATTACCTCTCAAACTCCATTCCCTCTCAAACTCCATTCCCCCTCAAACTCCAATCCACCTCAAAGCCAATACACCTCAAACTCCAATCCACCTCAAACTCAAATCTACCTCAAACTCCATTCCACCTCAAAGTCCATGCCCTCTCAATCTCTACTCCCTCTCAAACACCATTCCCTCTCAAACTCCATGTGCTCTCAACCACTACTCCCTCTCCAACACAATTCACTTTAAAACTCTATTCCCTCCCAAACTCCATTCCCTCCCCAAACTGCATACCCTCCCCAAACTCCATTCCCCCCCCAAACTCCATTCCCCCCCAAACTCCATTCCCCCCCCAAACTCCATTCCCCCCCCAAACTCCATTCCCCCTCAAACTCCAATCCACCTCAAAGACATTCCACCTCAAACTCCAATACACCTCAAACTCCATTCCCTCCCCAAACTCCATTCCCTCTCAATCTCCATTCCCCCTCAAACTCCATTCTACCTCAAACTCCAATCTACCTCAAAGTCCATGCCCTCTCAATCTCTACTCCCTCTCAAACACCATTCCCTCTCAAACTCCATGCCCTCTCAATCACTACTCCCTCTCCAACACAATTCGCTTTAAAACTCCATTCCCTCACAAACTCCATTCCCTCCCCAAACTCCATTCCCTCCCCAACCTCCATTAGCCCCCCCCAATCTCCATTCCCCCCCCCCAAACTCCATGCTCTCTCAAACTCCATTCCCCCTCAAACTCCAATCCACTGCAAAGACATTCCACCTCAAACTCCAATCCACCTCAAACTCCATTCCCTCCCCAAACTCCATTCCCTCTCAATCTCCATTCCCCCTCAAACTCCATTCCACCTCAAACTCCAATCAACCTCAAACTCCAATCAACCTCAAACTCCATTCCACCTCATACTCCATGCCCTCTCAATTACTACTCCCTCTCCAACACTATTCACTTTAAAACTCCATTCCCACTCAAACTCCACTCCCTCTCAAACTCCATTCCCTCTCAAACTCCATGCCCTCTCAATCACTACTCCCTCTCCAACACAATTCGCTTTAAAACTCCATTCCCTCCCAAACTCCATTCCTTCCCAAACTCCATTCCTCCTCTAACTCCATTCCTCCTCTAACTCCATTCCTCCTCTAACTCCAGTCCACCTCTAACTCCAATCCACCTCTAACTACAATCCACCTCAAACTCCATTCCACCTCAAAGTCCATTCCACTTCAAAGTCCATTCCACCTCAAAGTCCATGCCCTCTCAATCTCTACTCCCTCTCAAACACCATTCCCTCTCAAACTCCATGCCCTCTCAATCACTACTCCCTAACCAACACAATTCGCTTTAATACTCCATTCCCTTGCAAACTCCATTCCCTCCCCATACTCCATCCCCTCCCCAAACTCCATTCCCTCTCAAACTCCATTCCCTCCCCAAACTCCATTCCCTCTCAAACTCCATTCCCCCTCAAACTCCATTCTACCTCAAACTCCAATCTACCTCAAAGTCCATGCCCTCTCAATCTCTACTCCCTCTCAAACACCATTCCCTCTCAAACTCCATGCCCTCTCAATCACTACTCCCTCTCCAACACAATTCGCTTTAAAACTCCATTCCATCCCAAACTCCATTTCCTCCCCAAAATCCATTCCTCCTCAAATTCCATTCCCTCTCAATCTCCATTCCCCCTCAAACTCCATTCCACCTCAAACTCCAATCAACCTCAAACTCCATTCCACCTCATACTCCATGCCCTCTCAATTACTACTCCCTATCCAACACTATTCACTTTAAAACTCCATTCCCACTCAAACTCCACTCCCTCTCAAACTCCATGCCCTCTCAAACTCCATGCCCTCTCAATCGCTACTCCCTCTCCAACACAATTCGCTTTAAAACTCCATTCCCTCACAAACTCCATTCCCTCCACAAACTCCTTACCCTCCCCAAACTCCATACCCTCCCCAAACTCCATACCCTCCCCAAACTCCATTCCCTCCCCAAACTCCATACCCTCCCCAAACTCCATGCCCTCTCAAACTCCATTCCCCCTCAAACTCCAATCCACCTCAAACTCCAATCCACCTCAAACTCCATTCCCTCCCCAAACTCCATTCCCTCCCCAAACTCCATTCCCTCTCAAACTCCATTCTACCTCAAACTCCATTCTACCTCAAAGTCCATGCCCTCTCAATCTCTACTCCCTCACAAACAACATTCCCTCTCAAACTCCATGCCCTCTCAAACACTACTCCCTCTCCAACACAATTCGCTTTAAAACTCCATTCCCTCCCATACTCCATTCCCTCCCAAACTCCATTTCCTCCCCAAACTCCATTCCCCCTCAAACTCCATTCCACCTCAAACTCCATTCCACCTCAAACTCCAAACCACCTCAAACTCCAAACCACCTCAAACTCCAATCAACCTCAAACTCCATGCCCTCTCAATCACTACTCCCTCTCCAACACTATTCGCTTTAAAACTCCATTCCCACTGAAACTCCATTCACTCTCACACTCCACTCCCTCTCAAACTCCATTCCCCCTCAAACTCCAATCCACCTCAAAGCCAATACACCTCAAACTCCAATCCACCTCAAACTCCAATCCACCTCAAACTCCAATCTACCTCAAACTCCATTCCACCTCAAAGTCCATGCCCTCTCAATCTCTACTCCCTCTCAAACACCATTCCCTCTCAAACTCCATGTGCTCTCAACCACTACTCCCTCTCCAACACAATTCACTTTAAAACTCTATTCCCTCCCAAACTCCATTCCCTCCCCAAACTGCATACCCTCCCCAAACTCCATTCCCCCCCAAACTCCATTCCCCCCCCAAACTCCATTCCCCCCCCAAACTCCATTCCCCCTCAAACTCCAATCCACCTCAAAGACATTCCACCTCAAACTCCAATACACCTCAAACTCCATTCCCTCCCCAAACTCCATTCCCTCTCAATCTCCATTCCCCCTCAAACTCCATTCTACCTCAAACTCCAATCTACCTCAAAGTCCATGCCCTCTCAATCTCTACTCCCTCTCAAACACCATTCCCTCTCAAACTCCATGCCCTCTCAATCACTACTCCCTCTCCAACACAATTCGCTTTAAAACTCCATTCCCTCACAAACTCCATTCCCTCCCCAAACTCCATTCCCTCCCCAACCTCCATTAGCCCCCCCCAATCTCCATTCCCCCCCCCAAACTCCATGCTCTCTCAAACTCCATTCCCCCTCAAACTCCAATCCACTGCAAAGACATTCCACCTCAAACTCCAATCCACCTCAAACTCCATTCCCTCCCCAAACTCCATTCCCTCTCAATCTCCATTCCCCCTCAAACTCCATTCCACCTCAAACTCCAATCAACCTCAAACTCCAATCAACCTCAAACTCCATTCCACCTCATACTCCATGCCCTCTCAATTACTACTCCCTCTCCAACACTATTCACTTTAAAACTCCATTCCCACTCAAACTCCACTCCCTCTCAAACTCCATTCCCTCTCAAACTCCATGCCCTCTCAATCACTACTCCCTCTCCAACACAATTCGCTTTAAAACTCCATTCCCTCCCAAACTCCATTCCTTCCCAAACTCCATTCCTCCTCTAACTCCATTCCTCCTCTAACTCCATTCCTCCTCTAACTCCAGTCCACCTCTAACTCCAATCCACCTCTAACTACAATCCACCTCAAACTCCATTCCACCTCAAAGTCCATTCCACTTCAAAGTCCATTCCACCTCAAAGTCCATGCCCTCTCAATCTCTACTCCCTCTCAAACACCATTCCCTCTCAAACTCCATGCCCTCTCAATCACTACTCCCTAACCAACACAATTCGCTTTAAAACTCCATTCCCTTGCAAACTCCATTCCCTCCCCATACTCCATCCCCTCCCCAAACTCCATTCCCTCTCAAACTCCATTCCCTCCCCAAACTCCATTCCCTCTCAAACTCCATTCCCCCTCAAACTCCATTCTACCTCAAACTCCAATCTACCTCAAAGTCCATGCCCTCTCAATCTCTACTCCCTCTCAAACACCATTCCCTCTCAAACTCCATGCCCTCTCAATCACTACTCCCTCTCCAACACAATTCGCTTTAAAACTCCATTCCATCCCAAACTCCATTTCCTCCCCAAAATCCATTCCTCCTCAAATTCCATTCCCTCTCAATCTCCATTCCCCCTCAAACTCCATTCCACCTCAAACTCCAATCAACCTCAAACTCCATTCCACCTCATACTCCATGCCCTCTCAATTACTACTCCCTATCCAACACTATTCACTTTAAAACTCCATTCCCACTCAAACTCCACTCCCTCTCAAACTCCATGCCCTCTCAAACTCCATGCCCTCTCAAACTCCATGCCCTCTCAATCGCTACTCCCTCTCCAACACAATTCGCTTTAAAACTCCATTCCCTCCCAAACTCCATTCCTTCCCAAACTCCATTCCTCCTCTAACTCCATTCCTCCTCTAACTCCATTCCTCCTCTAACTCCAGTCCACCTCTAACTCCAATCCACCTCTAACTACAATACACCTCATACTCCATTCCACCTCAAAGTCCATTCCACCTCAAAGTCCATTCCACCTCAAAGTCCATGCCCTCTCAATCTCTACTCCCTCTCAAACACCATTCCCTCTCAAACTCCATGCCCTCTCAATCACTACTCCCTAACCAACACAATTCGCTTTAAAACTCCATTCCCTTGCAAACTCCATTCCCTCCCCATATTCCATCCCCTCCCCAAACTCCATTCCCTCTCAAACTCCATTCCCTCACAAACTCCATTCCCTCACAAACTCCATTCCCCCTCAAACTCCAATCCACCTCAAAGCCAATCCACCTCAAACTCCAATCCACCTCAAACTCCAATCTACCTCAAACTCCATTCCACCTCAAAGTCCATGCCCTCTCAATCTCTACTCCCTCTCCAACACAATTCGCTTTAAAACTCTATTCACTCCCAAACTCCATTCCCTCCCAAACTCCATTCCCTGCCAAACTCCATTCCCTCCCCAAACTCCATTCCACCTCAAACTCCATGCCCTCTCAATCACTACTCCCTCTCCAACACAATTCGCTTTAAAACTCCATTCCGTCACAAACTCCATTCGCTCCCCAAACTCCATACCCTCCCCAAACTCCATTCCCTCCCAAAACTCCATTCCCCCCCCAAAACTCCATGCCCTCTCAAACTCCATTCCCCCTCAAACTCCAATCCACCTCAAAGCCATTCCACCTCAAACTCCAATCCACCTCAAACTCCATTCCCTCCCCAAACTCCATTCCCTCTCAAACTCCATTCCCCCTCAAACTCCATTCTACCTCAAATTCCAATCTACCTCAAAGTCCATGCCCTCTCAATCTCTACTCCCTCTCAAACACCATTTCCACTCAAACTCCATGCCCTCTCAATCACTACTCCCTCTCCAACACAATTCGCTTTAAAACTCCATTCCCTCACAAACTCCATTCCCTCCCCAAACTCCATTCCCTCCCCAAACTCCATTCCCTCCCCAAACTCCATTCCCCCCCCCAAACTCCATTCCCCCCCCCCAAACTCCATGCTCTCTCAAACTCCATTCCCCCTCAAACTCCAATCCACTGCAAAGACATTCCACCTCAAACTCCAATCCACCTCAAACTCCATTCCCTCCCCAAACTCCATTCCCTCTCAAACTCCATTCCCCCTCAAACTCCATTCTACCTCAAACTCAAATCCACCTCAAACTCAAATCCACCTCAAACTCCAATCCACCTCAAACTCCATTCCCTCCCCAAACTCCATTCCCTCTCAAACTCCATTCCCCCTCAAACTCCATTCTACCTCAAACTCCAATCTACCTCAAAGTCCATGCCCTCTCAATCTCTACTCCCTCTCAAACACCATTCCCTCTCAAACTCCATGCCCTCTCAATCACTACTCCCTCTCCAACACAATTCGCTTTAAAACTCCATTCCCTCCCATACTCCATTCCATCCCAAACTCCATTTCCTCCCCAAAATCCATTCCTCCTCAAATTACATTCCCTCTCAATCTCCATTCCCCCTCAAACTCCATTCCACCTCAAACTCCAATCAACCTCAAACTCCAATCAACCTCAAACTCCATTCCACCTCATACTCCATGCCCTCTCAATTACTACTCCCTCTCCAACACTATTCACTTTAAAACTCCATTCCCACTCAAACTCCACTCCCTCTCAAACTCCATTCCCTCTCAAACTCCATGCCCTCTCAATCACTACTCCCTCTCCAACACAATTCGCTTTAAAACTCCATTCCCTCCCAAACTCCATTCCTTCCCAAACTCCATTCCTTCCCAAACTCCATTCCTCCTCTAACTCCATTCCTCCTCTAACTCCATTCCTCCTCTAACTCCATTCCTCCTCTAACTCCATTCCTCCTCTAACTCCAGTCCACCTCTAACTCCAATCCACCTCTAACTACAATCCACCTCAAACACCATTCCACCTCAAAGTCCATTCCACCTCAAAGTCCATTCCACCTCAAAGTCCATTCCACCTCAAAGTCCATGCCCTCTCAATCTCTACTCCCTCTCAAACACCATTCCCTCTCAAACTCCATGCCCTCTCAATCACTACTCCCTCTCCAACACAATTCGCTTTAAAACTCCATTCCCTTGCAAACTCCATTCCCTCCCCATACTCCATCCCCTCCCCAAACTCCATTCCCTCTCAAACTCCATTCCCTCACAAACTCCATTCCCTCACAAACTCCATTCCCCCTCAAACTCCAATCCACCTCAAAGCCAATCCACCTCAAACTCCAATCCACCTCAAACTCCAATCTACCTCAAACTCCATTCCACCTCAAAGTCCATGCCCCCTCAATCTCTACTCCCTCTCCAACACAATTCGCTTTAAAACTCTATTCCCTCCCAAACTCCATTCCCTCCCAAACTCCATTCCCTCCCCAAACTCCATTCCACCTCAAAGTCCATGTCCTCTCAATCTGTACTCCCTCTCAAACTCCATGCCCTCTCAATCACTACTCCCTCTCCAACACAATTCGCTTTAAAACTCCATTCCCTCACAAACTCCATTCCCTCCACAAACTCCTTACCCTCCCCAAACTCCATACCCTCCCCAAACTCCATACCCTCCCCAAACTCCATACCCTCCCCAAACTCCATTCCCTCCCCAAACTCCATGCCCTCTCAAACTCGATTCCCCCTCAAACTCCAATCCACCTCAAACTCCAATCCACCTCAAACTCCATTCCCTCCCCAAACTCCATTCCCTCTCAAACTCCATTCCCCCTCAAACTCCATTCTACCTCAAACTCCATTCTACCTCAAAGTCCATGCCCTCTCAATCTCTACTCCCTCACAAACAACATTCCCTCTCAAACTCCATGCCCTCTCAAACACTACTCCCTCTCCAACACAATTCGCTTTAAAACTCCATTCCCTCCCATACTCCATTCCCTCCCAAACTCCATTTCCTCCCCAAACTCCATTCCTCCTCAAATTCCATTCCCCATCAAACTCCATTCCACCTCAAACTCCATTCCACCTCAAACTCCAAACCACCTCAAACTCCAAACCACCTCAAACTCCAATCAACCTCAAACTCCATGCCCTCTCAATCACTACTCCCTCTCCAACACTATTCGCTTTAAAACTCCATTCCCACTGAAACTCCATTCACTCTCACACTCCATTCCCTCCCCATACTCCATCCCCTCCCCAAACTCCATTCCCTCTCAAACTCCATTCCCTCTCAAACTCCATTCCCTCTCAAACTCCACTCCCTCTCAAACTCCACTCCCTCTCAAACTCCATTCCAACTCATACTACATTCACTCTCAAACTCCATTCACTCTCAAACTCCATTCTTTCTGAAACTCCATGCCCTCTCAATCACCGTCCCCTCCAATACTCCATTTCCTCAAATACCCCATTCGACCTCAAAATCCATTCACTCTCAATCTCCATTCAAACTCATACTCCAATCCACCTCAAACTCCAATCCACCTCAAACTCCATGCCCTCTCAAACTCCATGCCCTCTCAAACTCCATGCCCTCTCAATCACTACTCCCCCTCAAACTCCATTCCCCATCAAACTCCAAGCCCCCTCAATCACCACGCCCCCTCAAACTCCATGCTCTCTCAGACTCCACGCCCTCTCATACTCCACACCCTCCCAAAATCCGTGCCCTCTCAATCACTGTTCCCTCTCAATCACTGTTCCCTCTCAATCACTGTTCCCTCTCAAACTCCGTTCCCACTCAAACTCCGTTCCCTCTCAAACTCCATTCCCCCTCAAACTCCATTCCCTCAAAAACACCATTCACCCTCAAACTCCATGCCCTCTCAAACTCCATGCCCTCTCAAACTCCATTCAGTCTCAAACTCCATTCCCTCTCAAAATCCATTCTTTCGGAATCTCCATGCCTTCTGAATCAATACTCCCTCTCAAACTTCATTCCACCTCAAACTCCATTCCACCTCAAACCCCATTCTACCTCAAACTCCATGCCCTCTCAATCACTACTCCCTCTCCAACACAATTCGCTTTAAAACTCCATTCCCTCCCAAACTCCATTCCTCCTCAAATTCCAATCCACCTCAAACTCCAATCCACCTCAAACTCCAATCCACCTAAAACACTATTCCACCTCAAAGTCCATGCCCTCTCAATCTCTACTCCCTCTCAAACACCATTCCCTCTCAAACTCCATGCCCTCTCAATCACAACTCCCTCTCCAACACAATTCGCTTTAAAACTCCATTCCCTCACAAACTCCATTCCCTCCCAAACTCCATTCCCTTCCCAAACTACATTCCCTCTCAAACTCCATTCCCTTCCCAAACTACATTCCCTCTCAAACTCCATTCCCCCTCAAACTCCAATCCACCTCAAAGCCAATCCACCTCAAACTCCAATCCACCTCAAAGTCCATGCCCTCTCAATCTCTACTCCCTCTCAAACACCATTCCCTCTCAAACGCCATGCCCTCTGAATCACTACTCCCTCTCCAACACAATTCGCTTTAAAACTCCATACCCTCCCAAACTCCATACCCTCCCCAAACTCCATACCCTCCCCAAACTCCATACCCTCCCCAAACTCCATACCCTCCCCAAACTTCATTCCCTCCCCAAACTCCATTCCCTCCCCAAACTCCATTCCGTCTCAAACTCCATTCCCCATCAAACTCCAATCCACATCAAACTCCAATCTACCTCAAACTCCATTCCACCTTAAAGTCCATGCCCTCTCAATCTCTACTCCCTCTAAAACACCATTCCCTCTCAAACTCCATGCCCTCTCAATCACTACTCCCTCTCCAACACAATTCACTTTAAAACTCCATTCCCGCCCAAACTCCATTCCTCCTCTAACTCCATTCCTCCTCTAACTCCATTCCTCCTCTAACTCCATTCCTCCTCTAACTCCAATCCACCTCTAACTCCAATCCACCTCTAACTCCAATCCAGCTCTAACTGCAATCCACCTCAAACTGCAATCCACCTCAAACTCCATTCCACCTCAAAGTCCATGCCCTCTCAATCTCTACTCCCTCTCAAACACCATTCCCTCTCAAACTCCATGCCCTCTCAATCACTACTCCCTCTCCAACACAATTCACTTCAAAACTCCATTCCCTTGCAAACTCCATTCCCTCCCCATACTCCATCCCCTCCCCAAACTCCATTCCCTCCCAAACTCCATTCCCTCTCAAACTCCATTCCCCCTCAAACTCCATTCCCCCTCAAACTCCATTCCCCCTCAAACTCCAATCCACCTCAAAGCCAATACACCTCAAACTCCAATCCACCTCAAACTCCAATCTACCTCAAACTCCATTCCACCTCAAAGTCCATGCCCTCTCAATCTCTACTCCCTCTCAAACACCATTCCCTCTCAAACTCCATGTGCTCTCAACCACTACTCCCTCTCCAACACAATTCGCTTTAAAACTCTATTCCCTCCCAAACTCCATTCCCTCCCCAAACTCCATACCCTCCCCAAACTCCATACCCTCCCCAAACTCCATTCCCCCCCCAAACTCCATTCCCCCCCAAACTCCATTCCCCCCCAAACTCCATTCCCCCCCCAAACTCCATTCCCCCCCCAAACTCCATTCCCCCTCAAACTCCAATACACCTCAAAGACATTCCACCTCAAACTCCAATCCACCTCAAACTCCATTCCCTCCCCAAACTCCATTCCCTCTCAATCTCCATTCCCCCTCAAACTCCATTCTACCTCAAACTCCAATCTACCTCAAAGTCCATGCCCTCTCAATCTCTACTCCCTCTCAAACACCATTCCCTCTCAAACTCCATGCCCTCTCAATCACTACTCCCTCTCCAACACAATTCGCTTTAAAACTCCATTCCCTCCCAAACTCCATTCCCTCCCCAAAATCCATTCCTCCTCAAATTCCATTCCCTCTCAAACTCCATTCCATCTCAAACTCCAATCCACCTCAAACTCCAATCCACCTCAAACTCCATTCCCTCCCCAAACTCCATTCCCTCTCAAACTCCATTCCCCCTCAAACTCCATTCTACCTCAAACTCCAATCTACCTCAAAGTCCATGCCCTCTCAATCTCTACTCCCTCTCAAACACCATTCCCTTTCAAACTCCATGCCCTCTCAATCACAACTCCCTCTCCAACACAATTCGCTTTAAAACTCCATTCCATCCCAAACTCCATTCCCTCCACAAAATCCATTCCTCCTCAAATTCCATTCCCTCTCAATCTCCATTCCCCCTCAAACTCCATTCCACCTCAAACTCCAATCAACCTCAAACTCCATTCCACCTCATACTCCATGCCCTCTCAATTACTACTCCCTCTCCAACACTATTCACTTTAAAACTCCATTCCCACTCAAACTCCACTCCCTCTCAAACTCCATTCCCTCTCAAACTCCATGCCCTCTCAATCACTACTCCCTCTCCAACACAATTCGCTTTAAAACTCCATTCCCTCCCAAACTCCATTCCTTCCCAAACTCCATTCCTCCTCTAACTCCATTCCTCCTCTAACTCCATTCCTCCTCTAACTCCATTCCTCCTCTAACTCCAGTCCACCTCTAACTCCAATCCACCTCAAACTCCATTCCACCTCAAAGTCCATTCCACCTCAAAGTCCATTCCACCTCAAAGTCCATGCCCTCTCAATCTCTACTCCCTCTCAAACACCATTCCCTCTCAAACTCCATGCCCTCTCAATCACTACTCCCTAACCAACACAATTCGCTTTAAAACTCCATTCCCTTGCAAACTCCATTCCCTCCCCATACTCCATCCCCTCCCCAAACTCCATTCCCTCTCAAACTCCATTCCCTCACAAACTCCATTCCCTCACAAACTCCATTCCCTCACAAACTCCATTCCCCCTCAAACTCCAATCCACCTCAAACTCCAATCCACCTCAAACTCCAATCCACCTCAAACTCCAATCCACCTCAAACTCCAATCTACCTCAAACTCCATTCCACCTCAAAGTCCATGCCCTCTCAATCTCTACTCCCTCTCCAACACAATTCGCTTTAAAACTCTATTCACTCCCAAACTCCATTCCCTCCCAAACTCCATTCCCTCCCCAAACTCCATTCCCTCTCAAACTCCATTCCCCCTCAAACTCCATTCTACCTCAAACTCCATTCTACCTCAAAGTCCATGCCCTCTCAATCTCTACTCCCTCACAAACAACATTCCCTCTCAAACTCCATGCCCTCTCAAACACTACTCCCTCTCCAACACAATTCGCTTTAAAACTCCATTCCCTCCCATACTCCATTCCCTCCCAAACTCCATTTCCTCCCCAAACTCCATTCCTCCTCAAATTCCATTCCCCATCAAACTCCATTCCACCTCAAACTCCATTCCACCTCAAACTCCAAACCACCTCAAACTCCAAACCACCTCAAACTCCAATCAACCTCAAACTCCATGCCCTCTCAATCACTACTCCCTCTCCAACACTATTCGCTTTAAAACTCCATTCCCACTGAAACTCCATTCACTCTCACACTCCATTCCCTCCCCATACTCCATCCCCTCCCCAAACTCCATTCCCTCTCAAACTCCATTCCCTCTCAAACTCCATTCCCTCTCAAACTCCACTCCCTCTCAAACTCCACTCCCTCTCAAACTCCATTCCAACTCATACTACATTCACTCTCAAACTCCATTCACTCTCAAACTCCATTCTTTCTGAAACTCCATGCCCTCTCAATCACCGTCCCCTCCAATACTCCATTTCCTCAAATACCCCATTCGACCTCAAAATCCATTCACTCTCAATCTCCATTCAAACTCATACTCCAATCCACCTCAAACTCCAATCCACCTCAAACTCCATGCCCTCTCAAACTCCATGCCCTCTCAAACTCCATGCCCTCTCAATCACTACTCCCCCTCAAACTCCATTCCCCATCAAACTCCAAGCCCCCTCAATCACCACGCCCCCTCAAACTCCATGCTCTCTCAGACTCCACGCCCTCTCATACTCCACACCCTCCCAAAATCCGTGCCCTCTCAATCACTGTTCCCTCTCAATCACTGTTCCCTCTCAATCACTGTTCCCTCTCAAACTCCGTTCCCACTCAAACTCCGTTCCCTCTCAAACTCCATTCCCCCTCAAACTCCATTCCCTCAAAAACACCATTCACCCTCAAACTCCATGCCCTCTCAAACTCCATGCCCTCTCAAACTCCATTCAGTCTCAAACTCCATTCCCTCTCAAAATCCATTCTTTCGGAATCTCCATGCCTTCTGAATCAATACTCCCTCTCAAACTTCATTCCACCTCAAACTCCATTCCACCTCAAACCCCATTCTACCTCAAACTCCATGCCCTCTCAATCACTACTCCCTCTCCAACACAATTCGCTTTAAAACTCCATTCCCTCCCAAACTCCATTCCTCCTCAAATTCCAATCCACCTCAAACTCCAATCCACCTCAAACTCCAATCCACCTAAAACACTATTCCACCTCAAAGTCCATGCCCTCTCAATCTCTACTCCCTCTCAAACACCATTCCCTCTCAAACTCCATGCCCTCTCAATCACAACTCCCTCTCCAACACAATTCGCTTTAAAACTCCATTCCCTCACAAACTCCATTCCCTCCCAAACTCCATTCCCTTCCCAAACTACATTCCCTCTCAAACTCCATTCCCTTCCCAAACTACATTCCCTCTCAAACTCCATTCCCCCTCAAACTCCAATCCACCTCAAAGCCAATCCACCTCAAACTCCAATCCACCTCAAAGTCCATGCCCTCTCAATCTCTACTCCCTCTCAAACACCATTCCCTCTCAAACGCCATGCCCTCTGAATCACTACTCCCTCTCCAACACAATTCGCTTTAAAACTCCATACCCTCCCAAACTCCATACCCTCCCCAAACTCCATACCCTCCCCAAACTCCATACCCTCCCCAAACTCCATACCCTCCCCAAACTTCATTCCCTCCCCAAACTCCATTCCCTCCCCAAACTCCATTCCGTCTCAAACTCCATTCCCCATCAAACTCCAATCCACATCAAACTCCAATCTACCTCAAACTCCATTCCACCTTAAAGTCCATGCCCTCTCAATCTCTACTCCCTCTAAAACACCATTCCCTCTCAAACTCCATGCCCTCTCAATCACTACTCCCTCTCCAACACAATTCACTTTAAAACTCCATTCCCGCCCAAACTCCATTCCTCCTCTAACTCCATTCCTCCTCTAACTCCATTCCTCCTCTAACTCCATTCCTCCTCTAACTCCAATCCACCTCTAACTCCAATCCACCTCTAACTCCAATCCAGCTCTAACTGCAATCCACCTCAAACTGCAATCCACCTCAAACTCCATTCCACCTCAAAGTCCATGCCCTCTCAATCTCTACTCCCTCTCAAACACCATTCCCTCTCAAACTCCATGCCCTCTCAATCACTACTCCCTCTCCAACACAATTCACTTCAAAACTCCATTCCCTTGCAAACTCCATTCCCTCCCCATACTCCATCCCCTCCCCAAACTCCATTCCCTCCCAAACTCCATTCCCTCTCAAACTCCATTCCCCCTCAAACTCCATTCCCCCTCAAACTCCATTCCCCCTCAAACTCCAATCCACCTCAAAGCCAATACACCTCAAACTCCAATCCACCTCAAACTCCAATCTACCTCAAACTCCATTCCACCTCAAAGTCCATGCCCTCTCAATCTCTACTCCCTCTCAAACACCATTCCCTCTCAAACTCCATGTGCTCTCAACCACTACTCCCTCTCCAACACAATTCGCTTTAAAACTCTATTCCCTCCCAAACTCCATTCCCTCCCCAAACTCCATACCCTCCCCAAACTCCATACCCTCCCCAAACTCCATTCCCCCCCCAAACTCCATTCCCCCCCAAACTCCATTCCCCCCCAAACTCCATTCCCCCCCCAAACTCCATTCCCCCCCCAAACTCCATTCCCCCTCAAACTCCAATACACCTCAAAGACATTCCACCTCAAACTCCAATCCACCTCAAACTCCATTCCCTCCCCAAACTCCATTCCCTCTCAATCTCCATTCCCCCTCAAACTCCATTCTACCTCAAACTCCAATCTACCTCAAAGTCCATGCCCTCTCAATCTCTACTCCCTCTCAAACACCATTCCCTCTCAAACTCCATGCCCTCTCAATCACTACTCCCTCTCCAACACAATTCGCTTTAAAACTCCATTCCCTCCCAAACTCCATTCCCTCCCCAAAATCCATTCCTCCTCAAATTCCATTCCCTCTCAAACTCCATTCCATCTCAAACTCCAATCCACCTCAAACTCCAATCCACCTCAAACTCCATTCCCTCCCCAAACTCCATTCCCTCTCAAACTCCATTCCCCCTCAAACTCCATTCTACCTCAAACTCCAATCTACCTCAAAGTCCATGCCCTCTCAATCTCTACTCCCTCTCAAACACCATTCCCTTTCAAACTCCATGCCCTCTCAATCACAACTCCCTCTCCAACACAATTCGCTTTAAAACTCCATTCCATCCCAAACTCCATTCCCTCCACAAAATCCATTCCTCCTCAAATTCCATTCCCTCTCAATCTCCATTCCCCCTCAAACTCCATTCCACCTCAAACTCCAATCAACCTCAAACTCCATTCCACCTCATACTCCATGCCCTCTCAATTACTACTCCCTCTCCAACACTATTCACTTTAAAACTCCATTCCCACTCAAACTCCACTCCCTCTCAAACTCCATTCCCTCTCAAACTCCATGCCCTCTCAATCACTACTCCCTCTCCAACACAATTCGCTTTAAAACTCCATTCCCTCCCAAACTCCATTCCTTCCCAAACTCCATTCCTCCTCTAACTCCATTCCTCCTCTAACTCCATTCCTCCTCTAACTCCATTCCTCCTCTAACTCCAGTCCACCTCTAACTCCAATCCACCTCAAACTCCATTCCACCTCAAAGTCCATTCCACCTCAAAGTCCATTCCACCTCAAAGTCCATGCCCTCTCAATCTCTACTCCCTCTCAAACACCATTCCCTCTCAAACTCCATGCCCTCTCAATCACTACTCCCTAACCAACACAATTCGCTTTAAAACTCCATTCCCTTGCAAACTCCATTCCCTCCCCATACTCCATCCCCTCCCCAAACTCCATTCCCTCTCAAACTCCATTCCCTCACAAACTCCATTCCCTCACAAACTCCATTCCCTCACAAACTCCATTCCCCCTCAAACTCCAATCCACCTCAAACTCCAATCCACCTCAAACTCCAATCCACCTCAAACTCCAATCCACCTCAAACTCCAATCTACCTCAAACTCCATTCCACCTCAAAGTCCATGCCCTCTCAATCTCTACTCCCTCTCCAACACAATTCGCTTTAAAACTCTATTCACTCCCAAACTCCATTCCCTCCCAAACTCCATTCCCTCCAAAAACTCCATTCCCTCCCCAAACTCCATTCCACCTCAAAGTCCATGCCCTCTCAAACACAATTCCCTCTCAAACTCCATGCCCTCTCAATCACTACTCCCTCTCAAACACCATTTCCACTCAAACTCCATGCCCTCTCAATCACTACTCCCTCTCCAACACAATTCGCTTTAAAACTCCATTCCCTCACAAACTCCATTCCCTCCCCAAACTCCATTCCCTCCCCAAACTCCATTCCCTCCCCAAACTCCATTCCCCCCCCAAACTCCATTCCCCCCCCAAACTCCATTCCCCCCCCAAACTCCATGCTCTCTCAAACTCCATTCCCCCTCAAACTCCAATCCACTGCAAAGACATTCCACCTCAAACTCCAATCCACCTCAAACTCCATTCCCTCCCCAAACTCCATTCCCTCTCAAACTCCATTCCCCCTCAAACTCCATTCTACCTCAAACTCAAATCCACCTCAAACTCAAATCCACCTCAAACTCCAATCCACCTCAAACTCCAATCCACCTCAAACTCCATTCCCTCCCCAAACTCCATTCCCTCTCAAACTCCATTCCCCCTCAAACTCCATTCTACCTCAAACTCCAATCTACCTCAAAGTCCATGCCCTCTCAATCTCTACTCCCTCTCAAACACCATTCCCTCTCAAACTCCATGCCCTCTCAATCACTACTCCCTCTCCAACACAATTCGCTTTAAAACTCCATTCCCTCCCATACTCCATTCCATCCCAAACTCCATTTCCTCCCCAAAATCCATTCCTCCTCAAATTACATTCCCTCTCAATCTCCATTCCCCCTCAAACTCCATTCCACCTCAAACTCCAATCAACCTCAAACTCCATTCCACCTCATACTCCATGCCCTCTCAATTACTACTCCCTCTCCAACACTATTCACTTTAAAACTCCATTCCCACTCAAACTCCACTCCCTCTCAAACTCCATTCCCTCTCAAACTCCATGCCCTCTCAATCACTACTCCCTCTCCAACACAATTCGCTTTAAAACTCCATTCCCTCCCAAACTCCATTCCTTCCCAAACTCCATTCCTCCTCTAACTCCATTCCTCCTCTAACTCCATTCCTCCTCTAACTCCAGTCCACCTCTAACTCCAATCCACCTCTAACTACAATCCACCTCAAACACCATTCCACCTCAAAGTCCATTCCACCTCAAAGTCCATTCCACCTCAAAGTCCATTCCACCTCAAAGTCCATGCCCTCTCAATCTCTACTCCCTCTCAAACACCATTCCCTCTCAAACTCCATGCCCTCTCAATCACTACTCCCTCTCCAACACAATTCGCTTTAAAACTCCATTCCCTTGCAAACTCCATTCCCTCCCCATACTCCATCCCCTCCCCAAACTCCATTCCCTCTCAAACTCCATTCCCTCACAAACTCCATTCCCTCACAAACTCCATTCCCCCTCAAACTCCAATCCACCTCAAAGCCAATCCACCTCAAACTCCAATCCACCTCAAACTCCAATCTACCTCAAACTCCATTCCACCTCAAAGTCCATGCCCCCTCAATCTCTACTCCCTCTCCAACACAATTCGCTTTAAAACTCTATTCCCTCCCAAACTCCATTCCCTCCCAAACTCCATTCCCTCCCCAAACTCCATTCCACCTCAAAGTCCATGTCCTCTCAATCTGTACTCCCTCTCAAACTCCATGCCCTCTCAATCACTACTCCCTCTCCAACACAATTCGCTTTAAAACTCCATTCCCTCACAAACTCCATTCCCTCCACAAACTCCTTACCCTCCCCAAACTCCATACCCTCCCCAAACTCCATACCCTCCCCAAACTCCATTCCCTCCCCAAACTCCATGCCCTCTCAAACTCCATTCCCCCTCAAACTCCAATCCACCTCAAACTCCAATCCACCTCAAACTCCATTCCCTCCCCAAACTCCATTCCCTCTCAAACTCCATTCCCCCTCAAACTCCATTCTACCTCAAACTCCATTCTACCTCAAAGTCCATGCCCTCTCAATCTCTACTCCCTCACAAACAACATTCCCTCTCAAACTCCATGCCCTCTCAAACACTACTCCCTCTCCAACACAATTCGCTTTAAAACTCCATTCCCTCCCATACTCCATTCCCTCCCAAACTCCATTTCCTCCCCAAACTCCATTCCTCCTCAAATTCCATTCCCCCTCAAACTCCATTCCACCTCAAACTCCATTCCACCTCAAACTCCATTCCACCTCAAACTCCAAACCACCTCAAACTCCAATCAACCTCAAACTCCATGCCCTCTCAATCACTACTCCCTCTCCAACACTATTCGCTTTAAAACTCCATTCCCACTGAAACTCCATTCACTCTCACACTCCACTCCCTCTCAAACTCCATTCCAACTCATACTACATTCACTCTCAAACTCCATTCACTCTCAAACTCCATTCTTTCTGAAACTCCATGCCCTCTCAATCACCGTCCCCTCCAATACTCCATTTCCTCAAATACCCCATTCGACCTCAAAATCCATTCACTCTCAATCTCCATTCAACCTCATACTCCAATCCACCTCAAACTCCAATCCACCTCAAACTCCATGCCCTCTCAAACTCCATGCCCTCTCAAACTCCATGCCCTCTCAATCACTACTCCCCCTCAAACTCCATTCCCCATCAAACTCCAAGCCCCCTCAATCACCACGCCCCCTCAAACTCCATGCTCTCTCAGACTCCACGCCCTCTCATACTCCACGCCCTCCCAAAATCCGTGCCCTCTCAATCACTGTTCCCTCTCAATCACTGTTCCCTCTCAATCACTGTTCCCTCTCAAACTCCGTTCCCACTCAAACTCTGTTCCCTCTCAAACTCCATTCCCCCTCAAACTCCATTCCCTCAAAAACACCATTCACCCTCAAACTCCATGCCCTCTCAAACTCCATTCAGTCTCAAACTCCATTCCCTCTCAAAATCCATTCTTTCGGAATCTCCATGCCCTCTGAATCAATACTCCCTCTCAAACTTCATTCCACCTCAAACTCCATTCCACCTCAAACCCCATTCTACCTCAAACTCCATGCCCTCTCAATCACTACTCCCTCTCCAACACAATTCGCTTTAAAACTCCATTCCCTCCCAAACTCCATTCCTCCACAAATTCCAATCCACCTCAAACTCCAATCCACCTCAAACTCCAATCCACCTAAAACACTATTCCACCTCAAAGTCCATGCCCTCTCAATCTCTACTCCCTCTCAAACACCATTCCCTCTCAAACTCGATGCCCTCTCAATCACAACTCCCTCTCCAACACAATTCGCTTTAAAACTCCATTCCCTCACAAACTCCATTCCCTCCCAAACTCCATTCCCTTCCCAAACTACATTCCCTCTCAAACTCCATTCCCTTCCCAAACTACATTCCCTCTCAAACTCCATTCCCCCTCAAACTCCAATCCACCTCAAAGCCAATCCACCTCAAACTCCAATCCACCTCAAAGTCCATGCCCTCTCAATCTCTACTCCCTCTCAAACACCATTCCCTCTCAAACGCCATGCCCTCTGAATCACAACTCCCTCTCCAACACAATTCGCTTTAAAACTCCATACCCTCCCAAACTCCATACCCTCCCCAAACTCCATACCCTCCCCAAACTCCATACCCTCCCCAAACTCCATACCCTCCCCAAACTTCATTCCCTCCCCAAACTCCATTCCCTCCCCAAACTCCATTCCCTCTCAAACTCCATTCCCTCTCAAACTCCATTCCCCATCAAACTCCAATCCACATCAAACTCCAATCTACCTCAAACTCCATTCCACCTTAAAGTCCATGCCCTCTCAATCTCGACTCCCTCTAAAACACCATTCCCTCTCAAACTCCATGCCCTCTCAATCACTACTGCCTCTCCAACACAATTCGCTTTAAAACTCCATTCCCGCCCAAACTCCATTCCTCCTCTAACTCCATTCCTCCTCTAACTCCATTCCTCCTCTAACTCCATTCCTCCTCTAACTCCAATCCACCTCTAACTCCAATCCACCTCTAACTCCAATCCACCTCTAACTGCAATCCACCTCAAACTCCATTCCCCCTCAAACTCCAATCCACTGCAAAGACATTCCACCTCAAACTCCAATCCACCTCAAACTCCATTCCCTCCCCAAACTCCATTCCCTCTCAAACTCCATTCCCCCTCAAACTCCATTCTACCTCAAACTCAAATCCACCTCAAACTCAAATCCACCTCAAACTCAAATCCACCTCAAACTCCAATCCATCTCAAACTCCATTCCCTCCCCAAACTCCATTCCCTCTCAAACTCCATTCCCCCTCAAACTCCATTCTACCTCAAACTCCAATCTACCTCAAAGTCCATGCCCTCTCAATCTCTACTCCCTCTCAAACACCATTCCCTCTCAAACTCCATGCCCTCTCAATCACTACTCCCTCTCCAACACAATTCGCTTCAAAACTCCATTCCCTTGCAAACTCCATTCCCTCCCCATACTCCATCCCCTCCCCAAACTCCATTCCCTCTCAAACTCCATTCCCTCTCAAACTCCATTCCCTCTCAAACTCCATTCCCCCTCAAACTCCATTCCCCCTCAAAAGCCAATACACCTCAAACTCCAATCCACCTCAAACTCCAATCCACCTCAAACTCCAATCTACCTCAAACTCCATTCCACCTCAAAGTCCATGCCCTCTCAATCTCTACTCCCTCTCAAACACCATTCCCTCTCAAACTCCATGTGCTCTCAACCACTACTCCCTCTCCAACACAATTCGCTTTAAAACTCTATTCCCTCCCAAACTCCATTCCCTCCCCAAACTCCATACCCTCCCCAAACTACATTCCCCCCCCAAACTCCATTCCCCCCCAAACTCCATTCCCCCCCAAACTCCATTCCCCCCCCAAACTCCATTCCCCCCCCAAACTCCATTCCCCCTCAAACTCCAATACACCTCAAAGACATTCCACCTCAAACTCCAATCCACCTCAAACTCCATTCCCTCCCCAAACTCCATTCCCTCTCAATCTCCATTCCCCCTCAAACTCCATTCTAACTGAAACTCCAATCTACCTCAAAGTCCATGCCCTCTCAATCTCTACTCCCTCTCAAACACCATTCCCTCTCAAACTCCATGCCCTCTCAATCACTACTCCCTCTCCAACACAATTTGCTTTAAAACTCCATTCCCTCCCAAACTCCATTCCCTCCCCAAAATCCATTCCTCCTCAAATTCCATTCCCTCTCAAACTCCATTCCATCTCAAACTCCAAACCACCTCAAACTCCAAACCACCTCAAACTCCAATCAACCTCAAACTCCATTCCACCTCATACTCCATGCCCTCTCAATTACTACTCCCTCTCCAACACTATTCACTTTAAAACTCCATTCCCACTCAAACTCCACTCCCTCTCAAACTCCATTCCCTCTCAAACTCCATGCCCTCTCAATCACTACTCCCTCTCCAACACAATTCGCTTTAAAACTCCATTCCCTCCCAAACTCCATTCCTCCTCTAACTCCATTCCTCTTCTAACTCCATTCCTCTTCTAACTCCATTCCTCCTCTAACTCCATTCCTCCTCTAACTCCAATCCACCTCTAACTACAATCCACCTCAAACTCCATTCCACCTCAAACTCCATTCCACCTCAAAGTCCTTTCCCCATCAAACTCCAATCCACATCAAACTCCAATCCACATCAAACTCCAATCCACATCAAACTCCAATCCACATCAAACTCCATTCCACCTCAAAGTCCATGCCCTCTCAATCTCTACTCCCTCTAAAACACCATTCCCTCTCAAACTCCATGCCCTCTCAATCACTACTCCCTCTCCAACACAATTCACTTTAAAACTCCATTCCCTTGCAAACTCCATTCCCTCCCCATACTCCATCCCCTCCCCAAACTCCATTCCCTCCCCAAACTCCATTCCCTCTCAAACTCCATTCCCTCTCAAACTCCATTCCCTCTCAAACTCCATTCACTCTCAAACTCCATTCCCCCTCAAACTCCATTCCCCCTCAAACTCCATTCCCCCTCAAACTCCAATCCACCTCAAAGCCAATACACCTCAAACTCCAATCTACCTCAAACTCCATTCCAACTCAAAGTCCATGCCCTCTCAATCTCTACTCCCTCTCAAACACCATTCCCTCTCAAACTCCATGCGCTCTCAACCACTACTCCCTCTCCAACACAATTCGCTTTAAAACTCTATTCCCTCCCAAACTCCATTCCCTCCCAAACTCCATTCCCTCCCCAAACTCCATTCCACCTCAAAGTCCATGCCCTCTCAATCTGTACTACCTCTCAAATTCCATGCCCTCTCAATCACTACTCCCTCTCCAACACAATTCGCTTTAAAACTTCATTCCCTCACAAACTCCATACCCTCCCCAAACTCCATACCCTCCCCAAACTCCATACCCTCCCCAAACTCCATTCCCCCCCCAAACACCATTCCCCCTCAAACTCCAATCACCTCAAAGCCATTCCACCTCAAACTCCAATCCACCTCAAACTCCATTCTACCTCAAACTCCAATCTACCTCAAAGTCCATGCCCTCTCAATCTCTACTCCCTCTCAAACACCATTCCCTCTCAAACTCCATGCCCTCTCAATCACTACTCCCTCTCCAACACAATTCGCTTTAAAACTCCATTCCCTCCCATACTCCATTCCCTCCCAAACTCCATTTCCTCCCCAAAATTCATTCCTCCTCAAATTCCATTCCCTCTCAATCTCCATTCCCCCTCAAACTCCATTCCACCTCAAACTCCAAACCACCTCAAACTCCATTCCACCTCATACTCCATGCCCTCTCAATTACTACTCTCTCTCCAGCACTATTCACTTTAAAACTCCATTCCAACTCAAACTCCACTCCCTCTCAAACTCCACTCCCTCTCAAACTCCACTCCTTCTCAAACTCCACTCCCTCTCAAACTCCATGCCCTCTCAATCACTACTCCCTCTCCAACATAATTCGCTTTAAAACTCCATTCCCTCCCAAACTCCATTCCCTCCCAAACTCCATTCCTCCTCTAACTCCATTCCTCCTCTAACTCCATTCCTGCTCTAACTCCAATCCACCTCAAACTCCAATCCACCTCAAACTCCAATCCAACTCAAACTCCAATCCACCTCAAACTACATTCCACCTCAAACTACATTCCACCTCAAACTCCATTCCACCTCAAAGTCCATGCCCTCTCAATCTCTACTCCCTCTCAAACACCATTCCCTCTCAAACTCCATGCCCTCTCAATCACTACTCCCTCTCCAACACAATTCGCTTTAAAACTCTATTCCCTCCCAAACTCCATTCCCTCCCAAACTCCATTCCCTCCACAAACTCCATTCCACCTCAAAGTCCATGCCCTCTCAATCTGTACTACCTCTCAAACTCCATGCCCTCTCAATCACTACTCCCTCTCCAACACAATTCGCTTTAAAACTTCATTCCCTCTCAAACTCCATACCCTCCCCAAACTCCATACCCTCCCCAAACTCCATACCCTCCCCAAACTCCATACCCTCCCCAAACTCCATTCCCCCTCAAACTCCATTCCCCCTCAAACTCCAATCCACATCAAACTCCAATCTACCTCAAACTCCATTCCACCTTAAAGTCCATGCCCTCTCAATCTCTACTCCCTCTAAAACACCATTCCCTCTCAAACTCCATGCCCTCTCAATCACTACTGCCTCTCCAACACAATTCGCTTTAAAACTCCATTCCCGCCCAAACTCCATTCCTCCTCTAACTCCATTCCTCCTCTAACTCCATTCCTCCTCTAACTCCATTCCTCCTCTAACTCCAATCCACCTCTAACTCCATTCCTCCTCTAACTCCAATCCACCTCTAACTACAATCCACCTCAAACTCCATTCCACCTCAAACTCCATTCCCCCTCAAACTCCAATCCACTGCAAAGACATTCCACCTCAAACTCCAATCCACCTCAAACTCCATTCCCTCCCCAAACTCCATTCCCTCCCCAAACTCCATTCCCTCTCAAACTCCATTCCCCCTCAAACTCCATTCTACCTCAAACTCAAATCCACCTCAAACTCAAATCCACCTCAAACTCCAATCCACCTCAAACTCCATTCCCTCCCCAAACTCCATTCCCTCTCAAACTCCATTCCCCCTCAAACTCCATTCTACCTCAAACTCCAATCTACCTCAAAGTCCATGCCCTCTCAATCTCTACTCCCTCTCAAACACCATTCCCTCTCAAACTCCATGCCCTCTCAATCACTACTCCCTCTCCAACACAATTCGCTTCAAAACTCCATTCCCTTGCAAACTCCATTCCCTCCCCATACTCCATCCCCTCCCCAAACTCCATTCCCTCTCAAACTCCATTCCCTCTCAAACTCCATTCCCTCTCAAACTCCATTCCCCCTCAAACTCCATTCCCCCTCAAACTCCAATCCACCTCAAAGCCAATACACCTCAAACTCCAATCCACCTCAAACTCCAATCTACCTCAAACTCCATTCCACCTCAAAGTCCATGCCCTCTCAATCTCTACTCCCTCTCAAACACCATTCCCTCTCAAACTCCATGTGCTCTCAACCACTACTCCCTCTCCAACACAATTCGCTTTAAAACTCTATTCCCTCCCAAACTCCATTCCCTCCCCAAACTCCATACCCTCCCCAAACTACATTCCCCCCCCAAACTCCATTCCCCCCCAAACTCCATTCCCCCCCAAACTCCATTCCCCCCCCAAACTCCATTCCCCCCCCAAACTCCATTCCCCCTCAAACTCCAATACACCTCAAAGACATTCCACCTCAAACTCCAATCCACCTCAAACTCCATTCCCTCCCCAAACTCCATTCCCTCTCAATCTCCATTCCCCCTCAAACTCCATTCTACCTCAAACTCCAATCTACCTCAAAGTCCATGCCCTCTAAATCTCTACTCCCTCTCAAACACCATTCCCTCTCAAACTCCATGCCCTCTCAATCACTACTCCCTCTCCAACACAATTTGCTTTAAAACTCCATTCCCTCCCAAACTCCATTCCCTCCCCAAAATCCATTCCTCCTCAAATTCCATTCCCTCTCAAACTCCATTCCATCTCAAACTCCAAACCACCTCAAACTCCAAACCACCTCAAACTCCAATCAACCTCAAACTCCATTCCACCTCATACTCCATGCCCTCTCAATTACTACTCCCTCTCCAACACTATTCACTTTAAAACTCCATTCCCACTCAAACTCCACTCCCTCTCAAACTCCATTCCCTCTCAAACTCCATACCCTCTCAATCACTACTCCCTCTCCAACACAATTCGCTTTAAAACTCCATTCCCTCCCAAACTCCATTCCTCCTCTAACTCCATTCCTCCTCTAACTCCATTCCTCTTCTAACTCCATTCCTCTTCTAACTCCATTCCTCTTCTAACTCCATTCCTCTTCTAACTCCATTCCTCCTCTAACTCCAATCCACCTCTAACTACAATCCACCTCAAACTCCATTCCACCTCAAACTCCATTCCACCTCAAAGTCCATTCCCCATCAAACTCCAATCCACATCAAACTCCAATCCACATCAAACTCCAATCCACATCAAACTCCAATCTACCTCAAACTCCATTCCACCTCAAAGTCCATGCCCTCTCAATCTCTACTCCCTCTAAAACACCATTCCCTCTCAAACTCCATGCCCTCTCAATCACTACTCCCTCTCCAACACAATTCGCTTTAAAACTCCATTCCCTTGCAAACTCCATTCCCTCCCCATACTCCATCCCCTCCCCAAACTCCATTCCCTCCCCAAACTCCATTCCCTCTCAAACTCCATTCCCTCTCAAACTCCATTCCCTCTCAAACTCCATTCACTCTCAAACTCCATTCCCCCTCAAACTCCATTCCCCCTCAAACTCCAATCCACCTCAAAGCCAATACACCTCAAACTCCAATCTACCTCAAACTACATTCCAACTCAAAGTCCATGCCCTCTCAATCTCTACTCCCTCTCAAACACCATTCCCTCTCAAACTCCATGCGCTCTCAACCACTACTCCCTCTCCAACACAATTCGCTTTAAAACTCTATTCCCTCCCAAACTCCATTCCCTCCCAAACTCCATTCCCTCCCCAAACTCCATTCCACCTCAAAGTCCATGCCCTCTCAATCTGTACTACCTCTCAAACTCCATGCCCTCTCAATCACTACTCCCTCTCCAACACAATTCGCTTTAAAACTTCATTCCCTCACAAACTCCATACCCTCCCCAAACTCCATACCCTCCCCAAACTCCATACCCTCCCCAAACTCCATTCCCCCCCCAAACTCCATTCCCCCTCAAACTCCAATCACCTCAAAGCCATTCCACCTCAAACTCCAATCCACCTCAAACTCCATTCTACCTCAAACTCCAATCTACCTCAAAGTCCATGCCCTCTCAATCTCTACTCCCTCTCAAACACCATTCCCTCTCAAACTCCATGCCCTCTCAATCACTACTCCCTCTCCAACACAATTCGCTTTAAAACTCCATTCCCTCCCATACTCCATTCCCTCCCAAACTCCATTTCCTCCCCAAAATTCATTCCTCCTCAAATTCCATTCCCTCTCAATCTCCATTCCCCCTCAAACTCCATTCCACCTCAAACTCCAAACCACCTCAAACTCCATTCCACCTCATACTCCATGCCCTCTCAATTACTACTCTCTCTCCAGCACTATTCACTTTAAAACTCCATTCCAACTCAAACTCCACTCCCTCTCAAACTCCACTCCCTCTCAAACTCCACTCCTTCTCAAACTCCACTCCCTCTCAAACTCCATGCCCTCTCAATCACTACTCCCTCTCCAACATAATTCGCTTTAAAACTCCATTCCCTCCCAAACTCCATTCCCTCCCAAACTCCATTCCCTCCTCTAACTCCATTCCTCCTCTAACTCCATTCCTCCTCTAACTCCATTCCTCCTCTAACTCCATTCCTGCTCTAACTCCAATCCACCTCAAACTCCAATCCAACTCAAACTCCAATCCACCTCAAACTACATTCCACCTCAAACTACATTCCACCTCAAACTCCATTCCACCTCAAAGTCCATGCCCTCTCAATCTCTACTCCCTCTCAAACACCATTCCCTCTCAAACTCCATGCCCTCTCAATCACTACTCCCTCTCCAACACAATTCGCTTTAAAACTCTATTCCCTCCCAAACTCCATTCCCTCCCAAACTCCATTCCCTCCCCAAACTCCATTCCACCTCAAAGTCCATGCCCTCTCAATCTGTACTACCTCTCAAACTCCATGCCCTCTCAATCACTACTCCCTCTCCAACACAATTCGCTTTAAAACTTCATTCCCTCTCAAACTCCATACCCTCCCCAAACTCCATACCCTCCCCAAACTCCATACCCTCCCCTAACTCCATTCCCCCTCAAACTCCATTCCCCCTCAAACTCCAATCCACCTCAAAGCCATTCCACCTCAAACTCCAATCCACCTCAAACTCCATTCCCTCCCCAAACTCCATTCCCTCTCAAACTCCATTCCCCCTCAAACTCCATTCTACCTCAAACTCCAATCTACCTCAAAGTCCATGCCATCTCAATCTCTACTCCCTCTCAAACACCATTCCCTCTCAAACTCCATGCCCTCTCAATCACTACTCCCTCTCCAACACAATTTGCTTTAAAACTCCATTCCCTCCCAAACTCCATTCCCTCCCCAAAATCCATTCCTCCTCAAATTCCATTCCCTCTCAAACTCCATTCCATCTCAAACTCCAAACCACCTCAAACTCCAAACCACCTCAAACTCCAATCAACCTCAAACTCCATTCCACCTCATACTCCATGCCCTCTCAATTACTACTCCCTCTCCAACACTATTCACTTTAAAACTCCATTCCCACTCAAACTCCACTCCCTCTCAAACTCCATTCCCTCTCAAACTCCATGCCCTCTCAATCACTACTCCCTCTCCAACACAATTCGCTTTAAAACTCCATTCCCTCCCAAACTCCATTCCTCCTCTAACTCCATTCCTCCTCTAACTCCATTCCTCCTCTAACTCCATTCCTCTTCTAACTCCATTCCTCTTCTAACTCCATTCCTCTTCTAACTCCATTCCTCCTCTAACTCCATTCCTCCTCTAACTCCAATCCACCTCTAACTACAATCCACCTCAAACTCCATTCCACCTCAAACTCCATTCCACCTCAAAGTCCATTCCCCATCAAACTCCAATCCACATCAAACTCCAATCCACATCAAACTCCAATCCACATCAAACTCCAATCCACATCAAACTCCAATCTACCTCAAACTCCATTCCACCTCAAAGTCCATGCCCTCTCAATCTCTACTCCCTCTAAAACACCATTCCCTCTCAAACTCCATGCCCTCTCAATCACTACTCCCTCTCCAACACAATTCGCTTTAAAACTCCATTCCCTTGCAAACTCCATTCCCTCCCCATACTCCATCCCGTCCCCAAACTCCATTCCCTCCCCAAACTCCATTCCCTCTCAAACTCCATTCCCTCTCAAACTCCATTCCCCCTCAAACTCCATTCCCCCTCAAACTCCAATCCACCTCAAAGCCAATACACCTCAAACTCCAATCTACCTCAAACTCCATTCCAACTCAAAGTCCATGCCCTCTCAATCTCTACTCCCTCTCAAACACCATTCCCTCTCAAACTCCATGCGCTCTCAACCACTACTCCCTCTCCAACACAATTCGCTTTAAAACTCTATTCCCTCCCAAACTCCATTCCCTCCCAAACTCCATTCCCTCCCCAAACTCCATTCCACCTCAAAGTCCATGCCCTCTCAATCTGTACTACCTCTCAAACTCCATGCCCTCTCAATCACTACACCCTCTCCAACACAATTCGCTTTAAAACTTCATTCCCTCACAAACTCCATACCCTCCCCAAACTCCATACCCTCCCCAAACTCCATACCCTCCCCAAACTCCATTCCCCCCCCAAACACCATTCCCCCTCAAACTCCAATCACCTCAAAGCCATTCCACCTCAAACTCCAATCCACCTCAAACTCCATTCTACCTCAAACTCCAATCTACCTCAAAGTCCATGCCCTCTCAATCTCTACTCCCTCTCAAACACCATTCCCTCTCAAACTCCATGCCCTCTCAATCACTACTCCCTCTCCAACACAATTCGCTTTAAAACTCCATTCCCTCACAAACTCCATTCCCTCCACAAACTCCTTACCCTCACCAAACTCCATACCCTCCCCAAACTCCATACCCTCCCCAAACTCCATACCCTCCCCAAACTCCATTCCCTCCCCAAACTCCATGCCCTCTCAAACTCCATTCCCCCTCAAACTCCAATCCACCTCAAACTCCAATCCACCTCAAACTCCATTCCCTCCCCAAACTCCATTCCCTCTCAAACTCCATTCCCCCTCAAACTCCATTCTACCTCAAACTCCATTCTACCTCAAAGTCCATGACCTCTCAATCTCTACTCCCTCACAAACAACATTCCCTCTCAAACTCCATGCCCTCTCAAACACTACTCCCTCTCCAACACAATTCGCTTTAAAACTCCATTCCCTCCCATACTCCATTCCCTCCCAAACTCCATTTCCTCCCCAAACTCCATTCCTCCTCAAATTCCATTCCCCCTCAAACTCCATTCCACCTCAAACTCCAAACCACCTCAAACTCCAAACCACCTCAAACTCCAATCAACCTCAAACTCCATGCCCTCTCAATCACTACTCCCTCTCCAACACTATTCGCTTTAAAACTCCATTCCCACTGAAACTCCATTCACTCTCACACTCCACTCCCTCTCAAACTCCATTCCAACTCATACTACATTCACTCTCAAACTCCATTCACTCTCAAACTCCATTCACTCTCAAACTCCATTCTTTCTGAAACTCCATGCCCTCTCAATCACCGTCCCCTCCAATACTCCATTTCCTCAAATACCCCATTCGACCTCAAACTCCATTCACTCTCAATCTCCATTCAACCTCATACTCCAATCCACCTCAAACTCCAATCCACCTCAAACTCCATGCCCTCTCAAACTCCATGCCCTCTCAATCACTACTCCCCCTCAAACTCCATTCCCCATCAAACTCCAAGCCCCCTCAATCACCACGCCCCCTCAAACTCCATGCTCTCTCAGACTCCACGCCCTCTCATACTCCACGCCCTCCCAAAATCCGTGCCCTCTCAATCACTACTCCCTCTCCAACACAATTCGCTTCAAAACTCCATTCCCTTGCAAACTCCATTCCCTCCCCATACTCCATCCCCTCCCCAAACTCCATTCCCTCTCAAACTCCATTCCCTCTCAAACTCCATTCCCTCTCAAACTCCATTCCCTCTCAATCTCTACTCCCTCTCAAACACCATTCCCTCTCAAACTCCATGTGCTCTCAACCACTACTCCCTCTCCAACACAATTCGCTTTAAAACTCTATTCCCTCCCAAACTCCATTCCCTCCCCAAACTCCATACCCTCCCCAAACTCCATTCCCCCCCCAAACTCCATTCCCCCCCAAACTCCATTCCCCCCCCAAACTCCATTCCCCCTCAAACTCCAATCCACCTCAAAGACATTCCACCTCAAACTCCAATCCACCTCAAACTCCATTCCCTCTCAATCTCCATTCCCCCTCAAACTCCATTCTACCTCAAACTCCAATCTACCTCAAAGTCCATGCCCTCTCAATCTCTACTCCCTCTCAAACACCATTCCCTCTCAAACTCCATGGCCTCTCAATCACTACTCCCTCTCCAACACAATTCGCTTTAAAACTCCATTCCCTCACAAACTCCATTCCCTCCCCAAACTCCATTCCCTCCCCAAACTCCATTCCCCCCCCCCAAACTCCATTCCCCCCCCCAACTCCATTCCCCCCCCCCAAACTCCATTCCCCCCCCCAAACTCCATTCCCCCCCCAAACTCCATTCCCCCTCAAACTCCAATCCACTGCAAAGACATTCCACCTCAAACTCCAATCCACCTCAAACTCCATTCCCTCCCCAAACTCCATTCCCTCTCAAACTCCATTCCCCCTCAAACTGCATTCTACCTCAAACTCAAATCCACCTCAAACTCCAATCCACCTCAAACTCCATTCCCTCCCCAAACTCCATTCCCTCTCAAACTCCATTCCCCCTCAAACTCCATTCTACCTCAAACTCCAATCTACCTCAAAGTCCATGCGCTCTCAATCTCTACTCCCTCTCAAACACCATTCCCTCTCAAACTCCATGCCCTCTCAATCACTACTCCCTCTCCAACACAATTCGCTTTAAAACTCCATTCCATCCCAAACTCCATTTCCTCCCCAAAATCCATTCCTCCTCAAATTCCATTCCCTCTCAATCTCCATTCCCCCTCAAACTCCATTCCACCTCAAACTCCAATCAACCTCAAACTCCATTCCACCTCATACTCCATGCCCTCTCAATTACTACTCCCTCTCCAACACTATTCACTTTAAAACTCCATTCCCACTCAAACTCCACTCCCTCTCAAACTCCATTCCCTCTCAAACTCCATGCCCTCTCAATCACTACTCCCTCTCCAACACAATTCGCTTTAAAACTCCATTCCCTCCCAAACTCCATTCCTCCTCTAACTCCATTCCTCCTCTAACTCCATTCCTCCTCTAACTCCATTCCTCCTCTAACTCCAATCCACCTCTAACTACAATCCACCTCAAACTCCATTCCACCTCAGTCCATTCCACCTCAAAGTCCATTCCACCTCAAAGTCCATGCCCTCTCAATCTCTACTCCCTCTCAAACACCATTCCCTCTCAAACTCCATGCCCTCTCAATCACTACTCCCTAACCAACACAATTCGCTTTAAAACTCCATTCCCTTGCAAACTCCATTCCCTCCCCATACTCCATCCCCTCCCCAAACTCCATTCCCTCTCAAACTCCATTCCCTCCCCAAACTCCATTCCCTCTCAAACTCCATTCCCCCTCAAACTCCATTCTACCTCAAACTCCAATCTACCTCAAAGTCCATGCCCTCTCAATCACTACTCCCTCTCAAACACCATTCCCTCTCAAACTCCATGCCCTCTCAATCACTACTCCCTCTCCAACACAATTCGCTTTAAAACTCCATTCCATCCCAAACTCCATTTCCTCCCCAAAATCCATTCCTCCTCAAATTCCATTCCCTCTCAATCTCCATTCCCCCTCAAACTCCATTCCACCTCAAACTCCAATCAACCTCAAACTCCAATCAACCTCAAACTCCATTCCACCTCGTACTCCATGCCCTCTCAATTACTACTCCCTCTCCAACACTATTCACTTTAAAACTCCATTCCCACTCAAACTCCACTCCCTCTCAAACTCCATTCCCTCTCAAACTCCATGCCCTCTCAATCACTACTCCCTCTCCAACACAATTCGCTTTAAAACTCCATTCCCTCCCAAACTCCATTCCTTCCCAAACTCCATTCCTCCTCTAACTCCATTCCTCCTCTAACTCCATTCCTCCTCTAACTCCAGTCCACCTCTAACTCCAGTCCACCTCTAACTCCAATCCACCTCTAACTCCAATCCACCTCTAACTACAATCCACCTCATACTCCATTCCACCTCAAAGTCCATTCCACCTCAAAGTCCATTCCACCTCAAAGTCCATGCCCTCTCAATCTCTACTCCCTCTCAAACACCATTCCCTCTCAAACTCCATGCCCTCTCAATCACTACTCCCTAACCAACACAATTCGCTTTAAAACTCCATTCCCTTGCAAACTCCATTCCCTCCCCATACTCCATCCCCTCCCCAAACTCCATTCCCTCTCAAACTCCATTCCCTCACAAACTCCATTCCCTCACAAACTCCATTCCCCCTCAAACTCCAATCCACCTCAAAGCCAATCCACCTCAAACTCCAATCCACCTCAAACTCCAATCTACCTCAAACTCCATTCCACCTCAAAGTCCATGCCCTCTCAATCTCTACTCCCTCTCCAACACAATTCGCTTTAAAACTCTATTCACTCCCAAACTCCATTCCCTCCCAAACTCCATTCCCTCCCAAACTCCATTCCCTCCCAAACTCCATTCCCTCCCCAAACTCCATTCCACCTCAAAGTCCATGCCCTCTCAAACACTATTCCCTCTCAAACTCCATGCCATCTCAATCACTACTCCCTCTACAACACAATTCGCTTTAAAACTCCATTCCCTCACAAACTCCATTCGCTCCCCAAACTCCATACCCTCCCCAAACTCCATTCCCTCCCAAAACTCCATTCCCCCCCCAAACTCCATGCCCTCTCAAACTCCATTCCCCCTCAAACTCCAATCCACCTCAAAGCCATTCCACCTCAAACTCCAATCCACCTCAAACTCCATTCCCTCCCCAAACTCCATTCCTTCTCAAACTCCATTCCCTCTCAAACTCCATTCCCTCTCAAACTCCATTCTACCTCAAATTCCAATCTACCTCAAAGTCCATGCCCTCTCAATCTCTACTCCCTCTCAAACACCATTTCCACTCAAACTCCATGCCCTCTCAATCACTACTCCCTCTCCAACACAATTCGCTTTAAAACTCCATTCCCTCACAAACTCCATTCCCTCCCCAAACTCCATTCCCTCCCCAAACTCCATTCCCTCCCCAAACTCCATTCCCCCCCCAAACTCCATTCCCCCCCCAAACTCCATGCTCTCTCAAACTCCATTCCCCCTCAAACTCCAATCCACTGCAAAGACATTCCACCTCAAACTCCAATCCACCTCAAACTCCATTCCCTCCCCAAACTCCATTCCCTCTCAAACTCCATTCCCCCTCAAACTCCATTCTACCTCAAACTCAAATCCACCTCAAACTCAAATCCACCTCAAACTCCAATCCACCTCAAACTCCATTCCCTCCCCAAACTCCATTCCCTCTCAAACTCCATTCCCCCTCAAACTCCATTCTACCTCAAACTCCAATCTACCTCAAAGTCCATGCCCTCTCAATCTCTACTCCCTCTCAAACACCATTCCCTCTCAAACTCCATGCCCTCTCAATCACTACTCCCTCTCCAACACAATTCGCTTTAAAACTCCATTCCCTCCCATACTCCATTACATCCCAAACTCCATTTCCTCCCCAAAATCCATTCCTCCTCAAATTACATTCCCACTCAATCTCCATTCCCCCTCAAACTCCATTCCACCTCAAACTCCATTCCACCTCAAACTCCAGTCAACCTCAAACTCCATTCCACCTCATACTCCATGCCCTCTCAATTACTACTCCCTCTCCAACACTATTCACTTTAAAACTCCATTCCCACTCAAACTCCACTCCCTCTCAAACTCCATTCCCTCTCAAACTCCATTCCCTCTCAAACTCCATGCCCTCTCAATCACTACTCCCTCTCCAACACAATTCGCTTTAAAACTCCATTCCCTCCCAAACTCCATTCCTTCCCAAACTCCATTCCTCCTCTAACTCCATTCCTCCTCTAACTCCATTCCTCCTCTAACTCCATTCCTCCTCTAACTCCAGTCCACCTCTAACTCCAATCCACCTCTAACTACAATCCACCTCAAACACCATTCCACCTCAAAGTCCATTCCACCTCAAAGTCCATTCCACCTCAAACTCCATGCCCTCTCAATCACTACTCCCTCTCCAACACAATTCGCTTTAAAACTCCATTCCCTTGCAAACTCCATTCCCTCCCCATACTCCATCCCCTCCCCAAACTCCATTCCCTCTCAAACTCCATTCCCTCACAAACTCCATTCCCTCACAAACTCCATTCCCTCACAAACTCCATTCCCCCTCAAACTCCAATCCACCTCAAAGCCAATCCACCTCAAACTCCAATCCACCTCAAACTGCAATCTACCTCAAACTCCATTCCACCTCAAAGTCCATGCCCCCTCAATCTCTACTCCCTCTCCAACACAATTCGCTTTAAAACTCTATTCCCTCCCAAACTCCATTCCCTCCCAAACTCCATTCCCTCCCCAAACTCCATTCCACCTCAAAGTCCATGTCCTCTCAATCTGTACACCCTCTCAAACTCCATGCCCTCTCAATCACTACTCCCTCTCCAACACAATTCGCTTTAAAACTCCATTCCCTCACAAACTCCATTCCCTCCACAAACTCCTTACCCTCCCCAAACTCCATACCCTCCCCAAACTCCATACCCTCCCCAAACTCCATTCCCTCCCCAAACTCCATGCCCTCTCAAACTCCATTCCACCTCAAACTCCAATCCACCTCAAACTCCATTCCCTCCCCAAACTCCATTCCCTCTCAAACTCCATTCCCCCTTAAACTCCATTCTACCTCAAACTCCATTCTACCTCAAAGTCCATGCCCTCTCAATCTCTACTCCCTCACAAACAACATTCCCTCTCAAACTCCATGCCCTCTCAAACACTACTCCCTCTCCAACACAATTCGCTTTAAAACTCCATTCCCTCCCATACTCCATTCCCTCCCAAACTCCATTTCCTCCCCAAACTCCATTTCCTCCCCAAACTCCATTCCTCCTCAAATTCCATTCCCCCTCAAACTCCATTCCACCTCAAACTCCATTCCACCTCAAACTCCAAACCACCTCAAACTCCAATCAACCTCAAACTCCATGCCCTCTCAATCACTACTCCCTCTCCAACACTATTCGCTTTAAAACTCCATTCCCACTGAAACTCCATTCACTCTCACACTCCACTCCCTCTCAAACTCCATTCCAACTCATACTACATTCACTCTCAAACTCCATTCACTCTCAAACTCCATTCTTTCTGAAACTCCATGCCCTCTCAATCACCGTCCCCTCCAATACTCCATTTCCTCAAATACCCCATTCGACCTCAAAATCCATTAACTCTCAATCTCCATTCAACCTCATACTCCAATCCACCTCATACTCCAATCCACCTCAAACTCCAATCCACCTCAAACTCCATGCCCTCTCAAACTCCATGCCCTCTCAAACTCCATGCCCTCTCAATCACTACTCCCCCTCAAACTCCATTCCCCATCAAACGCCAAGCCCCCTCAATCACCACGCCCCCTCAAACTCCATGCTCTCTCAGACTCCACGCCCTCTCATACTCCACGCCCTCCCAAAATCCGTGCCCTCTCAATCACTGTTCCCTCTCAATCACTGTTCCCTCTCAAACTCCGTTCCCACTCAAACTCCGTTCCCTCTCAAACTCCATTCCCCCTCAAACTCCATTCCCTCAAAAACACCATTCACCCTCAAACTCCATGCCCTCTCAAACTCCATGCCCTCTCAAACTCCATTCAGTCTCAAACTCCATTCCCTCTCAAAATCCATTCTTTCGGAATCTCCATGCCCTCTGAATCAATACTCCCTCTCAAACTTCATTCCACCTCAAACTCCATTCCACCTCAAACCCCATTCTACCTCAAACTCCATGCCCTCTCAATCACTACTCCCTCTCCAACACAATTCGCTTTAAAACTCCATTCCCTCCCAAACTCCATTCCTCCTCAAATTCCAATCCACCTCAAACTCCAATCCACCTCAAACTCCAATCCACCTAAAACACTATTCCACCTCAAAGTCCATGCCCTCTCAATCTCTACTCCCTCTCAAACACCATTCCCTCTCAAACGCCATGCCCTCTGAATCACTACTCCCTCTCCAACACAATTCGCTTTAAAACTCCATACCCTCCCAAACTCCATACCCTCCCCAAACTCCATACCCTCCCCAAACTCCATACCCTCCCCAAACTCCATACCCTCCCCAAACTCCATACCCTCCCCAAACTTCATTCCCTCCCCAAACTCCATTCCCTCCCCAAACTCCATTCCCTCTCAAACTCCATTCCCCATCAAACTCCAATCCACATCAAACTCCAATCTACCTCAAACTCCATTCCACCTTAAAGTCCATGCCCTCTCAATCTCGACTCCCTCTAAAACACCATTCCCTCTCAAACTCCATGCCCTCTCAATCACTACTCCCTCTCCAACACAATTCGCTTTAAAACTCCATTCCCGCCCAAACTCCATTCCTCCTCTAACTCCATTCCTCCTCTAACTCCATTCCTCCTCTAACTCCAATCCACCTCTAACTCCAATCCACCTCTAACTCCAATCCACCTCTAACTGCAATCCACCTCAAACTGCAATCCACCTCAAACTCCATTCCACCTCAAAGTCCATGCCCTCTCAATCTCTACTCCCTCTCAAACACCATTCCCTCTCAAACTCCATTCCCTCTCAAACTCCATTCACTCTCAAACTCCATTCACTCTCAAACTCCATTCCCCCTCAAACTCCATTCCCCCTCAAACTCCAATCCACCTCAAAGCCAATACACCTCAAACTCCAATCTACCTCAAACTCCAATCTACCTCAAACTCCATTCCAACTCAAAGTCCATGCCCTCTCAATCTCTACTCCCTCTCAAACACCATTCCCTCTCAAACTCCATGCGCTCTCAACCACTACTCCCTCTCCAACACAATTCGCTTTAAAACTCTATTCCCTCCCAAACTCCATTCCCTCACAAACTCCATTCCCTCCCAAACTCCATTCCCTCCCAAACTCCATTCCTCCTCTAACTCCATTCCTCCTCTAACTCCATTCCTCCTCTAACTCCAATCCACCTCAAACTCCAATCCAACTCAAACTCCATTCCACCTCAAACTCCATTCCACCTCAAACTCAATTCCACCTCAAAGTCCATGCCCTCTCAATCTCTACTCCCTCTCAAACACCATTCCCTCTCAAACTCCATGCCCTCTCAATCACTACTCCCTCTCCAACACAATTCGCTTTAAAACTCCATTCCCTTGCAAACTCCATTCCCTCCCCATACTCCATCCCCTCCCCATACTTCATTCCCTCCCCAAACTCCATTCCCTCTCAAACTCCATTCCCCCTCAAACTCCATTCCCCCTCAAACTCCAATCCACCTCAAAGCCAATCCACCTCAAACTCCAATCCTCCTGAAACTCCAATCTACCTCAAACTCCATTCCACCTCAAAGTCCATGCCCTCTCAATCTCTACTCCCTCTCAAACACCATTCCCTCTCAAACTACATGCCCTCTCAACCACTACTCCCTCTCCAAACAATTCGCTTTAAAACTCTATTCCCTCCCAAACTCCATTCCCTCCCAAACTCCATTCCCCCCCAAACTCCATTCCCTCCCCAAACTCCATTCCCTCCCCCAAACTCCATTCCCTCCCCAAACTCCATTCCCTCCCCAAACTCCATTCCCTCCCCAAACTCCATTCCCCATCAAACTCCAATCCACATCAAACTCCAATCCACATCAAACTCCAATCTACCTCAAACTCCATTCCACCTCAAAGTCCATGCCCTCTCAATCTCTACTCCCTCTCAAACACCATTCCCTCTCAAACTACATGCCCTCTCAACCACTACTCCCTCTCCAAACAATTCGCTTTAAAACTCCATTCCCACTCAAACTCCACTCCTCCTCTAACTCCATTCCTCCTCTAACTCCTTTCCTCCTCTAACTCCATTCCTCCTCTAACTCCAATCCACCTCTAACTACAATCCACCTCTAACTACAATCCACCTCAAACTCCATTCCACCTCAAATTCCATTCCACCTCAAAGTCCATTCCACCTCAAAGTCCATTCCACCTCAAAGTCCATTCCCCCTCAAACTCCATTCCCCCTCAAACTCCAATCCACTGCAAAGACATTCCACCTCAAACTCCAATCCACCTCAAACTCCATTCCCTCCCCAAACTCCATTCCCTCTCAAACTCCATTCCCCCTCACACTCCATTCCCCCTCAAACTCCAATCCACCTCAAAGCCAATCCACCTCAAACTCCAATCCACCTCAAACTCAAATCTACCTCAAACTCCATTCCACCTCAAAGTCCATGCCCTCTCAATCTCTACTTCTCCCTCTCCAACACAATTCGCTTTAAAACTCTATTCACTCCCAAACTCCATTCCCTCCCAAACTCCATTCCCTCCCAAACTCCATTCCCTCCCCAAACTCCATTCCACCTCAAAGTCCATGCCCTCTCAAACACAATTCCCTCTCAAACTCCATGCCCTCTCAATCACTACTCCCTCTCCAACACAATTCGCTTTAAAACTCCATTCCCTCACAAACTCCATTCGCTCCCCAAACTCCATACCCTCCCCAAACTCCATTCCCTCCCAAAACTCCATTCCCCCCCCAAACTCCATGCCCTCTCAAACTCCATTCCCCCTCAAACTCCAATCCACCTCAAAGCCATTCCACCTCAAACTCCAATCCACCTCAAACTCCATTCCCTCCCCAAACTCTATTCCCTCTCAAACTCCATTCCCCCTCAAACTCCATGCCCTCTCAATCACTACTCCCTCTCAAACACCATTTCCACTCAAACTCCATGCCCTCTCAATCACTACTCCCTCACCAACACAATTCGCTTTAAAACTCCATTCCCTCACAAACTCCATTCCCTCCCCAAACTCCATTCCCTCCCCAAACTCCATTCCCTCCCCAAACTCCATTCCCCCCCCAAACTCCATTCCCCCCCCCAAACTCCATTCCCCCCCCAAAGTCCATGCTCTCTCAAACTCCATTCCCCCTCAAACTCCAATCCACTGCAAAGACATTCCACCTCAAACTCCAATCCACCTCAAACTCCATTCCCTTTCAAACTCCATTCCCCCTCAAACTCCATTCTACCTCAAACTCAAATCCACCTCAAACTCCAATCCACATCAAACTCCATTCCCTCCCCAAACTCCATTCCCTCTCAAACTCCATTCCCCCTCAAACTCCATTCTACCTCAAACTCCAATCTACCTCAAAGTCCATGCCCTCTCAATCTCTACTCCCTCTCAAACACCATTCCCTCTCAAACTCCATGCCCTCTCAATCACTACTCCCTCTCCAACACAATTCACTTTAAAACTCCATTCCCTCCCATACTCCATTCCATCCCAAACTCCATTTCCTCCCCAAAATCCATTCCTCCTCAAATTACATTCCCTCTCAATCTCCATTCCCCCTCAAACTCCATTCCACCTCAAACTCCAATCAACCTCAAACTCCATTCCACCTCATACTCCATGCCCTCTCAATTACTACTCCCTCTCCAACACTATTCACTTTAAAACTCCATTCCCACTCAAACTCCACTCCCTCTCAAACTCCATTCCCTCTCAAACTCCATGCCCTCTCAATCACTACTCCCTCTCCAACACAATTCGCTTTAAAACTCCATTCCCTCCCAAACTCCATTCCTTCCCAAACTCCATTCCTCCTCTAACTCCATTCCTCCTCTAACTCCATTCCTCCTCTAACTCCATTCCTCCTCTAACTCCAGTCCACCTCTAACTCCAATCCACCTCTAACACAATCCAACTCAAACACCATTCCACCTCAAAGTCCATTCCACCTCAAAGTCCATTCCACCTCAAAGTCCATGCCCTCTCAATCTCTACTCCCTCTCAAACACCATTCCCTCTCAAACTCCAGGCCCTCTCAATCACTACTCCCTCTCCAACACAATTCGCTTTAAAACTCCATTCCCTTTCAAACTCTATTCCCTGCCCATACTCCATCCCCTCCCCAAACTCCATTCCCTCTCAAACTCCATTCCCTCACAAACTCCATTCCCTCACAAACTCCATTCCCTCACAAACTCCATTCCCCCTCAAACTCCATTCCCCCTCAAACTCCAATCCACCTCAAAGCCAATCCACCTCAAACTCCAATCTACCTCAAACTCCATTCCACCTCAAAGTCCATGCCCCCTCAATCTCTACTCCCTCTCCAACACAATTCGCTTTAAAACTCTATTCCCTCCCAAACTCCATTCCCTCCCAAACTCCATTCCCTCCCCAAACTCCATTCCACCTCAAAGTCCATGTCCTCTCAATCTGTACTCCCTCTCAAACTCCATGCCCTCTCAATCACTACTCCCTCTCCAACACAATTCGCTTTAAAACTGCATTCCCTCACAAACTCCATTCCCTCCACAAACTCCTTACCCTCCCCAAACTCCATACCCTCCCCAAATTCCATACCCTCCCCAAACTCCATACCCTCCCCAAACTCCATTCCCTCCCCAAACTCCATTCCCTCCCCAAACTCCATGCCCTCTCAAACTCCATTCCCCCTCAAACTCCAATCCACCTCAAACTCCAATCCACCTCAAACTCCATTCCCTCCCCAAACTCCATTCCCTCTCAAACTCCATTCCCCATCAAACTCCATTCTACCTCAAACTCCATTCTACCTCAAAGTCCATGCCCTCTCAATCTCTACTCCCTCACAAACAACATTCCCTCTCAAACTCCATGCCCTCTCAAACACTACTCCCTCTCCAACACAATTCGCTTTAAAACTCCATTCCCTCCCATACTCCATTCCCTCCCAAACTCCATTTCCTCCCCAAACTCCATTCCTCCCCAAATTCCATTCCCCCTCAAACTCCATTCCACCTCAAACTCCATTCCAACTCAAACTCCAAACCACCTCAAACTCCAAACCACCTCAAACTCCAATCAACCTCAAACTCCAATCAACCTCAAACTCCATGCCCTCTCAATCACTACTCCCTCTCCAACACTATTCGCTTTAAAACTCCATTCCCACTGAAACTCCATTCACTCTCACACTCCACTCCCTCTCAAACTCCATTCCAACTCATACTACATTCACTCTCAAACTCCATTCACTCTCAAACTCCATTCTTTCTGAAACTCCATGCCCTCTCAATCACCGTCCCCTCCAATACTCCATTTCCTCAAATACCCCATTCGACCTCAAACTCCATTCACTCTCAATCTCCATTCAACCTCATACTCCATTCAACCTTATACTCCAATCCACCTCAAACTCCAATCCAACTCAAACTCCATGCCCTCTCAAACTCCATGCCCTCTCAATCACTACTCCCCCTCAAACTCCATTCCCCATCAAACTCCAAGCCCCCTCAATCACCACGCCCCCTCAAACTCCATGCTCTCTCAGACTCCACGCCCTCTCATACTCCACGCCCTCCCAAAATCCGTGCCCTCTCAATCACTGTTCCCTCTCAATCACTGTTCCCTCTCAATCACTGTTCCCACTCAAACTCCGTTCCCTCTCAAACTCCGTTCCCTCTCAAACTCCATTCCCCCTCAAACTCCATTCCCTCAAAAACACCATTCACCCTCAAACTCCATGCCCTCTCAAACTCCATGCCCTCTCAAACTCCATTCAGTCTCAAACTCCATTCCCTCACAAAATCCATTCTTTCGGAATCTCCATGCCCTCTGAATCAATACTCCCTCTCAAACTTCATTCCACCTCAAACTCCATTCCACCTCAAACCCCATTCTACCTCAAACTCCATGCCCTCTCAATCACTACTCCCTCTCCAACACAATTCGCTTTAAAACTCCATTCCCTCCCAAACTCCATTCCTCCTCAAATTCCAATCCACCTCAAACTCCAATCCACCTAAAACACTATTCCACCTCAAAGTCCATGCCCTCTCAATATCTACTCCCTCTCAAACACCATTCCCTCTCAAACTCCATGCCCTCTCAATCACTACTCCCTCTCCAACACAATTCGCTTTAAAACTCCATTCCCTCACAAACTCCATTCCCTCCCAAACTCCATTCCCTTCCCAAACTACATTCCCTCTCAAACTCCATTCCCTCTCAAACTCCATTCCCTCTCAAACTCCATTCCCTCTCAAACTCCATTCCCTCTCAAACTCCATTCCCCCTCAAACTCCAATCCAACTCAAAGCCAATCCACCTCAAACTCCAATCCACCTCAAAGTCCATGCCCTCACAAACTCCATTCCCTCCCAAACTCCATTCCCTCCCCATACTCCATCCCCTCCCCAAACTTCATTCCCTCCCCAAACTCCATTCCCTCTCAAACTCCATTCCCCCTCAAACTCCATTCCCCCTCAAACTCCAATCCACCTCAAAGCCAATCCACCTCAAACTCCAATCCTCCTGAAACTCCAATCTACCTCAAACTCCATTCCACCTCAAAGTCCATGCCCTCTCAATCTCTACTCCCTCTCAAACACCATTCCCTCTCAAACTACATGCCCTCTCAACCACTACTCCCTCTCCAAACAATTCGCTTTAAAACTCTATTCCCTCCCAAACTCCATTCCCTCCCAAACTCCATTCCCCCCCAAACTCCATTCCCTCCCCAAACTCCATTCCCTCCCCAAACTCCATTCCCTCCCCAAACTCCATTCCCCATCAAACTCCAATCCACATCAAACTCCAATCCACATCAAACTCCAATCCACATCAAACTCCAATCTACCTCAAACTCCATTCCACCTCAAAGTCCATGCCCTCTCAATCTCTACTCCCTCTCAAACTACATGCCCTCTCAACCACTACTCCCTCTCCAAACAATTCGCTTTAAAACTCCATTCCCACTCAAACTCCACTCCCTCTCAAACTCCATGCCCTCTCAAACTCCATGCCCTCTCAAACTCCATGCCCTCTCAATCACTACTCCCTCTCCAACACAATTCGCTTTAAAACTCCATTCCCTCCCAAACTCCATTCCTCCTCTAACTCCATTCCTCCTCTAACTCCATTCCTCCTCTAACTCCATTCCTCCTCTAACTCCAATCCACCTCTAACTACAATCCACCTCTAACTACAATCCACCTCAAACTCCATTCCACCTCAAATTCCATTCCACCTCAAAGTCCATTCCACCTCAAAGTCCATTCCACCTCAAACTCCATTCCCCCTCAAACTCCAATCCACTGCAAAGACATTCCACCTCAAACTCCAATCCACCTCAAACTCCATTCCCTCCCCAAACTCCATTCCCTCTCAAACTCCATTCCCCCTCAAACTCCATTCCCCCTCAAACTCCAATCCACCTCAAAGCCAATCCACCTCAAACTCCAATCCACCTCAAACTCAAATCTACCTCAAACTCCATTCCACCTCAAAGTCCATGCCCTCTCAATCTCTACTCCCTCTCCAACACAATTCGCTTTAAAACTCCATTCCCTCACAAACTCCATTCTCTCCCCAAACTCCATACCCTCCCCAAACTCCATTCCCTCCCAAAACTCCATTCCCCCCCCAAACTCCATGCCCTCTCAAACTCCATTCCCCCTCAAACTCCAATCCACCTCAAAGCCATTCCACCTCAAACTCCAATCCACATCAAACTCCATTCCCTCCCCAAACTCTATTCCCTATCAAACTCCATTCCCCCTCAAACTCCATTCTACCTCAAATTCCAATCTACCTCAAAGTCCATGCCCTCTCAATCTCTACTCCCTCTCAAACACCATTTCCACTCAAACTCCATGCCCTCTCAATCACTACTCCCTCTCCAACACAATTCGCTTTAAAACTCCATTCCCTCACAAACTCCATTCCCTCCCCAAACTCCATTCCCTCCCCAAACTCCATTCCCTCCCCAAACTCCATTCCCCCCCCAAACTCCATTCCCCCCCCAAACTCCATGCTCTCTCTAACTCCATTCCCCCTCAAACTCCAATCCACTGCAAAGACATTCCACCTCAAACTCCAATCCACCTCAAACTCCATTCCCTCCCCAAACTCCATTCACTTTCAAACTCCATTCCCCCTCAAACTCCATTCTACCTCAAACTCAAATCCACCTCAAACTCCAATCCACATCAAACTCCATTCCCTCCCCAAACTCCATTCCCTCTCAAACTCCATTCCCCCTCAAACTCCATTCTACCTCAAACTCCAATCTACCTCAAAGTCCATGCCCTCTCAATCTCTACTCCCTCTCAAACACCATTCCCTCTCAAACTCCATGCCCTCTCAATCACTACTCCCTCTTCAACACAATTCGCTTTAAAACTCCATTCCCTCCCATACTCCATTCCATCCCAAACTCCATTTCCTCCCCAAAATCCATTCCTCCTCAAATTACATTCCCTCTCAATCTCCATTCCCCCTCAAACTCCATTCCACCTCAAACTCCAATCAACCTCAAACTCCATTCCACCTCATACTCCATGCCCTCTCAATTACTACTCCCTCTCCAACACTATTCACTTTAAAACTCCATTCCCACTCAAACTCCACTCCCTCTCAAACTCCATTCCCTCTCAAACTCCATGCCCTCTCAATCACTACTCCCTCTCCAACACAATTCGCTTTAAAACTCCATTCCCTCCCAAACTCCATTCCTTCCCAAACTCCATTCCTCCTCTAACTCCATTCCTCCTCTAACTCCATTCCTCCTCTAACTCCATTCCTCCTCTAACTCCAGTCCACCTCTAACTCCAATCCACCTCTAACACAATCCACCTCAAACACCATTCCACCTCAAAGTCCATTCCACCTCAAAGTCCATTCCACCTCAAAGTCCATGCCCTCTCAATCTCTACTCCCTCTCAAACACCATTCCCTCTCAAACTCCATGCCCTCTCAATCACTACTCCCTCTCCAACACAATTCGCTTTAAAACTCCATTCCCTTGCAAACTCCATTCCCTCCCCATACTCCATCCCCTCCCCAAACTCCATTCCCTCTCAAACTCCATTCCCTCTCAAACTCCATTCCCTCACAAACTCCATTCCCCCTCAAACTCCATTCCACCTCAAAGTCCATGTCCTCTCAATCTGTACTCCCTCTCAAACTCCATGCCCTCTCAATCACTACTCCCTCTCCAACACAATTCGCTTTAAAACTCCATTCCCTCCACAAACTCCTTACCCTCCCCAAACTCCATACCCTCCCCAAACTCCATACCCTCCCCAAACTCCATTCCCTCCCCAAACTCCATTCCCTCCCCAAACTCCATTCCCTCCCCAAACTCCATGCCCTCTCAAACTCCATTCCCCCTCAAACTCCAATCCACCTCAAACTCCAATCCACCTCAAACTCCATTCCCTCCCCAAACTCCATTCCCTCTCAAACTCCATTCCCCATCAAACTCCATTCTACCTCAAACTCCATTCTACCTCAAAGTCCATGCCCTCTCAATCTCTACTCCCTCACAAACAACATTCCCTCTAAAACTCCATGCCCTCTCAAACACTACTCCCTCTCCAACACAATTCGCTTTAAAACTCCATTCCCTCCCATACTCCATTCCCTCCCAAACTCCATTTCCTCCCCAAACTCCATTCCTCCTCAAATTCCATTCCCCCTCAAACTCCATTCCACCTCAAACTCCATTCCAACTCAAACTCCAAACCACCTCAAACTCCAAACCACCTCAAACTCCAATCAACCTCAAACTCCATGCCCTCTCAATCACTACTCCCTCTCCAACACTATTCGCTTTAAAACTCCATTCCCACTGAAACTCCATTCACTCTCACACTCCACTCCCTCTCAAACTCCATTCCAACTCATACTACATTCACTCTCAAACTCCATTCACTCTCAAACTCCATTCTTTCTGAAACTCCATGCCCTCTCAATCACCGTCCCCTCCAATACTCCATTTCCTCAAATACCCCATTCGACCTCAAACTCCATTCACTCTCAATCTCCATTCAACCTCATACTCCAATCCACCTCAAACTCCAATCCAACTCAAACTCCATGCCCTCTCAAACTCCATGCCCTCTCAATCACTACTCCCCCTCAAACTCCATTCCCCATCAAACTCCAAGCCCCCTCAATCACCACGCCCCCTCAAACTCCATGCTCTCTCAGACTCCACGCCCTCTCATACTCCACGCCCTCCCAAAATCCGTGCCCTCTCAATCACTGTTCCCTCTCAATCACTGTTCCCTCTCAATCACTGTTCCCACTCAAACTCCGTTCCCTCTCAAACTCCGTTCCCTCTCAAACTCCATTCCCCCTCAAACTCCATTCCCTCAAAAACACCATTCACCCTCAAACTCCATGCCCTCTCAAACTCCATGCCCTCTCAAACTCCATTCAGTCTCAAACTCCATTCCCTCACAAAATCCATTCTTTCGGAATCTCCATGCCCTCTGAATCAATACTCCCTCTCAAACTTCATTCCACCTCAAACTCCATTCCACCTCAAACCCCATTCTACCTCAAACTCCATGCCCTCTCAATCACTACTCCCTCTCCAACACAATTCGCTTTAAAACTCCATTCCCTCCCAAACTCCATTCCTCCTCAAATTCCAATCCACCTCAAACTCCAATCCACCTAAAACACTATTCCACCTCAAAGTCCATGCCCTCTCAATCTCTACTCCCTCTCAAACACCATTCCCTCTCAAACTCCATGCCCTCTCAATCACAACTCCCTCTCCAACACAATTCGCTTTAAAACTCCATTCCCTCACAAACTCCATTCCCTCCCAAACTCCATTCCCTTCCCAAACTACATTCCCTCTCAAACTCCATTCCCTCTCAAACTCCATTCCCTCTCAAACTCCATTCCCTCTCAAACTCCATTCCCCCTCAAACTCCAATCCAACTCAAAGCCAATCCACCTCAAAGTCCATGCCCTCTCAATCTCTACTCCCTCTCAAACACCATTCCCTCTCAAACGCCATGCCCTCTGAATCACTACTCCCTCTCCAACACAATTCGCTTTAAAACTCCATACCCTCCCAAACTCCATACCCTCCCCAAACTCCATACCCTCCCCAAACTCCATACCCTCCCCAAACTTCATTCCCTCCCCAAACTCCATTCCCTCCCCAAACTCCATTCCCTCTCAAACTCCATTCCCCATCAAACTCCAATCCACATCAAACTCCAATCTACCTCAAACTCCATTCCACCTTAAAGTCCATGCCCTCTCAATCTCTACTCCCTCTAAAACACCATTCCCTCTCAAACTCCATGCCCTCTCAATCACTACTCCCTCTCCAACACAATTCGCTTTAAAACTCCATTCCCGCCCAAACTCCATTCCTCCTCTAACTCCATTCCTCCTCTAACTCCAATCCACCTCTAACTCCAATCCACCTCTAACTCCAATCCACCTCTAACTCCAATCCACCTCTAACTCCAATCCACCTCTAACTCCAATCCACCTCTAACTGCAATCCACCTCAAACTCCATTCCACCTCAAAGTCCATGCCCTCTCAATCTCTACTCCCTCTCAAACACCATTCCCTCTCAAACTCCATGCCCTCTCAATCACTACTCCCTCTCCAACACAATTTGCTTCAAAACTCCATTCCCTTGCAAACTCCATTCCCTCCCCATACTCCATCCCCTCCCCAAACTCCATTCCCTCTCAAACTCCATTCCCTCTCAAACTCCATTCCCTCTCAAACTCCATTCCCCCTCAAACTCCAATCCACCTCAAAGCCAATACACCTCAAACTCCAATCCACCTCAAACTCCAATCTACCTCAAACTGCATTCCACCTCAAAGTCCATGCCCTCTCAATCTCTACTCCCTCTCAAACACCATTCCCTCTCAAACTCCATGTGCTCTCAACCACTACTCCCTCTCCAACACAATTCGCTTTAAAACTCTATTCCCTCCCAAACTCCATTCCCTCCCCAAACTCCATACCCTCCCCAAACTCCATTCCCCCCCCAAACTCCATTCCCCCACAAACTCCATTCCCCCCCAAACTCCATTCCCCCCCCAAACTCCATTCCCCCCCCAAACTCCATTCCCCCTCAAACTCCAATACACCTCAAAGACATTCCACCTCAAACTCCAATCCACCTCAAACTCCATTCCCTCCCCAAACTCCATTCCCTCTCAATCTCCATTCCCCCTCAAACTCCATTCTACCTCAAACTCCAATCTACCTCAAAGTCCATGCCCTCTCAATCTCTACTCCCTATCAAACACCATTCCCTCTCAAACTCCATGCCCTCTCAATCACTACTCCCTCTCCAAAACAATTCGCTTTAAAACTCCATTCCCTCCCAAACTCCATTCCCTCCCCAAAATCCATTCCTCCTCAAATTCCATTCCCTCTCAAACTCCATTCCATCTCAAACTCCAAACCACCTCAAACTCCAAACCACCTCAAACTCCAATCAACCTCAAACTCCATTCCACCTCATACTCCATGCCCTCTCAATTACTACTCCCTCTCCAACACTATTCACTTTAAAACTCCATTCCCACTCAAACTCCACTCCCTCTCAAACTCCATTCCCTCTCAAACTCCATGCCCTCTCAATCACTACTCCCTCTCCAACACAATTCGCTTTAAAACTCCATTCCCTCCCAAACTCCATTCCTCCTCTAACTCCATTCCTCCTCTAACTCCATTCCTCTTCTAACTCCATTCCTCTTCTAACTCCATTCCTCTTCTAACTCCATTCCTCTTCTAACTCCATTCCTCCTCTAACTCCAATCCACCTCTAACTCCAATCCACCTCTAACTACAATCCACCTCAAACTCCATTCCACCTCAAACTCCATTCCACCTCAAAGTCCATTCCCCATCAAACTCCAATCCACATCAAACTCCAATCCACATCAAACTCCAATCCACATCAAACTCCAATCCACATCAAACTCCAATCCACATCAAACTCCATTCCACCTCAAAGTCCATGCCCTCTCAATCTCTACTCCCTCTAAAACACCATTCCCTCTCAAACTCCATGCCCTCTCAATCACTACTCCCTCTCCAACACAATTCGCTTTAAAACTCCATTCCCTCCCAAATTCCATTCCTCCTCTAACTCCATTCCTCCTCTAACTCCATTCCTCCTCTAACTCCATTCCTCCTCTAACTCCAATCCACCTCTAACTCCAATCCACCTCTAACTCCAATCCACCTCTAACTACAATCCACCTCAAACTCCTTTCCACCTCAAAGTCCATGCCCTCTCAATCTCTACTCCCTCTCAAACACCATTCCCTCTCAAACTCCATGCCCTCTCAATCACTACTCCCTCTCCAACACAATTCGCTTTAAAACTCCATTCCCTTGCAAACTCCATTCCCTCCCCATACTCCATCCCCTCCCCAAACTCCATTCCCTCCCCAAACTCCATTCCCTCTCAAAATCCATTCCCTCTCAAACTCCATTCACTCTCAAACTCCATTCCCCCTCAAACTCCATTCCCCCTCAAACTCCAATCTACCTCAAACTCCATTCCAACTCAAAGTCCATGCCCTCTCAATCTCTACTCCCTCTCAAACACCATTCCCTCTCAAACTCCATGCGCTCTCAACCACTACTCCCTCTCCAACACAATTCGCTTTAAAACTCTATTCACTCCCAAACTCCATTCCCTCCCCAAACTCCATTCCACCTCAAACTCCATTCCCCCTCAAACTCCAATCCACTGCAAAGACATTCCACCTCAAACTCCAATCCACCTCAAACTCCATTCCTTCCCCAAACTCCATTCCCTCTCAAACTCCATTCCCCCTCAAACTCCAATCCACCTCAAACTCAAATCTACCTCAAACTCCATTCCACCTCAAAGTCCATGCCCTCTCAATCTCTACTCCCTCTCCAACACAATTCGCTTTAAAACTCTATTCACTCCCAAACTCCATTCCCTCCCAAACTCCATTCCCTCCCAAACTCCATTCCCTCCCCAAACTCCATTCCCTCCCCAAACTCCATGCCCTCTCAAACACAATTCCCTCTCAAACTCCATGCCCTCTCAATCACTACTCCCTCTCCAACACAATTCGCTTTAAAACTCCATTCCCTCACAAACTGCATTCGCTCCCCAAACTCCATACCCTCCCCAAACTCCATTCCCTCCCAAAACTCCATTCCCCCCCCAAACTCCATGCCCTCTCAAACTCCATTCCCCCTCAAACTCCAATCCACCTCAAAGCCATTCCACCTCAAACTCCAATCCACATCAAACTCCATTCCCTCCCCAAACGCTATTCCCTCTCAAACTCCATTCCCCCTCAAACTCCATTCTACCTCAAATTCCAATCTACCTCAAAGTCCATGCCCTCTCAATCTCTACTCCCTCTCAAACACCATTTCCACTCAAACTCCATGCCCTCTCAATCACTACTCCCTCTCCAACACAATTCGCTTTAAAACTCCATTCCCTCACAAACTCCATTCCCTCCCCAAACTCCATTCCCTCCCCAAACTCCATTCCCTCCCCAAACTCCATTCCCTCCCCAAACTCCATTCCCCCCCCAAACTCCATTCCCCCCCCCAAACTCCATGCTCTCTCAAACTCCATTCCCCCTCAAACTCCAATCCACTGCAAAGACATTCCACCTCAAACTCCAATCCACCTCAAACTCCATTCCCTCCCCAAACTCCATTCCCTTTCAAACTCCATTCCCTCTCAAACTCCATTCTACCTCAAACTCAAATCCACCTCAAACTCCAATCCACATCAAACTCCATTCCCTCCCCAAACTCCATTCCCCCTCAAACTCCATTCTACCTCAAACTCCAATCTACCTCAAAGTCCATGCCCTCTCAATCTCTACTCCCTCTCAAACACCATTCCCTCTCAAACTCCATGCCCTCTCAATCACTACTCCCTCTCCAACACAATTCGCTTTAAAACTCCATTCCCTCCCATACTCCATTCCATCCCAAACTCCATTTCCTCCCCAAAATCCATTCCTCCTCAAATTACATTCCCTCTCAATCTCCATTCCCCCTCAAACTCCATTCCACCTCAAACTCCAATCAACCTCAAACTCCATTCCACCTCATACTCCATGCCCTCTCAATTACTACTCCCTCTCCAACACTATTCACTTTAAAACTCCATTCCCACTCAAACTCCACTCCCTCTCAAACTCCATTCCCTCTCAAACTCCATGCCCTCTCAATCACTACTCCCTCTCCAACACAATTCGCTTTAAAACTCCATTCCCTCCCAAACTCCATTCCTTCCCAAACTCCATTCCTCCTCTAACTCCATTCCTCCTCTAACTCCATTCCTCCTCTAACTCCATTCCTCCTCTAACTCCAGTCCACCTCTAACTCCAATCCACCTCTAACACAATCCACCTCAAACACCATTCCACCTCAAAGTCCATTCCACCTCAAAGTCCATTCCACCTCAAAGTCCATGCCCTCTCAATCTCTACTCCCTCTCAAACACCATTCCCTCTCAAACTCCATGCCCTCTTAATCACTACTCCCTCTCCAACACAATTCGCTTTAAAACTCCATTCCCTTGCAAACTCCATTCCCTCCCCATACTCCATCCCCTCCCCAAACTCCATTCCCTCTCAAACTCCATTCCCTCACAAACTCCATTCCCCCTCAAACTCCAATCCACCTCAAAGCCAATCCACCTCAAACTCCAATCCACCTCAAACTCCAATCTACCTCAAACTCCATTCCACCTCAAAGTCCATGCCCCCTCAATCTCTACTCCCTCTCCAACACAATTCGCTTTAAAACTCTATTCCCTCCCAAACTCCATTCCCTCCCAAACTCCATTCCCTCCCAAACTCCATTCCCTCCCCAAACTCCATTCCACCTCAAAGTCCATGTCCTCTCAATCTGTACTCCCTCTCAAACTCCATGCCCTCTCAATCACTACTCCCTCTCCAACACAATTCGCTTTAAAACTCCATTCCCTCACAAACTCCATTCCCTCCACAAACTCCTTACCCTCCCCAAACTCCATACCCTCCCCAAACTCCATACCCTCCCCAAACTCCATACCCTCCCCAAACTCCATTCCCTCCCCAAACTCCATTCCCTCCCCAAACTCCATGCCCTCTCAAACTCCATTCCCCCTCAAACTCCAATCCACCTCAAACTCCAATCCACCTCAAACTCCATTCCCTCCCCAAACTCCATTCCCTCTCAAACTCCATTCCCCATCAAACTCCATTCTACCTCAAACTCCATTCTACCTCAAAGTCCATGCCCTCTCAATCTCTACTCCCTCACAAACAACATTCCCTCTAAAACTCCATGCCCTCTCAAACACTACTCCCTCTCCAACACAATTCGCTTTAAAACTCCATTCCCTCCCATACTCCATTCCCTCCCAAACTCCATTTCCTCCCCAAACTCCATTCCTCCTCAAATTCCATTCCCCCTCAAACTCCATTCCACCTCAAACTCCATTCCAACTCAAACTCCAAACCACCTCAAACTCCAAACCACCTCAAACTCCAATCAACCTCAAACTCCATGCCCTCTCAATCACTACTCCCTCTCCAACACTATTCGCTTTAAAACTCCATTCCCACTGAAACTCCATTCACTCTCACACTCCACTCCCTCTCAAACTCCATTCCAACTCATACTACATTCACTCTCAAACTCCATTCACTCTCAAACTCCATTCTTTCTGAAACTCCATGCCCTCTCAATCACCGTCCCCTCCAATACTCCATTTCCTCAAATACCCCATTCGACCTCAAACTCCATTCACTCTCAATCTCCATTCAACCTCATACTCCAATCCACCTCAAACTCCAATCCAACTCAAACTCCATGCCCTCTCAAACTCCATGCCCTCTCAATCACTACTCCCCCTCAAACTCCATTCCCCATCAAACTCCAAGCCCCCTCAATCACCACGCCCCCTCAAACTCCATGCTCTCTCAGACTCCACGCCCTCTCATACTCCACGCCCTCCCAAAATCCGTGCCCTCTCAATCACTGTTCCCTCTCAATCACTGTTCCCTCTCAATCACTGTTCCCACTCAAACTCCGTTCCCTCTCAAACTCCGTTCCCTCTCAAACTCCATTCCCCCTCAAACTCCATTCCCTCAAAAACACCATTCACCCTCAAACTCCATGCCCTCTCAAACTCCATGCCCTCTCAAACTCCATTCAGTCTCAAACTCCATTCCCTCACAAAATCCATTCTTTCGGAATCTCCATGCCCTCTGAATCAATACTCCCTCTCAAACTTCATTCCACCTCAAACTCCATTCCACCTCAAACCCCATTCTACCTCAAACTCCATGCCCTCTCAATCACTACTCCCTCTCCAACACAATTCGCTTTAAAACTCCATTCCCTCCCAAACTCCATTCCTCCTCAAATTCCAATCCACCTCAAACTCCAATCCACCTAAAACACTATTCCACCTCAAAGTCCATGCCCTCTCAATCTCTACTCCCTCTCAAACACCATTCCCTCTCAAACTCCATGCCCTCTCAATCACAACTCCCTCTCCAACACAATTCGCTTTAAAACTCCATTCCCTCACAAACTCCATTCCCTCCCAAACTCCATTCCCTTCCCAAACTACATTCCCTCTCAAACTCCATTCCCTCTCAAACTCCATTCCCTCTCAAACTCCATTCCCCCTCAAACTCCAATCCAACTCAAAGCCAATCCACCTCAAACTCCAATCCACCTCAAAGTCCATGCCCTCTCAATCTCTACTCCCTCTCAAACACCATTCCCTCTCAAACGCCATGCCCTCTGAATCACTACTCCCTCTCCAACACAATTCGCTTTAAAACTCCATACCCTCCCAAACTCCATACCCTCCACAAACTCCATACCCTCCCCAAACTCCATACCCTCCCCAAACTTCATTCCCTCCCCAAACTCCATTCACTCCCCAAACTCCATTCCCTCTCAAACTCCATTCCCCATCAAACTCCAATCCACATCAAACTCCAATCTACCTCAAACTCCATTCCACCTTAAAGTCCATGCCCTCTCAATCTCTACTCCCTCTAAAACACCATTCCCTCTCAAACTCCATGCCCTCTCAATCACTACTCCCTCTCCAACACAATTCGCTTTAAAACTCCATTCCCGCCCAAACTCCATTCCTCCTCTAACTCCATTCCTCCTCTAACTCCAATCCACCTCTAACTCCAATCCACCTCTAACTCCAATCCACCTCTAACTGCAATCCACCTCAAACTCCATTCCACCTCAAAGTCCATGCCCTCTCAATCTCTACTCCCTCTCAAACACCATTCCCTCTCAAACTCCATGCCCTCTCAATCACTACTCCCTCTCCAACACAATTCGCTTCAAAACTCCATTCCCTTGCAAACTCCATTCCCTCCCCATACTCCATCCCCTCCCCAAACTCCATTCCCTCTCAAACTCCATTCCCTCTCAAACTCCATTCCCTCTCAAACTCCATTCCCCCTCAAACTCCAATCCACCTCAAAGCCAATACACCTCAAACTCCAATCCACCTCAAACTCCAATCTACCTCAAACTGCATTCCACCTCAAAGTCCATGCCCTCTCAATCTCTACTCCCTCTCAAACACCATTCCCTCTCAAACTCCATGTGCTCTCAACCACTACTCCCTCTCCAACACAATTCGCTTTAAAACTCTATTCCCTCCCAAACTCCATTCCCTCCCCAAACTCCATACCCTCCCCAAACTCCATTCCCCCCCCAAACTCCATTCCCCCACAAACTCCATTCCCCCCAAACTCCATTCCCCCCCCAAACTCCATTCCCCCTCAAACTCCAATACACCTCAAAGACATTCCACCTCAAACTCCAATCCACCTCAAACTCCATTCCCTCCCCAAACTCCATTCCCTCTCAATCTCCATTCCCCCTCAAACTCCATTCTACCTCAAACTCCAATCTACCTCAAAGTCCATGCCCTCTCAATCTCTACTCCCTATCAAACACCATTCCCTCTCAAACTCCATGCCCTCTCAATCACTACTCCCTCTCCAAAACAATTCGCTTTAAAACTCCATTCCCTCCCAAACTCCATTCCCTCCCCAAAATCCATTCCTCCTCAAATTCCATTCCCTCTCAAACTCCATTCCATCTCAAACTCCAAACCACCTCAAACTCCAAACCACCTCAAACTCCAATCAACCTCAAACTCCATTCCACCTCATACTCCATGCCCTCTCAATTACTACTCCCTCTCCAACACTATTCACTTTAAAACTCCATTCCCACTCAAACTCCACTCCCTCTCAAACTCCATTCCCTCTCAAACTCCATGCCCTCTCAATCACTACTCCCTCTCCAACACAATTCGCTTTAAAACTCCATTCCCTCCCAAACTCCATTCCTCCTCTAACTCCATTCCTCCTCTAACTCCATTCCTCTTCTAACTCCATTCCTCTTCTAACTCCATTCCTCTTCTAACTCCATTCCTCTTCTAACTCCATTCCTCTTCTAACTCCATTCCTCCTCTAACTCCAATCCACCTCTAACTCCAATCCACCTCTAACTACAATCCACCTCAAACTCCATTCCACCTCAAAGTCCATTCCCCATCAAACTCCAATCCACATCAAACTCCAATCCACATCAAACTCCAATCCACATCAAACTCCAATCCACATCAAACTCCAATCTACCTCAAACTCCATTCCACCTCAAAGTCCATGCCCTCTCAATCTCTACTCCCTCTAAAACACCATTCCCTCTCAAACTCCATGCCCTCTCAATCACTACTCCCTCTCCAACACAATTCGCTTTAAAACTCCATTCCCTCCCAAATTCCATTCCTCCTCTAACTCCATTCCTCCTCTAACTCCATTCCTCCTCTAACTCCATTCCTCCTCTAACTCCAATCCACCTCTAACTCCAATCCACCTCTAACTCCAATCCACCTCTAACTACAATCCACCTCAAACTCCTTTCCACCTCAAAGTCCATGCCCTCTCAATCTCTACTCCCTCTCAAACACCATTCCCTCTCAAACTCCATGCCCTCTCAATCACTACTCCCTCTCCAACACAATTCGCTTTAAAACTCCATTCCCTTGCAAACTCCATTCCCTCCCCATACTCCATCCCCTCCCCAAACTCCATTCCCTCCCCAAACTCCATTCCCTCCCCAAACTCCATTCCCTCTCAAAATCCATTCCCTCTCAAACTCCATTCACTCTCAAACTCCATTCCCCCTCAAACTCCATTCCCCCTCAAACTCCAATCTACCTCAAACTCCATTCCAACTCAAAGTCCATGCCCTCTCAATCTCTACTCCCTCTCAAACACCATTCCCTCTCAAACTGCATGCGCTCTCAACCACTACTCCCTCTCCAACACAATTCGCTTTAAAACTCTATTCCCTCCCAAACTCCATTCCCTCCCAAACTCCATTCCCTCCACAAACTCCATTCCACCTCAAAGTCCATGCCCTCTCAATCTGTACTACCTCTCAAACTCCATGCCCTCTCAATCACTACTCCCTCTCCAACACAATTCGCTTTAAAACTTCATTCCCTCACAAACTCCATACCCTCCCCAAACTCCATACCCTCCCCAAACTCCATTCCCCCCCCAAACACCATTCCCCCTCAAACTCCAATCACCTCAAAGCCATTCCACCTCAAACTCCAATCCACCTCAAACTCCATTCTACCTCAAACTCCAATCTACCTCAAAGTCCATGCCCTCTCAATCTCTACTCCCTCTCAAACACCATTCCCTCTCAAACTCCATGCCCTCTCAATCACTACTCCCTCTCCAACACAATTCGCTTTAAAACTCCATTCCCTCCCATACTCCATTCCCTCCCAAACTCCATTTCATCCCCAAAATTCATTCCTCCTCAAATTCCATTCCCTCTCAATCTCCATTCCCCCACAAACTCCATTCCACCACAAACTCCAAACCACCTCAAACTCCAAACCACCTCAAACTCCATTCCACCTCATACTCCATGCCCTCTCAATTACTACTCTCTCTCCAGCACTATTCACTTTAAAACTCCATTCCAACTCAAACTCCACTCCCTCTCAAACTCCACTCCCTCTCAAACTCCACTCCCTCTCAAACTCCACTCCTTCTCAAACTCCACTCCCTCTCAAACTCCATGCCCTCTCAAACTCCATGCCCTCTCAATCACTACTCCCTCTCCAACATAATTCACTTTAAAACTCCATTCCCTCCCAAACTCCATTCCCTCCCAAACTCCATTCCTCCTCTAACTCCATTCCTCCTCTAACTCCATTCCTCCTCTAACTCCATTCCTGCTCTAACTCCAATCCACCTCAAACTCCAATCCACCTCAAACTCCAATCCAACTCAAACTCCAATCCACCTCAAACTACATTCCACCTCAAACTCCATTCCACCTCAAAGTCCATGCCCTCTCAATCTCTACTCCCTCTCAAACACCATTCCCTCTCAAACTCCATGCCCTCTCAATCACTACTCCCTCTCCAACACAATTCGCTTTAAAACTCTATTCCCTCCCAAACTCCATTCCCTCCCAAACTCCATTCCCTCCCCAAACTCCATTCCACCTCAAAGTCCATGCCCTCTCAATCTGTACTACCTCTCAAACTCCATGCCCTCTCAATCACTACTCCCTCTCCAACACAATTCGCTTTAAAACTTCATTCCCTCACAAACTCCATACCCTCCCCAAACTCCATACCCTCCCCAAACTCGATACCCTCCCCAAACTCCATTCCCCCTCAAACTCCAATCCACCTCAAAGCCATTCCACCTCAAACTCCAATCCACCTCAAACTCCATTCCCTCTCAAACTCCATTCCCCCTCAAACTCCATTCTACCTCAAACTCCATGCCCTCTCAATCACTACTCCCTCTCCAACACAATTCGCTTTAAAACTCCATTCCCTCCCATACTCCATTCCCTCCCCAACTCCATTTCCTCCCCAAAATCCATTCCTCCTCAAATTCCATTCCCTTTCAATCTCCATTCCCCCTCAAACTCCATTCCACCTCAAACTCCAAACCACCTCAAACTCCATTCCACCTCATACTCCATGCCCTCTCAATTACTACTCCCTCTCCAGCACTATTCACTTTAAAACTCCATTCCAACTCAAACTCCACTCCCTCTCAAACTCCACTCCCTCTCAAACTCCACTCCCTCTCAAACTCCATGCCCTCTAAATCACTGCTCGCTCTCCAACATAATTCGCTTTAAAACTCCATTCCCTCCCAAACTCCATTCCCTCCCAAACTCCATTCCCTCCCAAACTCCATTCCTCCTCTAACTCCAATCCACCTCAAACTCCAATCCAACTCAAATTCCAATCCACCTCAAACTCCAATCCACCTAAAACACTATTCCACCTCAAAGTCCATGCCCTCTCAATCTCTACTCCCTCTCAAACACCATTCCCTCTCAAACTCCATGCCCTCTCAATCACAACTCCCTCTCCAACACAATTCGCTTTAAAACTCCATTCCCTCACAAACTCCATTCCCTCCCAAACTCCATTCCCTTCCCAAACTACATTCCCTCTCAAACTCCATTCCCTCTCAAACTCCATTCCCTCTCAAACTCCATTCCCTCTCAAACTCCATTCCCCCTCAAACTCCAATCCAACTCAAAGCCAATCCACCTCAAACTCCAATCCACCTCAAAGTCCATGCCCTCTCAATCTCTACTCCCTCTCAAACACCATTTCCTCTCAAACGCCATGCCCTCTGAATCACTACTCCCTCTCCAACACAATTCGCTTTAAAACTCCATACCCTCCCAAACTCCATACCCTCCCCAAACTCCATACCCTCCCCAAACTCCATACCCTCCCCAAACTTCATTCCCTCCCCAAACTCCATTCCCTCCCCAAACTCCATTCCCTCTCAAACTCCATTCCCCATCAAACTCCAATCCACATCAAACTCCAATCTACCTCAAACTCCATTCCACCTTAAAGTCCATGCCCTCTCAATCTCTACTCCCTCTAAAACACCATTCCCTCTCAAACTCCATGCCCTCTCAATCACTACTCCCTCTCCAACACAATTCGCTTTAAAACTCCATTCCCGCCCAAATTCCATTCCTCCTCTAACTCCATTCCTCCTCTAACTCCAATCCACCTCTAACTCCAATCCACCTCTAACTCCAATCCACCTCTAACTGCAATCCACCTCTAACTGCAATCCACCTCAAACTCCATTCCACCTCAAAGTCCATGCCCTCTCAATCTCTACTCCCTCTCAAACACCATTCCCTCTCAAACTCCATGCCCTCTCAATCACTACTCCCTCTCCAACACAATTCGCTTCAAAACTCCATTCCCTTGCAAACTCCATTCCCTCCCCATACTCCATCCCCTCCCCAAACTCCATTCCCTCTCAAACTCCATTCCCTCTCAATCTCCATTCCCTCTCAAACTCCATTCCCCCTCAAACTCCAATACACCTCAAAGCCAATCCACCTCAAACTCCAATCCACCTCAAACTCCAATCTACCTCAAACTCCATTCCACCTCAAAGTCCATGCCCTCTCAATCTCTACTCCCTCTCAAACACCATTCCCTCTCAAACTCCATGCCCTCTCAATCACTACTCCCTCTCCAACACAATTCGCTTTAAAACTCCATTCCCTCCCAAACTCCATTCCCTCCCCAAAATCCATTCCTCCTCAAATTCCATTCCCTCTCAAACTCCATTCCATCTCAAACTCCAAACCACCTCAAACTCCAAACCACCTCAAACTCCAATCAACCTCAAACTCCATTCCACCTCATACTCCATGCCCTCTCAATTACTACTCCCTCTCCAACACTATTCACTTTAAAACTCCATTCCCACTCAAACTCCACTCCCTCTCAAACTCCATTCCCTCTCAAACTCCATGCCCTCTCAATCACTACTCCCTCTCCAACACAATTCGCTTTAAAACTCCATTCCCTCCCAAACTCCATTCCTCCTCTAACTCCATTCCTCCTCTAACTCCATTCCTCCTCTAACTCCATTCCTCTTCTAACTCCATTCCTCTTCTAACTCCATTCCTCCTCTAACTCCATTCCACCTCAAACTCCATTCCCCATCAAACTCCAATCCACATCAAACTCCAATCTACCTCAAACTCCATTCCACCTTAAAGTCCATGCCCTCTCAATCTCTACTCCCTCTAAAACACCATTCCCTCTCAAACTCCATGCCCTCTCAATCACTACTCCCTCTCCAACACAATTCGCTTTAAAACTCCATTCCCGCCCAAATTCCATTCCTCCTCTAACTCCATTCCTCCTCTAACTCCAATCCACCTCTAACTCCAATCCACCTCTAACTCCAATCCACCTCTAACTGCAATCCACCTCTAACTGCAATCCACCTCAAACTCCATTCCACCTCAAAGTCCATGCCCTCTCAATCTCTACTCCCTCTCAAACACCATTCCCTCTCAAACTCCATGCCCTCTCAATCACTACTCCCTCTCCAACACAATTCGCTTCAAAACTCCATTCCCTTGCAAACTCCATTCCCTCCCCATACTCCATCCCCTCCCCAAACTCCATTCCCTCTCAAACTCCATTCCCTCTCAATCTCCATTCCCTCTCAAACTCCATTCCCTCTCAAACTCCATTCCCCCTCAAACTCCAATACACCTCAAAGCCAATCCACCTCAAACTCCAATCCACCTCAAACTCCAATCTACCTCAAACTCCATTCCACCTCAAAGTCCATGCCCTCTCAATCTCTACTCCCTCTCAAACACCATTCCCTCTCAAACTCCATGCCCTCTCAATCACTACTCCCTCTCCAACACAATTCGCTTTAAAACTCCATTCCCTCCCAAACTCCATTCCCTCCCCAAAATCCATTCCTCCTCAAATTCCATTCCCTCTCAAACTCCATTCCATCTCAAACTCCAAACCACCTCAAACTCCAAACCACCTCAAACTCCAATCAACCTCAAACTCCATTCCACCTCATACTCCATGCCCTCTCAATTACTACTCCCTCTCCAACACTATTCACTTTAAAACTCCATTCCCACTCAAACTCCACTCCCTCTCAAACTCCATTCCCTCTCAAACTCCATGCCCTCTCAATCACTACTCCCTCTCCAACACAATTCGCTTTAAAACTCCATTCCCTCCCAAACTCCATTCCTCCTCTAACTCCATTCCTCCTCTAACTCCATTCCTCCTCTAACTCCATTCCTCCTCTAACTCCATTCCTCTTCTAACTCCATTCCTCTTCTAACTCCATTCCTCCTCTAACTCCAATCCACCTCTAACTCCAATCCACCTCTAACTACAATCCACCTCAAACTCCATTCCACCTCAAACTCCATTCCACCTCAAAGTCCATTCCCCATCAAACTCCAATCCACATCAAACTCCAATCCACATCAAACTCCAATCTACCTCAAACTCCATTCCACCTCAAAGTCCATGCCCTCTCAATCTCTACTCCCTCTAAAACACCATTCCCTCTCAAACTCCATGCCCTCTCAATCACTACTCCCTCTCCAACACAATTCGCTTTAAAACTCCATTCCCTCCCAAACTCCATTCCTCCTCTAACTCCATTCCTCCTCTAACTCCATTCCTCCTCTAACTCCATTCCTCCTCTAACTCCAATCCACCTCTAACTCCAATCCACCTCTAACTACAATCCACCTCAAACTCCTTTCCACCTCAAAGTCCATGCCCTCTCAATCTCTACTCCCTCTCAAACACCATTCCCTCTCAAACTCCATGCCCTCTCAATCACTACTCCCTCTCCAACACAATTCGCTTTAAAACTCCATTCCCTTGCAAACTCCATTCCCTCCCCATACTCCATCCCCTCCCCAAACTCCATTCCCTCCCCAAACTCCATTCCCTCTCAAACTCCATTCCCTCTCAAACTCCATTCCCTCTCAAACTCCATTCACTCTCAAACTCCATTCCCCCTCAAACTCCATTCCCCCTCAAACTCCAATCCAACTCAAAGCCAATACACCTCAAACTCCAATCTACCTCAAACTCCATTCCAACTCAAAGTCCATGCCCTCTCAATCTGTACTACCTCTCAAACTCCATGCCCTCTCAATAACTACTCCCTCTCCAACACAATTCGCTTTAAAACTTCATTCCCTCACAAACTCCATACCCTCCCCAAACTCCATACCCTCCCCAAACTCCATTCCCCCCCCAAACACCATTCCCCCTCAAACTCCAATCACCTCAAAGCCATTCCACCTCAAACTCCAATCCACCTCAAACTCCATTCTACCTCAAACTCCAATCTACCTCAAAGTCCATGCCCTCTCAATCTCTACTCCCTCTCAAACACCATTCCCTCTCAAACTCCATGCCCTCTCAATCACTACTCCCTCTCCAACACAATTCGCTTTAAAACTCCATTCCCTCCCATACTCCATTCCCTCCCAAACTCCATTTCCTCCCCAAAATTCATTCCTCCTCAAATTCAATTCCCTCTCAATCTCCATTCCCCCACAAACTCCATTCCACCTCAAACTCCAAACCACCTCAAACTCCATTCCACCTCATACTCCATGCCCTCTCAATTACTACTCTCTCTCCAGCACTATTCACTTTAAAACTCCATTCCAACTCAAACTCCACTCCCTCTCAAACTCCACTCCCTCTCAAACTCCACTCCTTTTCAAACTCCACTCCCTCTCAAACTCCATGCCCTCTCAATCACTACTCCCTCTCCAACATAATTCGCTTTAAAACTCCATTCCCTCCCAAACTCCATTCCCTCCCAAACTCCATTCCTCCTCTAACACCATTCCTCCTCTAACTCCATTCCTCCTCTAACTCCATTCCTGCTCTAACTCCATTCCTGCTCTAACTCCAATCCACCTCAAACTCCAATCCACCTCAAACTCCAATCCAACTCAAACTCCAATCCACCTCAAACTACATTCCACCTCAAACTCCATTCCACCTCAAAGTCCATGCCCTCTCAATCTCTACTCCCTCTCAAACACCATTCCCTCTCAAACTCCATGCCCTCTCAATCACTACTCCCTCTCCAACACAATTCGCTTTAAAACTCTATTCCCTCCCAAACTCCATTCCCTCCCAAACTCCATTCCCTCCCCAAACTCCATTCCACCTCAAAGTCCATGCCCTCTCAATCTGTACTACCTCTCAAACTCCATGCCCTCTCAATCTCCATTCCCTCTCAAACTCCATTCCCCCTCAAACTCCAATACACCTCAAAGCCAATCCACCTCAAACTCCAATCCACCTCAAACTCCAATCTACCTCAAACTCCATTCCACCTCAAAGTCCATGCCCTCTCAATCTCTACTCCCTCTCAAACACCATTCCCTCTCAAACTCCATGCCCTCTCAATCACTACTCCCTCTCCAACACAATTCGCTTTAAAACTCCATTCCCTCCCAAACTCCATTCCCTCCCCAAAATCCATTCCTCCTCAAATTCCATTCCCTCTCAAACTCCATTCCATCTCAAACTCCAAACCACCTCAAACTCCAAACCACCTCAAACTCCAATCAACCTCAAACTCCATTCCACCTCATACTCCATGCCCTCTCAATTACTACTCCCTCTCCAACACTATTCACTTTAAAACTCCATTCCCACTCAAACTCCACTCCCTCTCAAACTCCATTCCCTCTCAAACTCCATGCCCTCTCAATCACTACTCCCTCTCCAACACAATTCGCTTTAAAACTCCATTCCCTCCCAAACTCCATTCCTCCTCTAACTCCATTCCTCCTCTAACTCCATTCCTCCTCTAACTCCATTCCTCTTCTAACTCCATTCCTCTTCTAACTCCATTCCTCTTCTAACTCCATTCCTCCTCTAACTCCAATCCACCTCTAACTCCAATCCACCTCTAACTACAATCCACCTCAAACTCCATTCCACCTCAAACTCCATTCCACCTCAAAGTCCATTCCCCATCAAACTCCAATCCACATCAAACTCCAATCCACATCAAACTCCAATCTACCTCAAACTCCATTCCACCTCAAAGTCCATGCCCTCTCAATCTCTACTCCCTCTAAAACACCATTCCCTCTCAAACTCCATGCCCTCTCAATCACTACTCCCTCTCCAACACAATTCGCTTTAAAACTCCATTCCCTCCCAAACTCCATTCCTCCTCTAACTCCATTCCTCCTCTAACTCCATTCCTCCTCTAACTCCATTCCTCCTCTAACTCCAATCCACCTCTAACTCCAATCCACCTCTAACTACAATCCACCTCAAACTCCTTTCCACCTCAAAGTCCATGCCCTCTCAATCTCTACTCCCTCTCAAACACCATTCCCTCTCAAACTCCATGCCCTCTCAATCACTACTCCCTCTCCAACACAATTCGCTTTAAAACTCCATTCCCTTGCAAACTCCATTCCCTCCCCATACTCCATCCCCTCCCCAAACTCCATTCCCTCCCCAAACTCCATTCCCTCTCAAACTCCATTCCCTCTCAAACTCCATTCCCTCTCAAACTCCATTCACTCTCAAACTCCATTCCCCCTCAAACTCCATTCCCCCTCAAACTCCAATCCAACTCAAAGCCAATACACCTCAAACTCCAATCTACCTCAAACTCCATTCCAACTCAAAGTCCATGCCCTCTCAATCTGTACTACCTCTCAAACTCCATGCCCTCTCAATAACTACTCCCTCTCCAACACAATTCGCTTTAAAACTTCATTCCCTCACAAACTCCATACCCTCCCCAAACTCCATACCCTCCCCAAACTCCATTCCCCCCCCAAACACCATTCCCCCTCAAACTCCAATCACCTCAAAGCCATTCCACCTCAAACTCCAATCCACCTCAAACTCCATTCTACCTCAAACTCCAATCTACCTCAAAGTCCATGCCCTCTCAATCTCTACTCCCTCTCAAACACCATTCCCTCTCAAACTCCATGCCCTCTCAATCACTACTCCCTCTCCAACACAATTCGCTTTAAAACTCCATTCCCTCCCATACTCCATTCCCTCCCAAACTCCATTTCCTCCCCAAAATTCATTCCTCCTCAAATTCCATTCCCTCTCAATCTCCATTCCCCCACAAACTCCATTCCACCTCAAACTCCAAACCACCTCAAACTCCATTCCACCTCATACTCCATGCCCTCTCAATTACTACTCTCTCTCCAGCACTATTCACTTTAAAACTCCATTCCAACTCAAACTCCACTCCCTCTCAAACTCCACTCCCTCTCAAACTCCACTCCTTTTCAAACTCCACTCCCTCTCAAACTCCATGCCCTCTCAATCACTACTCCCTCTCCAACATAATTCGCTTTAAAACTCCATTCCCTCCCAAACTCCATTCCCTCCCAAACTCCATTCCTCCTCTAACACCATTCCTCCTCTAACTCCATTCCTCCTCTAACTCCATTCCTCCTCTAACTCCATTCCTGCTCTAACTCCATTCCTGCTCTAACTCCAATCCACCTCAAACTCCAATCCACCTCAAACTCCAATCCACCTCAAACTACATTCCACCTCAAACTACATTCCACCTCAAACTCCATTCCACCTCAAAGTCCATGCCCTCTCAATCTCTACTCCCTCTCAAACACCATTCCCTCTCAAACTCCATGCCCTCTCAATCACTACTCCCTCTCCAACACAATTCGCTTTAAAACTCTATTCCCTCCCAAACTCCATTCCCTCCCAAACTCCATTCCCTCCCCAAACTCCATTCCACCTCAAAGTCCATGCCCTCTCAATCTGTACTACCTCTCAAACTCCATGCCCTCTCAATCACTACTCCCTCTCCAACACAATTCGCTTTAAAACTTCATTCCCTCACAAACTCCATACCCTCCCCAAACTCCATACCCTCCCCAAACTCCATACCCTCCCCAAACTCCATTCCCCCTCAAACTCCAATCCACCTCAAAGCCATTCCACCTCAAACTCCAATCCACCTCAAACTCCATTCCCTCCCCAAACTCCATTCCCTCTCAAACTCCATTCCCCCTCAAACTCCATTCTACCTCAAACTCCAATCTACCTCAAAGTCCATGCCCTCTCAATCTCTACTCCCTCTCAAACACCATTCCCTCTCAAACTCCATGCCCTCTCAATCACTACTCCCTCTCCAACACAATTCGCTTTAAAACTCCATTCCCTCCCATACTCCATTCCCTCCCAAACTCCATTTACTCCCCAAAATCCATTCCTCCTCAAATTCCATTCCCTTTCAATCTCCATTCCCCCACAAACTCCATTCCACCTCAAACTCCAAACCACCTCAAACTCCATTCCACCTCATACTCCATGCCCTCTCAATTACTACTCCCTCTCCAGCACTATTCACTTTAAAACTCCATTCCAACTCAAACTCCACTCCCTCTCAAACTCCACTCCCTCTCAAACTCCACTCCCTCTCAAACTCCACTCCCTCTCAAACTCCATGCCCTCTCAATCACTACTCGTTCTCCAACATAATTCGCTTTAAAACTCCATTCCCTCCCAAACTCCATTCCCTCCCAAACTCCATTCCCTCCCAAACACTATTCCCTCCCAAACTCCATTCCCTCCCAAACTCCATTCCCTCCCAAACTCCATTCCTCCTCTAACTCCATTCCTCCTCTAACTCCATTCCTCCTCTAACTCCAATCCACCTCAAACTCCAATCCAACTCAAATTCCAATCCACCTCAAACTCCAATCCACCTAAAACACTATTCCACCTCAAAGTCCATGCCCTCTCAATCTCTACTCCCTCTCAAACACCATTCCCTCTCAAACTCCATGCCCTCTCAATCACAACTCCCTCTCCAACACAATTCGCTTTAAAACTCCATTCCCTCACAAACTCCATTCCCTCCCAAACTCCATTCCCTTCCCAAACTACATTCCCTCTCAAACTCCATTCCCTCTCAAACTCCATTCCCTCTCAAACTCCATTCCCTCTCAAACTCCATTCCCTCTCAAACTCCATTCCCCCTCAAACTCCAATCCAACTCAAAGCCAATCCACCTCAAACTCCAATCCACCTCAAAGTCCATGCCCTCTCAATCTCTACTCCCTCTCAAACACCATTCCCTCTCAAACGCCATGCCCTCTGAATCACTACTCCCTCTCCAACACAATTCGCTTTAAAACTCCATACCCTCCCAAACTCCATACCCTCCCCAAACTCCATACCCTCCCCAAACTCCATACCCTCCCCAAACTTCATTCCCTCCCCAAACTCCATTCCCTCCCCAAACTCCATTCCCTCTCAAACTCCAATCCCCATCAAACTCCAATCCACATCAAACTCCAATCTACCTCAAACTCCATTCCACCTTAAAGTCCATGCCCTCTCAATCTCTACTCCCTCTCAAACACCATTCCCTCTCAAACTCCATGCCCTCTCAATCACTACTCCCTCTCCAACACAATTCGCTTCAAAACTCCATTCCCTTGCAAACTCCATTCCCTCCCCATACTCCATCCCCTCTCCAAACTCCATTCCCTCTCAAACTCCATTCCCTCTCAATCTCCATTCCCTCTCAATCTCCATTCCCTCTCAAACTCCATTCCCTCTCAAACTCCATTCCCCCTCAAACTCCAATCCACCTCAAAGCCAATACACCTCAAACTCCAATACACCTCAAACTCCAATCTACCTCAAACTCCATTCCACTTCAAAGTCCATGCCCTCTCAATCTCTACTCCCTCTCAAACACCATTCCCTCTCAAACTCCATGTGCTCTCAACCACTACTCCCTCTCCAACACAATTCGCTTTAAAACTCTATTCCCTCCCAAACTCCATTCCCTCCCCAAACTCCATACCCTCCCCAAACTCCATTCCCCCCCCAAACTCCATTCCCCCCCCAAACTCCATTCCCCCACAAACTCCATTCCCCCCAAACTCCATTCCCCCCCCAAACTCCATTCCCCCCCCAAACTCCATTCCCCCTCAAACTCCAATACACCTCAAAGACATTCCACCTCAAACTCCAATCCACCTCAAACTCCATTCCCTCCCCAAACTCCATTCCCTCTCAATCTCCATTCCCCCTCAAACTCCATTCTACCTCAAACTCCAATCTACCTCAAAGTCCATGCCCTCTCAATCTCTACTCCCTCTCAAACACCATTCCCTCTCAAACTCCATGCCCTCTCAATCACTACTCCCTCTCCAACACAATTCGCTTTAAAACTCCATTCCCTCCCAAACTCCATTCCCTCCCCAAAATCCATTCCTCCTCAAATTCCATTCCCTCTCAAACTCCATTCCATCTCAAACTCCAAACCACCTCAAACTCCAAACCACCTCAAACTCCAATCAACCTCAAACTCCATTCCACCTCATACTCCATGCCCTCTCAATTACTACTCCCTCTCCAACACTATTCACTTTAAAACTCCATTCCCACTCAAACTCCACTCCCACTCAAACTCCATTCCCTCTCAAACTCCATGCCCTCTCAATCACTACTCCCTCTCCAACACAATTCGCTTTAAAACTCCATTCCCTCCCAAACTCCATTCCTCCTCTAACTCCATTCCTCCTCTAACTCCATTCCTCTTCTAACTCCATTCCTCTTCTAACTCCATTCCTCTTCTAACTCCATTCCTCCTCTAACTCCAATCCACCTCTAACTCCAATCCACCTCTAACTACAATCCACCTCAAACTCCATTCCACCTCAAACTCCATTCCACCTCAAAGTCCATTCCCCATCAAACTCCAATCCACATCAAACTCCAATCCACATCAAACTCCAATCCACATCAAACTCCAATCCACATCAAACTCCAATCTACCTCAAACTCCATTCCACCTCAAAGTCCATGCCCTCTCAATCTCTACTCCCTCTAAAACACCATTCCCTCTCAAACTCCATGCCCTCTCAATCACTACTCCCTCTCCAACACAATTCGCTTTAAAACTCCATTCCCTCCCAAACTCCATTCCTCCTCTAACTCCATTCCTCCTCTAACTCCATTCCTCCTCTAACTCCAATCCACCTCTAACTCCAATCCACCTCTAACTCCAATCCACCTCTAACTACAATCCACCTCAAACTCCTTTCCACCTCAAAGTCCATGCCCTCTCAATCTCTACTCCCTCTCAAACACCATTCCCTCTCAAACTCCATGCCCTCTCAATCACTACTCCCTCTCCAACACAATTCGCTTTAAAACTCCATTCCCTTGCAAACTCCATTCCCTCCCCATACTCCATCCCCTCCCCAAACTCCATTCCCTCCCCAAACTCCATTCCCTCTCAAACTCCATTCCCTCTCAAACTCCATTCACTCTCAAACTCCATTCACTCTCAAACTCCATTCCCCCTCAAACTCCATTCCCCCTCAAACTCCAATCCAACTCAAAGCCAATACACCTCAAACTCCAATCTACCTCAAACTCCATTCCAACTCAAAGTCCATGCCCTCTCAATCTCTACTCCCTCTCAAACACCATTCCCTCTCAAACTCCATGCGCTCTCAACCACTACTCCCTCTCCAACACAATTCGCTTTAAAACTCTATTCCCTCCCAAACTCCATTCCCTCCCAAACTCCATTCCCTCCCCAAACTCCATTCCACCTCAAAGTCCATGCCCTCTCAATCTGTACTACCTCTCAAACTCCATGCCCTCTCAATCACTACTCCCTCTCCAACACAATTCGCTTTAAAACTTCATTCCCTCACAAACTCCATACCCTCCCCAAACTCCATACCCTCCCCAAACTCCATTCCCCCCCCAAACACCATTCCCCCTCAAACTCCAATCACCTCAAAGCCATTCCACCTCAAACTCCAATCCACCTCAAACTCCATTCTACCTCAAACTCCAATCTACCTCAAAGTCCATGCCCTCTCAATCTCTACTCCCTCTCAAACACCATTCCCTCTCAAACTCCATGCCCTCTCAATCACTACTCCCTCTCCAACACAATTCGCTTTAAAACTCCATTCCCTCCCATACTCCATTCCCTCCCAAACTCCATTTCCTCCCCAAAATTCATTCCTCCTCAAATTCCATTCCCTCTCAATCTCCATTCCCCCACAAACTCCATTCCACCTCAAACTCCAAACCACCTCAAACTCCATTCCACCTCATACTCCATGCCCTCTCAATTACTACTCTCTCTCCAGCACTATTCACTTTAAAACTCCATTCCAACTCAAACTCCACTCCCTCTCAAACTCCACTCCCTCTCAAACTCCACTCCCTCTCAAACTCCACTCCTTCTCAAACTCCACTCCCTCTCAAACTCCATGCCCTCTCAATCACTACTCCCTCTCCAACATAATTCGCTTTAAAACTCCATTCCCTCCCAAACTCCATTCCCTCCCAAACTCCATTCCTCCTCTAACTCCATTCCTCCTCTAACTCCATTCCTCCTCTAACTCCATTCCTGCTCTAACTCCAATCCACCTCAAACTCCAATCCACCTCAAACTCCAATCCAACTCAAACTCCAATCCACCTCAAACTACATTCCACCTCAAACTCCATTCCACCTCAAACTCCATTCCACCTCAAAGTCCATGCCCTCTCAATCTCTACTCCCTCTCAAACACCATTCCCTCTCAAACTCCATGCCCTCTCAAACTCCATGCCCTCTCAATCACTACTCCCTCTCCAACATAATTCGCTTTAAAACTCCATTCCCTCCCAAACTCCATTCCCTCCCAAACTCCATTCCTCCTCTAACTCCATTCCTGCTCTAACTCCATTCCCCTCAAACTCCAATCCACCTCAAAGCCATTCCACCTCAAACTCCAATCCACCTCAAACTCCATTCCCTCTCAAACTCCATTCCCCCTCAAACTCCATTCTACCTCAAACTCCAATCTACCTCAAAGTCCATGCCCTCTCAATCTCTACTCCCTCTCAAACACCATTCCCTCTCAAACTCCATGCCCTCTCAATCAATACTCCCTCTCCAACACAATTCGCTTTAAAACTCCATTCCCTCCCATACTCCATTCCCTCCCCAACTCCATTTCCTCCCCAAAATCCATTCCTCCTCAAATTCCATTCCCTTTCAATCTCCATTCCCCCTCAAACTCCATTCCACCTCAAACTCCAAACCACCTCAAACTCCATTCCACCTCATACTCCATGCCCTCTCAATTACTACTCCCTCTCCAGCACTATTCACTTTAAAACTCCATTCCAACTCAAACTCCAATCCCTCTCAAACTCCACTCCCTCTCAAACTCCACTCCCTCTCAAACTCCATGCCCTCTCAATCACTACTCGCTCTCCAACATAATTCGCTTTAAAACTCCATTCCCTCCCAAACTCCATTCCCTCCCAAACTCCATTCCCTCCCAAACTCCATTCCCTCCCAAACTCCATTCCTCCTCTAACTCCATTCCTCCTCTAACTCCAATCCACCTCAAACTCCAATCCAACTCAAATTCCAATCCACCTCAAACTCCAATCCACCTAAAACACTATTCCACCTCAAAGTCCATGCCCTCTCAATCTCTACTCCCTCTCAAACACCATTCCCTCTCAAACTCCATGCCCTCTCAATCACAACTCCCTCTCCAACACAATTCGCTTTAAAACTCCATTCCCTCACAAACTCCATTCCCTCCCAAACTCCATTCCCTTCCCAAACTACATTCCCTCTCAAACTCCATTCCCTCTCAAACTCCATTCCCTCTCAAACTCCATTCCCTCTCAAACTCCATTCCCCCTCAAACTCCAATCCAACTCAAAGCCAATCCACCTCAAACTCCAATCCACCTCAAAGTCCATGCCCTCTCAATCTCTACTCCCTCTCAAACACCATTCCCTCTCAAACGCCATGCCCTCTGAATCACTACTCCCTCTCCAACACAATTCGCTTTAAAACTCCATACCCTCCCAAACTCCATATCCTCCCCAAACTCCATACCCTCCCCAAACTCCATACCCTCCCCAAACTTCATTCCCTCCCCAAACTCCATTCCCTCCCCAAACTCCATTCCCTCTCAAACTCCATTCCCCATCAAACTCCAATCCACATCAAACTCCAATCTACCTCAAACTCCATTCCACCTTAAAGTCCATGCCCTCTCAATCTCTACTCCCTCTAAAACACCATTCCCTCTCAAACTCCATGCCCTCTCAATCACTATCCCCTCTCCAACACAATTCGCTTTAAAACTCCATTCCCGCCCAAATTCCATTCCTCCTCTAACTCCATTCCTCCTCTAACTCCAATCCACCTCTAACTCCAATCCACCTCTAACTCCAATCCACCTCTAACTGCAATCCACCTCTAACTGCAATCCACCTCAAACTCCATTCCACCTCAAACTCCATGCCCTCTCAATCTCCATTCCCTCTCAAACTCCATTCCCCCTCAAACTCCAATACACCTCAAAGCCAATCCACCTCAAACTCCAATCCACCTCAAACTCCAATCTACCTCAAACTCCATTCCACCTCAAAGTCCATGCCCTCTCAATCTCTACTCCCTCTCAAACACCATTCCCTCTCAAACTCCATGTGCTCTCAACCACTACTCCCTCTCCAACACAATTCGCTTTAAAACTCTATTCCCTCCCAAACTCCATTCCCTCCCCAAACTCCATACCCTCCCCAAACTCCATTCCCCCCCCAAACTCCATTCCCCCACAAACTCCATTCCCCCCCAAACTCCATTCCCCCCCAAACTCCATTCCCCCCCCAAACTCCATTCCCCCTCAAACTCCAATACACCTCAAAGACATTCCACCTCAAACTCCAATCCACCTCAAACTCCATTCCCTCCCCAAACTCCATTCCCTCTCAATCTCCATTCCCCCTCAAACTCCATTCTACCTCAAACTCCAATCTACCTCAAAGTCCATGCCCTCTCAATCTCTACTCCCTCTCAAACACCATTCCCTCTCAAACTCCATGCCCTCTCAATCACTACTCCCTCTCCAACACAATTCGCTTTAAAACTCCATTCCCTCCCAAACTCCATTCCCTCCCCAAAATCCATTCCTCCTCAAATTCCATTCCCTCTCAAACTCCATTCCATCTCAAACTCCAAACCACCTCAAACTCCAAACCACCTCAAACTCCAATCAACCTCAAACTCCATTCCACCTCATACTCCATGCCCTCTCAATTACTACTCCCTCTCCAACACTATTCACTTTAAAACTCCATTCCCACTCAAACTCCACTCCCTCTCAAACTCCATTCCCTCTCAAACTCCATGCCCTCTCAATCACTACTCCCTCTCCAACACAATTCGCTTTAAAACTCCATTCCCTCCCAAACTCCATTCCCTCCCAAACTCCATTCCTCCTCTAACTCCATTCCTCCTCTAACTCCATTCCTCCTCTAACTCCATTCCTCTTCTAACTCCATTCCTCTTCTAACTCCATTCCTCCTCTAACTCCATTCCTCCTCTAACTCCAATCCACCTCTAACTCCAATCCACCTCTAACTACAATCCACCTCAAACTCCATTCCACCTCAAACTCCATTCCACCTCAAAGTCCATTCCCCATCAAACTCCAATCCACATCAAACTCCAATCCACATCAAACTCCAATCCACATCAAACTCCAATCTACCTCAAACTCCATTCCACCTCAAAGTCCATGCCCTCTCAATCTCTACTCCCTCTAAAACACCATTCCCTCTCAAACTCCATGCCCTCTCAATCACTACTCCCTCTCCAACACAATTCGCTTTAAAACTCCATTCCCTCCCAAACTCCATTCCTCCTCTAACTCCATTCCTCCTCTAACTCCATTCCTCCTCTAACTCCATTCCTCCTCTAACTCCAATCCACCTCTAACTCCAATCCACCTCTAACTACAATCCACCTCAAACTCCTTTCCACCTCAAAGTCCATGCCCTCTCAATCTCTACTCCCTCTCAAACACCTTTCCCTCTCAAACTCCATGCCCTCTCAATCACTACTCCCTCTCCAACACAATTCGCTTTAAAACTCCATTCCCTTGCAAACTCCATTCCCTCCCCATACTCCATCCCCTCCCCAAACTCCATTCCCTCCCCAAACTCCATTCCCTCTCAAACTCCATTCCCTCTCAAACTCCATTCCCTCTCAAACTCCATTCACTCTCAAACTCCATTCCCCCTCAAACTCCATTCCCCCTCAAACTCCAATCCAACTCAAAGCCAATACACCTCAAACTCCAATCTACCTCAAACTCCATTCCAACTCAAAGTCCATGCCCTCTCAATCTGTACTACCTCTCAAACTCCATGCCCTCTCAATCACTACTCCCTCTCCAACACAATTCGCTTTAAAACTTCATTCCCTCACAAACTCCATACCCTCCCCAAACTCCATTCCCCCCCCAAACACCATTCCCCCTCAAACTCCAATCACCTCAAAGCCATTCCACCTCAAACTCCAATCCACCTCAAACTCCATTCTACCTCAAACTCCAATCTACCTCAAAGTCCATGCCCTCTCAATCTCTACTCCCTCTCAAACACCATTCCCTCTCAAACTCCATGCCCTCTTAATCACTACTCCCTCTCCAACACAATTCGCTTTAAAACTCCATTCCCTCCCATACTCCATTCCCTCCCAAACTCCATTTCCTCCCCAAAATTCATTCCTCCTCAAATTCAATTCCCTCTCAATCTCCATTCCCCCACAAACTCCATTCCACCTCAAACTCCAAACCACCTCAAACTCCATTCCACCTCATACTCCATGCCCTCTCAATTACTACTCTCTCTCCAGCACTATTCACTTTAAAACTCCATTCCAACTCAAACTCCACTCCCTCTCAAACTCCACTCCCTCTCAAACTCCACTCCTTCTCAAACTCCACTCCCTCTCAAACTCCATGCCCTCTCAATCACTACTCCCTCTCCAACATAATTCGCTTTAAAACTCCATTCCCTCCCAAACTCCATTCCTCCTCTAACTCCATTCCTCCTCTAACTCCATTCCTCCTCTAACTCCATTCCTCCTCTAACTCCATTCCTGCTCTAACTCCATTCCTGCTCTAACTCCAATCCACCTCAAACTCCAATCCACCTCAAACTCCAATCCAACTCAAACTCCAATCCACCTCAAACTACATTCCACCTCAAACTCCATTCCACCTCAAAGTCCATGCCCTCTCAATCTCTACTCCCTCTCAAACACCATTCCCTCTCAAACTCCATGCCCTCTCAATCACTACTCCCTCTCCAACACAATTCGCTTTAAAACTCTATTCCCTCCCAAACTCCATTCCCTCCCAAACTCCATTCCCTCCCCAAACTCCATTCCACCTCAAAGTCCATGCCCTCTCAATCTGTACTACCTCTCAAACTCCATGCCCTCTCAATCACTACTCCCTCTCCAACACAATTCACTTTAAAACTTCATTCCCTCACAAACTCCATACCCTCCCCAAACTCCATACCCTCCCCAAACTCCATTCCCCCTCAAACTCCAATCCACCTCAAAGCCATTCCACCTCAAACTCCAATCCACCTCAAACTCCATTCCCTCCCCAAACTCCATTCCCTCTCAAACTCCATTCCCCCTCAAACTCCATTCTACCTCAAACTCCAATCTACCTCAAAGTCCATGCCCTCTCAATCTCTACTCCCTCTCAAACACCATTCCCTCTCAAACTCCATGCCCTCTCAATCACTACTCCCTGTCCAACACAATTCGCTTTAAAACTCCATTCCCTCCCATACTCCATTCCCTCCCAAACTCCATTTCCTCCCCAAAATCCATTCCTCCTCAAATTCCATTCCCTTTCAATCTCCATTCCCCCACAAACTCCATTCCACCTCAAACTCCAAACCACCTCAAACTCCATTCCACCTCATACTCCATGCCCTCTCAATTACTACTCCCTCTCCAGCACTATTCACTTTAAAACTCCATTCCAACTCAAACTCCACTCCCTCTCAAACTCCACTCCCTCTCAAACTCCACTCCCTCTCAAACTCCACTCCCTCTCAAACTCCATGCCCTCTCAATCACTACTCGCTCTCCAACATAATTCGCTTTAAAACTCCATTCCCTCCCAAACTCCATTCCCTCCCAAACTCCATTCCCTCCCAAACTCCATTCCCTCCCAAACTCCATTCCTCCTCTAACTCCATTCCTCCTCTAACTCCATTCCTCCTCTAACTCCAATCCACCTCAAACTCCAATCCAACTCAAATTCCAATCCACCTCAAACTCCAATCCACCTAAAACACTATTCCACCTCAAAGTCCATGCCCTCTCAATCTCTACTCCCTCTCAAACACCATTCCCTCTCAAACTCCATGCCCTCTCAATCACAACTCCCTATCCAACACAATTCGCTTTAAAACTCCATTCCCTCACAAACTCCATTCCCTCCCAAACTCCATTCCCTTCCCAAACTACATTCCCTCTCAAACTCCATTCCCTCTCAAACTCCATTCCCTCTCAAACTCCATTCCCTCTCAAACTCCATTCCCCCTCAAACTCCAATCCAACTCAAAGCCAATCCACCTCAAACTCCAATCCACCTCAAAGTCCATGCCCTCTCAATCTCTACTCCCTCTCAAACACCATTCCCTCTCAAACGCCATGCCCTCTGAATCACTACTCCCTCTCCAACACAATTCGCTTTAAAACTCCATACCCTCCCAAACTCCATACCCTCCCCAAACTCCATACCCTCCCCAAACTCCATACCCTCCCCAAACTTCATTCCCTCCCCAAACTCCATTCCCTCCCCAAACTCCATTCCCTCTAAAACACCATTCCCTCTCAAACTCCATGCCCTCTCAATCTCTACTCCCTCTAAAACACCATTCCCTCTCAAACTCCATGCCCTCTCAATCACTACTCCCTCTCCAACACAATTCGCTTTAAAACTCCATTCCCGCCCAAACTCCATTCCTCCTCTAACTCCATTCCTCCTCTAACTCCATTCCTCCTCTAACTCCAATCCACCTCTAACTCCAATCCACCTCTAACTCCAATCCACCTCTAACTCCAATCCACCTCTAACTGCAATCCACCTCAAACTCCATTCCACCTTAAAGTCCATGCCCTCTCAATCTCGACTCCCTCTAAAACACCATTCCCTCTCAAACTCCATGCCCTCTCAATCTCTACTCCCTCTAAAACACCATTCCCTCTCAAACTCCATGCCCTCTCAATCACTACTCCCTCTCCAACACAATTCGCTTTAAAACTCCATTCCCGCCCAAACTCCATTCCTCCTCTAACTCCATTCCTCCTCTAACTCCAATCCACCTCTAACTCCAATCCACCTCTAACTCCAATCCACCTCTAACTCCAATCCACCTCTAACTGCAATCCACCTCAAACTCCATTCCACCTCAAAGTCCATGCCCTCTCAATCTCTACTCCCTCTCAAACACCATTCCCTCTCAAACTCCATGCCCTCTCAATCACTACTCCCTCTCCAACACAATTCGCTTCAAAACTCCATTCCCTTGCAAACTCCATTCCCTCCCCATACTCCATCCCCTCCCCAAACTCCATTCCCTCTCAAACTCCATTCCCTCTCAATCTCCATTCCCTCTCAATCTCCATTCCCTCTGAAACTCCATTCCCCCTCAAACTCCAATCCACCTCAAAGCCAATACACCTCAAACTCCAATACACCTCAAACTCCAATCTACCTCAAACTCCATTCCACTTCAAAGTCCATGCCCTCTCAATCTCTACTCCCTCTCAAACACCATTCCCTCTCAAACTCCATGTGCTCTCAACCACTACTCCCTCTCCAACACAATTCGCTTTAAAACTCTATTCCCTCCCAAACTCCATTCCCTCCCCAAACTCCATACCCTCCCCAAACTCCATTCCCCCCCCAAACTCCATTCCCCCCACAAACTCCATTCCCCCACAAACTCCATTCCCCCCCAAACTCCATTCCCCCCCCAAACTCCATTCCCCCCCCAAACTCCATTCCCCCTCAAACTCCAATACACCTCAAAGACATTCCACCTCAAACTCCAATCCACCTCAAACTCCATTCCCTCCCCAAACTCCATTCCCTCTCAATCTCCATTCCCCCTCAAACTCCATTCTACCTCAAACTCCAATCTACCTCAAAGTCCATGCCCTCTCAATCTCTACTCCCTCTCAAACACCATTCCCTCTCAAACTCCATGCCCTCTCAATCACTACTCCCTCTCCAACACAATTCGCTTTAAAACTCCATTCCCTCCCAAACTCCATTCCCTCCCCAAAATCCATTCCTCCTCAAATTCCATTCCCTCTCAAACTCCATTCCATCTCAAACTCCAAACCACCTCAAACTCCAAACCACCTCAAACTCCAATCAACCTCAAACTCCATTCCACCTCATACTCCATGCCCTCTCAATTACTACTCCCTCTCCAACACTATTCACTTTAAAACTCCATTCCCACTCAAACTCCACTCCCTCTCAAACTCCATTCCCTCTCAAACTCCATGCCCTCTCAATCACTACTCCCTCTCCAACACAATTCGCTTTAAAACTCCATTCCCTCCCAAACTCCATTCCTCCTCTAACTCCATTCCTCCTCTAACTCCATTCCTCTTCTAACTCCATTCCTCTTCTAACTCCATTCCTCTTCTAACTCCATTCCTCCTCTAACTCCAATCCACCTCTAACTCCAATCCACCTCTAACTACAATCCACCTCAAACTCCATTCCACCTCAAACTCCATTCCACCTCAAAGTCCATTCCCCATCAAACTCCAATCCACATCAAACTCCAATCCACATCAAACTCCAATCCACATCAAACTCCAATCTACCTCAAACTCCATTCCACCTCAAAGTCCATGCCCTCTCAATCTCTACTCCCTCTAAAACACCATTCCCTCTCAAACTCCATGCCCTCTCAATCACTACTCCCTCTCCAACACAATTCGCTTTAAAACTCCATTCCCTCCCAAACTCCATTCCTCCTCTAACTCCATTCCTCCTCTAACTCCATTCCTCCTCTAACTCCATTCCTCCTCTAACTCCAATCCACCTCTAACTCCAATCCACCTCTAACTCCAATCCACCTCTAACTACAATCCACCTCAAACTCCTTTCCACCTCAAAGTCCATGCCCTCTCAATCTCTACTCCCTCTCAAACACCATTCCCTCTCAAACTCCATGCCCTCTCAATCACTACTCCCTCTCCAACACAATTCGCTTTAAAACTCCATTCCCTTGCAAACTCCATTCCCTCCCCATACTCCATCCCCTCCCCAAACTCCATTCCCTCCCCAAACTCCATTCCCTCTCAAACTCCATTCCCTCTCAAACTCCATTCACTCTCAAACTCCATTCACTCTCAAACTCCATTCCCCCTCAAACTCCATTCCCCCTCAAACTCCAATCCAACTCAAAGCCAATACACCTCAAACTCCAATCTACCTCAAACTCCATTCCAACTCAAAGTCCATGCCCTCTCAATCTCTACTCCCTCTCAAACACCATTCCCTCTCAAACTCCATGCGCTCTCAACCACTACTCCCTCTCCAACACAATTCGCTTTAAAACTCTATTCCCTCCCAAACTCCATTCCCTCCCAAACTCCATTCCCTCCCCAAACTCCATTCCACCTCAAAGTCCATGCCCTCTCAATCTGTACTACCTCTCAAACTCCATGCCCTCTCAATCACTACTCCCTCTCCAACACAATTCGCTTTAAAACTTCATTCCCTCACAAACTCCATACCCTCCCCAAACTCCATACCCTCCCCAAACTCCATTCCCCCCCCAAACACCATTCCCCCTCAAACTCCAATCACCTCAAAGCCATTCCACCTCAAACTCCAATCCACCTCAAACTCCATTCTACCTCAAACTCCAATCTACCTCAAAGTCCATGCCCTCTCAATCTCTACTCCCTCTCAAACACCATTCCCTCTCAAACTCCATGCCCTCTCAATCACTACTCCCTCTCCAACACAATTCGCTTTAAAACTCCATTCCCTCCCATACTCCATTCCCTCCCAAACTCCATTTCCTCCTCAAATTCCATTCCCTCTCAATCTCCATTCCCCCACAAACTCCATTCCACCTCAAACTCCAAACCACCTCAAACTCCATTCCACCTCATACTCCATGCCCTCTCAATTACTACTCTCTCTCCAGCACTATTCACTTTAAAACTCCATTCCAACTCAAACTCCACTCCCTCTCAAACTCCACTCCCTCTCAAACTCCACTCCTTCTCAAACTCCACTCCCTCTCAAACTCCATGCCCTCTCAATCACTACTCCCTCTCCAACATAATTCGCTTTAAAACTCCATTCCCTCCCAAACTCCATTCCCTCCCAAACTCCATTCCTCCTCTAACTCCATTCCTCCTCTAACTCCATTCCTCCTCTAACTCCATTCCTGCTCTAACTCCAATCCACCTCAAACTCCAATCCACCTCAAACTCCAATCCAACTCAAACTCCAATCCACCTCAAACTACATTCCACCTCAAACTCCATTCCACCTCAAAGTCCATGCCCTCTCAATCTCTACTCCCTCTCAAACACCATTCCCTCTCAAACTCCATGCCCTCTCAATCACTACTCCCTCTCCAACACAATTCGCTTTAAAACTCTATTCCCTCCCAAACTCCATTCCCTCCCAAACTCCATTCCCTCCCCAAACTCCATTCCACCTCAAAGTCCATGCCCTCTCAATCTGTACTACCTCTCAAACTCCATGCCCTCTCAATCACTACTCCCTCTCCAACACAATTCGCTTTAAAACTTCATTCCCTCACAAACTCCATACCCTCCCCAAACTCCATACCCTCCCCAAACTCCATACCCTCCCCAAACTCCATTCCCCCTCAAACTCCAATCCACCTCAAAGCCATTCCACCTCAAACTCCAATCCACCTCAAACTCCATTCCCTCCCCAAACTCCATTCCCTCTCAAACTCCATTCCCCCTCAAACTCCATTCTACCTCAAACTCCAATCTACCTCAAAGTCCATGCCCTCTCAATCTCTACTCCCTCTCAAACACCATTCCCTCTCAAACTCCATGCCCTCTCAATCACTACTCCCTCTCCAACACAATTCGCTTTAAAACTCCATTCCCTCCCATACTCCATTCCCTCCCAAACTCCATTTCCTCCCCAAAATCCATTCCTCCTCAAATTCCATTCCCTTTCAATCTCCATTCCCCCTCAAACTCCATTCCACCTCAAACTCCAAACCACCTCAAACTCCATTCCACCTCATACTCCATGCCCTCTCAATTACTACTCCCTCTCCAGCACTATTCACTTTAAAACTCCATTCCAACTCAAACTCCACTCCCTCTCAAACTCCACTCCCTCTCAAACTCCATGCCCTCTCAATCACTACTCGCTCTCCAACATAATTCGCTTTAAAACTCCATTCCCTCCCAAACTCCATTCCCTCCCAAACTCCATTCCCTCCCAAACTCCATTCCTCCTCTAACTCCATTCCTCCTCTAACTCCATTCCTCCTCTAACTCCAATCCACCTCAAACTCCAATCCAACTCAAACTCCATTCCACCTCAAACTCCATTCCACCTCAAACTCAATTCCACCTCAAAGTCCATGCCCTCTCAATCTCTACTCCCTCTCAAACACCATTCCCTCTCAAACTACATGCCCTCTCAACCACTACTCCCTCTCCAAACAATTCGCTTTAAAACTCTATTCCCTCCCAAACACCATTCCCTCCCAAACTCCATTCCCCCCCAAACTCCATTCCCTCCCCAAACTCCATTCCCTCCCCAAACTCCATTCCCTCCCCAAACTCCATTCCCCATCAAACTCCAATCCACATCAAACTCCAATCCACATCAAACTCCAATCCACATCAAACTCCATTCCACCTCAAAGTCCATGCCCTCTCAATCTCTACTCCCTCTCAAACACCATTCCCTCTCAAACTACATGCCCTCTCAACCACTACTCCCTCTCCAAACAATTCGCTTTAAAACTCCATTCCCACTCAAACTCCACTCCCTCTCAAACTCCATTCCCTCTCAAACTCCATGCCCTCTCAATCACTACTCCCTCTCCAACACAATTCGCTTTAAAACTCCATTCCCTCCCAAACTCCATTCCTCCTCTAACTCCATTCCTCCTCTAACTCCATTCCTCCTCTAACTCCATTCCTCCTCTAACTCCATTCCTCCTGTAACTCCAATCCACCTCTAACTACAATCCACCTCTAACTACAATCCACCTCAAACTCCATTCCTCCTCAAATTCCATTCCACCTCAAAGTCCATTCCACCTCAAAGTCCATGCCCTCTCAATCTCTACTCCCTCTCAAACACCATTCCCCCTCAAACTCCATTCACCCTCATACTCCATGCCCTCTCAAACTCCATTCAGTCTCAAACTCCATTCAGTCTCAAACTCCATTCCCTCTCAAAATCCATTCTTTCGGAATCTCCATGCCCTCTCAATCAATTCTCCCTCTCAAACTTCATTCCACCTCAAACTCCATTCCACCTCAAACTCCATGCCCTCTGAATCACTACTGTCTCTCCAACACAATTCGCTTTAAAACTCCATACCCTCCCAAACTCCATTCCCTCCCCAAACTCCATACCCTCCCCAAACTCCATTCCCTCCCCAAACTCCATGCCCATTCAAACTCCATTCCCCCTCAAACTACAATCCTCCTCAAAGCCAATCCACCTCAAACTCCAATCCACCTCAAACTCAATTCCCTCCACAAACTCCATACCCTCTCAAACTCCATTCCCCCTCAAACTCCAATCCACCTCAAACTCCAATCTACCTCAAACTCCATTCTACCTCAACGTCCATGCCCTCTCAATCTCTACTCCCTCTCAAACACCATTCCCTCTCAAACTCCATGCCCTCTCAATCACTACTCCCTCTCCAACACAATTCGCTTTAAAACTCCATTCCCTTGCAAACTCCATTCCCTCCCCATACTCCATCCCCTCCCCAAACTCCATTCCCTCCCCAAACTCCATTCCCTCTCAAACTCCATTCCCTCTCAAACTCCATTCACTCTCAAACTCCATTCACTCTCAAACTCCATTCCCCCTCAAACTCCATTCCCCCTCAAACTCCAATCCAACTCAAAGCCAATACACCTCAAACTCCAATCTACCTCAAACTCCATTCCAACTCAAAGTCCATGCCCTCTCAATCTCTACTCCCTCTCAAACACCATTCCCTCTCAAACTCCATGCGCTCTCAACCACTACTCCCTCTCCAAACAATTCGCTTTAAAACTCTATTCCCTCCCAAACACCATTCCCTCCCAAACTCCATTCCCCCCCAAACTCCATTCCCTCCCCAAACTCCATTCCCTCCCCAAACTCCATTCTACCTCAAACTCCATGCCCTCTCAATCACTACTCCCTCTCCAACATAATTCGCTTTAAAACTCCATTCCCTCCCAAACTCCATTCCCTCCCAAACTCCATTCCTCCTCTAACTCCATTCCTCCTCTAACTCCATTCCTCCTCTAACTCCATTCCTGCTCTAACTCCAATCCACCTCAAACTCCAATCCACCTCAAACTCCAATCCAACTCAAACTCCAATCCACCTCAAACTACATTCCACCTCAAACTCCATTCCACCTCAAAGTCCATGCCCTCTCAATCTCTACTCCCTCTCAAACACCATTCCCTCTCAAACTCCATGCCCTCTCAATCACTACTCCCTCTCCAACACAATTCGCTTTAAAACTCTATTCCCTCCCAAACTCCATTCCCTCCCAAACTCCATTCCCTCCCCAAACTCCATTCCACCTCAAAGTCCATGCCCTCTCAATCTGTACTACCTCTCAAACTCCATGCCCTCTCAATCACTACTCCCTCTCCAACACAATTCGCTTTAAAACTTCATTCCCTCACAAACTCCATACCCTCCCCAAACTCCATACCCTCCCCAAACTCCATACCCTCCCCAAACTCCATTCCCCCTCAAACTCCAATCCACCTCAAAGCCATTCCACCTCAAACTCCAATCCACCCCAAACTCCATTCCCTCCCCAAACTCCATTCCCTCCCCAAACTCCATTCCCCATCAAACTCCAATCCACATCAAACTCCAATCCACATCAAACTCCAATCCACATCAAACTCCATTCCACCTCAAAGTCCATGCCCTCTCAATCTCTACTCCCTCTCAAACACCATTCCCTCTCAAACTCCATGCCCTCTCAATCACTACTCCCTCTCCAACACAATTCGCTTTAAAACTCCATTCCCTCCCATACTCCATTCCCTCCCAAACTCCATTTCCTCCCCAAAATCCATTCCTCCTCAAATTCCATTCCCTTTCAATCTCCATTCCCCCTCAAACTCCATTCCACCTCAAACTCCAAACCACCTCAAACTCCATTCCACCTCATACTCCATGCCCTCTCAATTACTACTCCCTCTCCAGCACTATTCACTTTAAAACTCCATTCCAACTCAAACTCCACTCCCTCTCAAACTCCACTCCCTCTCAAACTCCATGCCCTCTCAATCACTACTCGCTCTCCAACATAATTCGCTTTAAAACTCCATTCCCTCCCAAACTCCATTCCCTCCCAAACTCCATTCCCTCCCAAACTCCATTCCTCCTCTAACTCCATTCCTCCTCTAACTCCATTCCTCCTCTAACTCCAATCCACCTCAAACTCCAATCCAACTCAAACTCCATTCCACCTCAAACTCCATTCCACCTCAAACTCAATTCCACCTCAAAGTCCATGCCCTCTCAATCTCTACTCCCTCTCAAACACCATTCCCTCTCAAACTACATGCCCTCTCAACCACTACTCCCTCTCCAAACAATTCGCTTTAAAACTCTATTCCCTCCCAAACACCATTCCCTCCCAAACTCCATTCCCCCCCAAACTCCATTCCCTCCCCAAACTCCATTCCCTCCCCAAACTCCATTCCCTCCCCAAACTCCATTCCCCATCAAACTCCAATCCACATCAAACTCCAATCCACATCAAACTCCAATCCACATCAAACTCCATTCCACCTCAAAGTCCATGCCCTCTCAATCTCTACTCCCTCTCAAACACCATTCCCTCTCAAACTACATGCCCTCTCAACCACTACTCCCTCTCCAAACAATTCGCTTTAAAACTCCATTCCCACTCAAACTCCACTCCCTCTCAAACTCCATTCCCTCTCAAACTCCATGCCCTCTCAATCACTACTCCCTCTCCAACACAATTCGCTTTAAAACTCCATTCCCTCCCAAACTCCATTCCTCCTCTAACTCCATTCCTCCTCTAACTCCATTCCTCCTCTAACTCCATTCCTCCTCTAACTCCATTCCTCCTCTAACTCCATTCCTCCTGTAACTCCAATCCACCTCTAACTACAATCCACCTCTAACTACAATCCACCTCAAACTCCATTCCTCCTCAAATTCCATTCCACCTCAAAGTCCATTCCACCTCAAAGTCCATGCCCTCTCAATCTCTACTCCCTCTCAAACACCATTCCCCCTCAAACTCCATTCACCCTCATACTCCATGCCCTCTCAAACTCCATTCAGTCTCAAACTCCATTCAGTCTCAAACTCCATTCCCTCTCAAAATCCATTCTTTCGGAATCTCCATGCCCTCTCAATCAATTCTCCCTCTCAAACTTCATTCCACCTCAAACTCCATTCCACCTCAAACTCCATGCCCTCTGAATCACTACTGTCTCTCCAACACAATTCGCTTTAAAACTCCATACCCTCCCAAACTCCATTCCCTCCCCAAACTCCATACCCTCCCCAAACTCCATTCCCTCCCCAAACTCCATGCCCATTCAAACTCCATTCCCCCTCAAACTACAATCCTCCTCAAAGCCAATCCACCTCAAACTCCAATCCACCTCAAACTCAATTCCCTCCACAAACTCCATACCCTCTCAAACTCCATTCCCCCTCAAACTCCAATCCACCTCAAACTCCAATCTACCTCAAACTCCATTCTACCTCAACGTCCATGCCCTCTCAATCTCTACTCCCTCTCAAACACCATTCCCTCTCAAACTCCATGCCCTCTCAATCACTACTCCCTCTCCAACACAATTCGCTTTAAAACTCCATTCCCTTGCAAACTCCATTCCCTCCCCATACTCCATCCCCTCCCCAAACTCCATTCCCTCCCCAAACTCCATTCCCTCTCAAACTCCATTCCCTCTCAAACTCCATTCACTCTCAAACTCCATTCACTCTCAAACTCCATTCCCCCTCAAACTCCATTCCCCCTCAAACTCCAATCCAACTCAAAGCCAATACACCTCAAACTCCAATCTACCTCAAACTCCATTCCAACTCAAAGTCCATGCCCTCTCAATCTCTACTCCCTCTCAAACACCATTCCCTCTCAAACTCCATGCGCTCTCAACCACTACTCCCTCTCCAAACAATTCGCTTTAAAACTCTATTCCCTCCCAAACACCATTCCCTCCCAAACTCCATTCCCCCCCAAACTCCATTCCCTCCCCAAACTCCATTCCCTCCCCAAACTCCATTCTACCTCAAACTCCATGCCCTCTCAATCACTACTCCCTCTCCAACATAATTCGCTTTAAAACTCCATTCCCTCCCAAACTCCATTCCCTCCCAAACTCCATTCCTCCTCTAACTCCATTCCTCCTCTAACTCCATTCCTCCTCTAACTCCATTCCTGCTCTAACTCCAATCCACCTCAAACTCCAATCCACCTCAAACTCCAATCCAACTCAAACTCCAATCCACCTCAAACTACATTCCACCTCAAACTCCATTCCACCTCAAAGTCCATGCCCTCTCAATCTCTACTCCCTCTCAAACACCATTCCCTCTCAAACTCCATGCCCTCTCAATCACTACTCCCTCTCCAACACAATTCGCTTTAAAACTCTATTCCCTCCCAAACTCCATTCCCTCCCAAACTCCATTCCCTCCCCAAACTCCATTCCACCTCAAAGTCCATGCCCTCTCAATCTGTACTACCTCTCAAACTCCATGCCCTCTCAATCACTACTCCCTCTCCAACACAATTCGCTTTAAAACTTCATTCCCTCACAAACTCCATACCCTCCCCAAACTCCATACCCTCCCCAAACTCCATACCCTCCCCAAACTCCATTCCCCCTCAAACTCCAATCCACCTCAAAGCCATTCCACCTCAAACTCCAATCCACCTCAAACTCCATTCCCTCCCCAAACTCCATTCCCTCTCAAACTCCATTCCCCCTCAAACTCCATTCTACCTCAAACTCCAATCTACCTCAAAGTCCATGCCCTCTCAATCTCTACTCCCTCTCAAACACCATTCCCTCTCAAACTCCATGCCCTCTCAATCACTACTCCCTCTCCAACACAATTCGCTTTAAAACTCCATTCCCTCCCATACTCCATTCCCTCCCAAACTCCATTTCCTCCCCAAAATCCATTCCTCCTCAAATTCCATTCCCTTTCAATCTCCATTCTCCCTCAAACTCCATTCCACCTCAAACTCCAAACCACCTCAAACTCCATTCCACCTCATACTCCATGCCCTCTCAATAACTACTCCCTCTCCAGCACTATTCACTTTAAAACTCCATTCCAACTCAAACTCCACTCCCTCTCAAACTCCACTCCCTCTCAAACTCCATGCCCTCTCAATCACTACTCGCTCTCCAACATAATTCGCTTTAAAACTCCATTCCCTCCCAAACTCCATTCCCTCCCAAACTCCATTCCCTCCCAAACTCCATTCCTTCTCTAACTCCATTCCTCCTCTAACTCCATTCCTCCTCTAACTCCATTCCTCCTCTAACTCCAATCCACCTCAAACTCCAATCCAACTCAAACTCCATTCCACCTCAAACTCCATTCCACCTCAAACTCAATTCCACCTCAAAGTCCATGCCCTCTCAATCTCTACTTCCTCTCAAACACCATTCCCTCTCAAACTACATGCCCTCTCAACCACTACTCCCTCTCCAAACAATTCGCTTTAAAACTCTATTCCCTCCCAAACACCATTCCCTCCCAAACTCCATTCCCCCCCAAACTCCATTCCCTCCCCAAACTCCATTCCCTCCCCAAACTCCATTCCCTCCCCAAACTCCATTCCCCATCAAACTCCAATCCACATCAAACTCCAATCCACATCAAACTCCAATCCACATCAAACTCCAATCTACCTCAAACTCCATTCCACCTCAAAGTCCATGCCCTCTCAATCTCTACTCCCTCTCAAACACCATTCCCTCTCAAACTACATGCCCTCTCAACCACTACTCCCTCTCCAAACAATTCGCTTTAAAACTCCATTCCCACTCAAACTCCACTCCCTCTCAAACTCCATTCCCTCTCAAACTCCATGCCCTCTCAATCACTACTCCCTCTCCAACACAATTCGCTTTAAAACTCCATTCCCTCCCAAACTCCATTCCTCCTCTAACTCCATTCCTCCTCTAACTCCATTCCTCCTCTAACTCCATTCCTCCTCTAACTCCAATCCACCTCTAACTACAATCCACCTCTAACTACAATCCACCTCAAACTCCATTCCTCCTCAAATTCCATTCCACCTCAAAGTCCATTCCACCTCAAAGTCCATGCCCTCTCAATCTCTACTCCCTCTCAAACACCATTCCCCCTCAAACTCCATTCACCCTCAAACTCCATGCCCTCTCAAACTCCATTCAGTCTCAAACTCCATTCAGTCTCAAACTCCATTCCCTCTCAAAATCCATTCTTTCGGAATCTCCATGCCCTCTCAATCAATTCTCCCTCTCAAACTTCATTCCACCTCAAACTCCATTCCACCTCAAACTCCATGCCCTCTGAATCACTACTGTCTCTCCAACACAATTCGCTTTAAAACTCCATACCCTCCCAAACTCCATTCCCTCCCCAAACTCCATACCCTCCCCAAACTCCATTCCCTCCCCAAACTCCATGCCCATTCAAACTCCATTCCCCCTCAAACTACAATCCTCCTCAAAGCCAATCCACCTCAAACTCCAATCCACCTCAAACTCAATTCCCTCCACAAACTCCATACCCTCTCAAACTCCATTCCCCCTCAAACTCCAATCCACCTCAAACTCCAATCTACCTCAAACTCCATTCTACCTCAACATCCATGCCCTCTCAATCTCTACTCCCTTTCAAACACCATTCCCTCTCAAACTCCATGCCCTCTCAATCACTACTCCCTCTCCAACACAATTCGCTTTAAAACTCCATTCCCTTGCAAACTCCATTCCCTCCCCATACTCCATCCCCTCCCCAAACTCCATTCCCTCCCCAAACTCCATTCCCTCTCAAACTCCATTCCCTCTCAAACTCCATTCACTCTCAAACTCCATTCACTCTCAAACTCCATTCCCCCTCAAACTCCATTCCCCCTCAAACTCCAATCCAACTCAAAGCCAATACACCTCAAACTCCAATCTACCTCAAACTCCATTCCAACTCAAAGTCCATGCCCTCTCAATCTCTACTCCCTCTCAAACACCATTCCCTCTCAAACTCCATGCGCTCTCAACCACTACTCCCTCTCCAACACAATTCGCTTTAAAACTCTATTCCCTCCCAAACTCCATTCCCTCCCAAACTCCATTCCCTCCCCAAACTCCATTCCACCTCAAAGTCCATGCCCTCTCAATCTGTACTACCTCTCAAACTCCATGCCCTCTCAATCACTACTCCCTCTCCAACACAATTCGCTTTAAAACTTCATTCCCTCACAAACTCCATACCCTCCCCAAACTCCATACCCTCCCCAAACTCCATACCCTCCCCAAACTCCATTCCCCCCCCAAACACCATTCCCCCTCAAACTCCAATCACCTCAAAGCCATTCCACCTCAAACTCCAATCCACCTCAAACTCCATTCTACCTCAAACTCCAATCTACCTCAAAGTCCATGCCCTCTCAATCTCTACTCCCTCTCAAACACCATTCCCTCTCAAACTCCATGCCCTCTCAATCACTACTCCCTCTCCAACACAATTCGCTTTAAAACTCCATTCCCTCCCATACTCCATTCCCTCCCAAACTCCATTTCCTCCCCAAAATTCATTCCTCCTCAAATTCCATTCCCTCTCAATCTCCATTCCCCCACAAACTCCATTCCACCTCAAACTCCAAACCACCTCAAACTCCATTCCACCTCATACTCCATGCCCTCTCAATTACTACTCTCTCTCCAGCACTATTCACTTTAAAACTCCATTCCAACTTAAACTCCACTCCCTCTCAAACTCCACTCCCTCTCAAACTCCACTCCTTCTCAAACTCCACTCCCTCTCAAACTCCATGCCCTCTCAATCACTACTCCCTCTCCAACATAATTCGCTTTAAAACTCCATTCCCTCCCAAACTCCATTCCCTCCCAAACTCCATTCCTCCTCTAACTCCATTCCGCCTCTAACTCCATTCCTCCTCTAACTCCATTCCTGCTCTAACTCCAATCCACCTCAAACTCCAATCCACCTCAAACTCCAATCCAACTCAAACTCCAATCCACCTCAAACTACATTCCACCTCAAACTCCATTCCACCTCAAAGTCCATGCCCTCTCAATCTCTACTCCCTCTCAAACACCATTCCCTCTCAAACTCCATGCCGTCTCAATCACTACTCCCTCTCCAACACAATTCGCTTTAAAACTCTATTCCCTCCCAAACTCCATTCCCTCCCAAACTCCATTCCCTCCCCAAACTCCATTCCACCTCAAAGTCCATGCCCTCTCAATCTGTACTACCTCTCAAACTCCATGCCCTCTCAATCACTGCTCCCTCTCCAACACAATTCGCTTTAAAACTTCATTCCCTCACAAACTCCATACCCTCCCCAAACTCCATACCCTCCCCAAACTCCATACCCTCCCCAAACTCCATTCCCCCTCAAACTCCAATCCACCTCAAAGCCATTCCACCTCAAACTCCAATCCACCTCAAACTCCATTCCCTCCCCAAACTCCATTCCCTCTCAAACTCCATTCCCCCTCAAACTCCATTCTACCTCAAACTCCAATCTACCTCAAAGTCCATGCCCTCTCAATCTCTACTCCCTCTCAAACACCATTCCCTCTCAAACTCCATGCCCTCTCAATCACTACTCCCTCTCCAACACAATTCGCATTAAAACTCCATTCCCTCCCATACTCCATTCCCTCCCAAACTCCATTTCCTCCCCAAAATCCATTCCTCCTCAAATTCCATTCCCTTTCAATCTCCATTCCCCCTCAAACTCCATTCCACCTCAAACTCCAAACCACCTCAAACTCCATTCCACCTCATACTCCATGCCCTCTCAATCACTACTCGCTCTCCAACATAATTCGCTTTAAAACTCCATTCCCTCCCAAACTCCATTCCCTCCCAAACTCCATTCCCTCCCAAACTCCATTCCTCCTCTAACTCCATTCCTCCTCTAACTCCATTCCTCCTCTAACTCCAATCCACCTCAAACTCCAATCCAACTCAAACTCCATTCCACCTCAAACTCCATTCCACCTCAAACTCCATTCCACCTCAAAGTCCATGCCCTCTCAATCTCTACTCCCTCTCAAACACCATTCCCTCTCAAACTACATGCCCTCTCAACCACTACTCCCTCTCCAAACAATTCGCTTTAAAACTCTATTCCCTCCCAAACACCATTCCCTCCCAAACTCCATTCCCCCCCAAACTCCATTCCCTCCCCAAACTCCATTCCCTCCCCAAACTCCATTCCCTCCCCAAACTCCATTCCCCATCAAACTCCAATCCACATCAAACTCCAATCCACATCAAACTCCAATCCACATCAAACTCCAATCTACCTCAAACTCCATTCCACCTCAAAGTCCATGCCCTCTCAATCTCTACTCCCTCTCAAACACCATTCCCTCTCAAACTACATGCCCTCTCAACCACTACTCCCTCTCCAAACAATTCGCTTTAAAACTCCATTCCCACTCAAACTCCACTCCCTCTCAAACTCCATTCCCTCTCAAACTCCATGCCCTCTCAATCACTACTCCCTCTCCAACACAATTCGCTTTAAAACTCCATTCCCTCCCAAACTCCATTCCTCCTCTAACTCCATTCCTCCTCTAACTCCATTCCTCCTCTAACTCCAATCCACCTCTAACTACAATCCACCTCTAACTACAATCCACCTCAAACTCCATTCCTCCTCAAATTCCATTCCACCTCAAAGTCCATTCCACCTCAAAGTCCATGCCCTCTCAATCTCTACTCCCTCTCAAACACCATTCCCCCTCAAACTCCATTCACCCTCAAACTCCATGCCCTCTCAAACTCCATTCAGTCTCAAACTCCATTCAGTCTCAAACTCCATTCCCTCTCAAAATCCATTCTTTCGGATTCTCCATGCCCTCTCAATCAATTCTCCCTCTCAAACTTCATTCCACCTCAAACTCCATTCCACCTCAAACTCCATGCCCTCTGAATCACTACTGTCTCTCCAACACAATTCGCTTTAAAACTCCATACCCTCCCAAACTCCATTCCCTCCCCAAACTCCATACCCTCCCCAAACTCCATTCCCTCCCCAAACTCCATGCCCATTCAAACTCCATTCCCCCTCAAACTACAATCCTCCTCAAAGCCAATCCACCTCAAACTCCAATCCACCTCAAACTCAATTCCCTCCACAAACTCCATACCCTCTCAAACTCCATTCCCCCTCAAAATCCAATCCACCTCAAACTCCAATCTACCTCAAACTCCATTCTACCTCAACGTCCATGCCCTCTCAATCTCTACTCCCTCTCAAACACCATTCCCTCTCAAACTCCATGCCAACTCAATCACTACTCCCTCTCCAACACATTTCGCTTTAAAACTCCATTCCCTTGCAAACTCCATTCCACCTCAAACTCCAAACCACCTCAAACTCCAATCAACCTCAAACTCCATTCCCTTTCAATCTCCATTCCACATCAAACTCTAATCCACCTCAAACTCCATTCCCCCTCAATCACCACGCCCCCTCAAACTCCATGCTCTCTCATACTCCACGCCCTCTCAAACTCCACGACCTCTCAAACTCCGTGCCCTCCCAAAATCCGTGCCCTCTCAATCACTGTTCCCTCTCAATCACTGTTCCCTCTCAATCACTGTTCCCTCTCAAACTCCGTTCCCACTCAAACTCCGTTCCCTCTCAAACTCCGTTCCCCCTCAAACTCCGTTCCCTCAAAACCACCATTCCCCCTCAAACTCCATGCCCTCTCAAACTCCATTCAGTCTCAAACTCCATTCCCTCTCAAAATCCATTATTTTGGAACCTCCATGCCCTCTCAATCAATACTCCCTCTCAAACTTCATTCCACCTCAAACTCCATTCCACCTCAAACCCCATTCCACCTCAAACTCCATGCCCTCTCAATCACTACTCCCTCTCCAACACAATTCGCTTTAAAACTCCATTCCCTCCCAAACTCCATTCCTCCTCAAATTCCAATCCACCTCAAACTCCAATCCACCTCAAACTCCATTCCACCTAAAACTCTATTCCACCTCAAAGTCCATGCCCTCTCAAACACCATTCCCTCTCAAACTCCATGCCCTCTCAATCACAACTCCCTCTCCAACACAATTCGCTTTAAAACTCCATTCCCTCCCAAACTCCATTCCCTCCCAAACTCCATTCCTCCTCTAACTCCAATCCGCCACTAACTCCAATCCGCCACTAACTCCAATCAACCTCTAACTCCAATCAACCTCTAACTCCAATCAACCTCTAACTCCAATCCACCTCAAACTCCAATCCACCTCAAACTCCATTCCACCTCAAACTCCATTCCACCTCAAAGTCCATGCCCTCTCAATCTCTACTCCCTCTCAAACACCATTCCCTCTCAAACTCCATGCCCTCTCAGTCACTACTCCCTCTCCAACACAATTCGCTTTAAAACTCCATTCCCTCCCAAACTCCATTCCCTTCCCAAACTCCATTCCCTTCCCAAACTCCATTCCCTTCCCAAACTCCATTCCCTTCCCAAACTCCATTCCCTCTCAAACTCCATTCCCCCTCAAACTCCAATCCACCTCAAAGCCATTCCACCTCAAACTCCAATCCACCTCAAACTTCATTCCCTCCCCAAACTCCATTCCCTCTCAAACTCCATTCCCCCTCAAACTCCATTCTACCTCAAACTCCATTCCACCTCAAAGTCCATGCCCTCTCAATCACTACTCCCTCTCCAACACAATTCGCTTTAAAACTCCATTCCCTCCCATACTCCATTCCCTCCCAAACTCCATTTCCTCCCCAAAATCCATTCCCCCTCAAACTCCATTCCACCTCAAACTCCATTCCACCTCATACTCCATGCCCTCTCAATTACTACTCCCTCTCCAGCACTATTCACTTTAAAACTCCATTCCAACTCAAACTCCACTCCCTCTCAAACTCCACTCCCTCTCAAACTCCACTCCCTCTCAAACTCCACTCCCTCTCAAACTCCATGCCCTCTCAATCACTACTCCCTCTCCAACATAATTCACTTTAAAACTCCATTCCCTCCCAAACTCCATTCCCTCCCAAACTCCATTCCCTCCCAAACTCCATTCCTCCTCTAACTCCATTCCTCCTCTAACTCCATTCCTCCTCTAACTCCAATCCACCTCAAACTCCAATCCAACTCAAACTCCATTCCACCTCAAACTCCATTCCACCTCAAACTCCATTCCACCTCAAACTCAATTCCACCTCAAAGTCCATGCCCTCTCAATCTCTACTCCCTCTCAAACACCATTCCCTCTCAAACTCCATGCCCTCTCAATCACTACTCCCTCTCCAACACAATTCGCTTTAAAACTCCATTCCCTTGCAAACTCCATTCCCTCCCCATACTCCATCCCCTCCCCAAACTTCATTCCCTCCCCAAACTCCATTCCCTCTCAAACTCCATTCCCCCTCAAACTCCATTCCCCCTCAAACTCCAATCCACCTCAAAGCCAATCCACCTCAAACTCCAATCCACCTGAAACTCCAATCTACCTCAAACTCCATTCCACCTCAAAGTCCATGCCCTCTCAATCTCTACTCCCTCTCAAACACCATTCCCTCTCAAACTACATGCCCTCTCAACCACTACTCCCTCTCCAAACAATTCGCTTTAAAACTCCATTCCCTCCCAAACACCATTCCCCCCCAAACTCCATTCCCTCCCCAAACTCCATTCCCTCCCCAAACTCCATTCCCTCTCAAACTCCATTCCCCATCAAACTCCAATCCACATCAAACTCCAATCCACATCAAACTCCAATCTACCTCAAACTCCATTCCACCTCAAAGTCCATGCCCTCTCAACCACTACTCCCTCTCCAAACAATTCGCTTTAAAACTCCATTCCCACTCAAACTCCACTCCCTCTCAAACTCCATTCCCTCTCAAACTCCATTCCCCATCAAACTCCAATCCACATCAAACTCCAATCCACATCAAACTCCAATCTACCTCAAACTCCATTCCACCTCAAAGTCCATGCCCTCTCAATCACTACTCCCTCTCCAACACAATTCGCTTTAAAACTCCATTCCCTCCCAAACTCCATTCCTCCTCTAACTCCATTCCTCCTCTAACTCCATTCCTCCTCTAACTCCAATCCACCTCTAACTCCAATCCACCTCAAACTACAATCCACCTCAAACTACAATCCACCTCAAACTACAATCCACATCAAACTCCATTCCACCTCAAATTCCATTCCCTCCCCAAACTCCATTCCCTCTCAAACTCCATTCCCCATCAAACTCCAATCCACATCAAACTCCAATCCACATCAAACTCCAATCTACCTCAAACTCCATTCCACCTCAAAGTCCATGCCCTCTCAATCACTACTCCCTCTCCAACACAATTCGCTTTAAAACTCCATTCCCTCCCAAACTCCATTCCTCCTCTAACTCCATTCCTCCTCTAACTCCATTCCTCCTCTAACTCCAATCCACCTCTAACTCCAATCCACCTCTAACTACAATCCACCTCAAACTACAATCCACCTCAAACTCCATTCCACCTCAAATTCCATTCCACCTCAAAGTCCATGCCCTCTCAAACTCCATTCAGTCTCAAACTCCATTCCCTCTCAAAATCCATTCTTTCGGAATCTCCATGCCCTCTCAATCAATTCTCCCTCTCAAACTTCATTCCACCTCAAACTCCATTCCACCTCAAACTCCATGCCCTCTGAATCACTACTGTCTCTCCAACACAATTCGCTTTAAAACTCCATACCCTCGCAAACTCCATTCCCTCCCCAAACTCCATACCCTCCCCAAACTCCATTCCCTCCCCAAACTCCATGCCCATTCAAACTCCATTCCCCCTCAAACTACAATCCTCCTCAAAGCCAATCCACCTCAACCTCCAATCCACCTCAAACTCAATTCCCTCCCCAAACTCCATACCCTCTCAAACTCCATTCCCCCTCAAACTCCAATCCACCTCAAACTCCAATCTACCTCAAACTCCATTCTACCTCAAAGTCCATGCCCTCTCAATCTCTACTCCCTCTCAAACACCATTCCCTCTCAAACTCCATGCCAACTCAATCACTACTCCCTCTCCAACACAATTCGCTTTAAAACTCCATTCCCTCCCATACTCCATTCCCTCCCAAACTCCATTTCCTCCCAAAAATCCATTCCTCCTCAAATTCCATTCCCTCTCAATCTCCATTCCCCCTCAAACTCCATTCCACCTCAAACTCCAAACCACCTCAAACTCCAATCAACCTCAAACTCCATTCCCTTTCAATCTCCATTCCACATCAAACTCCAATCCACCTCAAACTCCATTCCCCCTCAATCACCACGCCCCCTCAAACTCCATGCTCTCTCATACTCCACGCCCTCTCAAACTCCACGACCTCTCAAACTCCGTGCCCTCCCAAAATCCGTGCCCTCTCAATCACTGTTCCCTCTCAATCACTGTTCCCTCTCAATCACTGTTCCCACTCAAACTCCGTTCCCACTCAAACTCCGTTCCCTCTCAAACTCCGTTCCCCCTCAAACTCCGTTCCCTCAAAACCACCATTCCCCCTCAAACTCCATGCCCTCTCAAACTCCATTCAGTCTCAAACTCCATTCCCTCTCAAAATCCATTCTTTTGGAACCTCCATGCCCTCTCAATCAATACTCCCTCTCAAACTTCATTCCACCTCAAACTCCATTCCACCTCAAACCCCATTCCACCTCAAACTCCATGCCCTCTCAATCACTACTCCCTCTCCAACACAATTCGCTTTAAAACTCCATTCCCTCCCAAACTCCATTCCTCCTCAAATTCCAATCCACCTCAAACTCCATTCCACCTAAAACTCTATTCCACCTCAAAGTCCATGCCCTCTCAAACACCATTCCCTCTCAAACTCCATGCCCTCTCAATCACAACTCCCTCTCCAACACAATTCGCTTTAAAACTCCATTCCCTCCCAAACTCCATTCCCCCCCAAACTCCATTCCCCCTCTAACTCCAATCCGCCACTAACTCCAATCCGCCACTAACTCCAATCCGCCACTAACTCCAATCCGCCACTAACTCCAATCAACCTCTAACTCCAATCAACCTCTAACTCCAATCAACCTCTAACTCCAATCAACCTCTAACTCCAATCCACCTCAAACTCCATTCCACCTCAAACTCCATTCCACCTCAAAGTCCATGCCCTCTCAATCTCTACTCCCTCTCAAACACCATTCCCTCTCAAACTCCATGCCCTCTCAGTCACTACTCCCTCTCCAACACAATTCGCTTTAAAACTCCATTCCCTCCCAAACTCCATTCCCTTCCCAAACTCCATTCCCTTCCCAAACTCCATTCCCTTCCCAAACTCCATTCCCTTCCCAAACTCCATTCCCTTCCCAAACTCCATTCCCTCTCAAACTCCATTCCCTCCCAAACTCCATTCCCCCTCAAACTCCATTCCCCCTCAAAGCCATTCCACCTCAAACAATCTACCTCAAAGTCTATGCCCTCTCAATCACTACTCCCTCTCAAACTCCATTCCCTCTCAAACTCCATTCCCCCTCAAACTCCATTCCCCCTCAAAGTCCATTCCACATCAAAGTCCATTCCACCTCAAAGTCCATGCCCTCTCAATCTCTACTCACTCTCAAACACCATTCCCTCTCAATCACTACTCCCTCTCCAACACAATTCGCTTTAAAACTCTATTCCCTCCCAAACTCCATTCCCTCCCCAAACTCCATTCCCTCCCCAAACTCCATTCCACCTCAAAGTCCATGCCCTCTCAATCTGTACTCCCTCTCAAACTCCATGCCCTCTCAATCACTACTCCCTCTCCAACACAATTCGCTTTAAAACTCCATTCTCTCACAAACTCCATTACCTCACAAACTCCATTCCCTCCCCAAACTCCATACCCTCCCCATACTCCATACCCTCCCCAAACTCCATTCCCTCCCCAAACTCCATTCCCTCCCGAAACTCCATTCCCTCCCCAAACTCCATTCCCTCCCCAAACTCCATGCCCTCTCAAACTCCATTCCCCCTCAAACTCCAATCCACCTCAAACTCCAATCCACCTCAAACTCCATTCCATCCCCAAACTCCATTCCCTCTCAAACTCCATTCCCCCTCAAACTCCAATCCACCTCAAACTCCAATCTACCTCAAACTCCATTCTACCTCAAAGTCCATGCCCTCTCAATCTCTACTCCCTCTCAAACACCATTCCCTCTCAAACTCCATGCCAACTCAATCACTACTCCCTCTCCAACACAATTCGCTTTAAAACTCCATTCCCTCCCATACTCCATTCCCTCCCAAACTCCATTTCCTCCCAAAAATCCATTCCTCCTCAAATTCCATTCCCTCTCAATCTCCATTCCCCCTCAAACTCCATTCCACCTCAAACTCCAAACCACCTCAAACTCCAATCAACCTCAAACTCCATTCCCTTTCAATCTCCATTCCACATCAAACTCCAATCCACCTCAAACTCCATTCCCCCTCAATCACCACGCCCCCTCAAACTCCATGCTCTCTCATACTCCACGCCCTCTCAAACTCCACGACCTCTCAAACTCCGTGCCCTCCCAAAATCCGTGCCCTCTCAATCACTGTTCCCTCTCAATCACTGTTCCCTCTCAATCACTGTTCCCACTCAAACTCCGTTCCCACTCAAACTCCGTTCCCTCTCAAACTCCGTTCCCCCTCAAACTCCGTTCCCTCAAAACCACCATTCCCCCTCAAACTCCATGCCCTCTCAAACTCCATTCAGTCTCAAACTCCATTCCCTCTCAAAATCCATTCTTTTGGAACCTCCATGCCCTCTCAATCAATACTCCCTCTCAAACTTCATTCCACCTCAAACTCCATTCCACCTCAAACCCCATTCCACCTCAAACTCCATGCCCTCTCAATCACTACTCCCTCTCCAACACAATTCGCTTTAAAACTCCATTCCCTCCCAAACTCCATTCCTCCTCAAATTCCAATCCACCTCAAACTCCATTCCACCTAAAACTCTATTCCACCTCAAAGTCCATGCCCTCTCAAACACCATTCCCTCTCAAACTCCATGCCCTCTCAATCACAACTCCCTCTCCAACACAATTCGCTTTAAAACTCCATTCCCTCCCAAACTCCATTCCCCCCCAAACTCCATTCCCCCTCTAACTCCAATCCGCCACTAACTCCAATCCGCCACTAACTCCAATCCGCCACTAACTCCAATCCGCCACTAACTCCAATCAACCTCTAACTCCAATCAACCTCTAACTCCAATCAACCTCTAACTCCAATCAACCTCTAACTCCAATCCACCTCAAACTCCATTCCACCTCAAACTCCATTCCACCTCAAAGTCCATGCCCTCTCAATCTCTACTCCCTCTCAAACACCATTCCCTCTCAAACTCCATGCCCTCTCAGTCACTACTCCCTCTCCAACACAATTCGCTTTAAAACTCCATTCCCTCCCAAACTCCATTCCCTTCCCAAACTCCATTCCCTTCCCAAACTCCATTCCCTTCCCAAACTCCATTCCCTTCCCAAACTCCATTCCCTTCCCAAACTCCATTCCCTCTCAAACTCCATTCCCTCCCAAACTCCATTCCCCCTCAAACTCCATTCCCCCTCAAAGCCATTCCACCTCAAACAATCTACCTCAAAGTCTATGCCCTCTCAATCACTACTCCCTCTCAAACTCCATTCCCTCTCAAACTCCATTCCCCCTCAAACTCCATTCCCCCTCAAAGTCCATTCCACATCAAAGTCCATTCCACCTCAAAGTCCATGCCCTCTCAATCTCTACTCACTCTCAAACACCATTCCCTCTCAATCACTACTCCCTCTCCAACACAATTCGCTTTAAAACTCTATTCCCTCCCAAACTCCATTCCCTCCCCAAACTCCATTCCCTCCCCAAACTCCATTCCACCTCAAAGTCCATGCCCTCTCAATCTGTACTCCCTCTCAAACTCCATGCCCTCTCAATCACTACTCCCTCTCCAACACAATTCGCTTTAAAACTCCATTCTCTCACAAACTCCATTACCTCACAAACTCCATTCCCTCCCCAAACTCCATACCCTCCCCATACTCCATACCCTCCCCAAACTCCATTCCCTCCCCAAACTCCATTCCCTCCCGAAACTCCATTCCCTCCCCAAACTCCATTCCCTCCCCAAACTCCATGCCCTCTCAAACTCCATTCCCCCTCAAACTCCAATCCACCTCAAACTCCAATCCACCTCAAACTCCATTCCATCCCCAAACTCCATTCCCTCTCAAACTCCATTCCCCCTCAAACTCCATTCTACCTCAAACTCCAATCTACCTCAAAGTCCATGCCCTCTCAATCTCTACTCCCTCTCAAACACCATTCCCTCTCAAACTCCATGCCCTCTCAATCACTACTCTCTCTCCAACATATTCGCTTTAAAACTCCATTCCCTCCCATACTCCATTCCCTCCCAAACTCCATTCCCTCCCAAACTCCATTTCCTCCCCAAACTCCATTCCTCCTCAAATTCCATTCCCTCTCAAACTCCATTCCCCCTCAAACTCCAAACCACCTCAAACTCCAATCAACCTCAAACTCCATGCCCTCTCAATCACTACTCCCTCTCCAACACTATTCGCTTTAAAACTCCATTCCCACTCAAACTCCATTCACTCTCACACTCCACTCCCTCTCAAACTCCATTCCAACTCATACTACATTCACTCTCAAACTCCATTCACTCTCAAACTCCATTCTTTCTGAAACTCCATGCCCTCTCAATCACCGTTCCCTCCAATACTCCATTTCCTCAAATACCCCATTCGAACTCAAACTCCATTCCCTCTCAATCTCCATTCATCCTCAAACTCCAATCCACCTCAAACTCCATGCCCTCTCAAACTCCATGCCCTCTCAATCACTACTCCCCCTCAAACTCCATTCCCCATCAAACTCCAAGCCCCATCAATCACCACGCCCCCTCAAACTCCACGCCCTCTCAAACTCCACGCCCTCCCAAAATCCGTGCCCTCTCAATCACTGCTCCCTCTCAATCACTGTTCCCTCTCAAACTCCGTTCCCTCTCAAACTCCGTTCCCCCTCAAACTCCGTTCCCCCTCAAACTCCGTTCCCTCAAAAACACCATTCCCTCAAAAACACCATTCACCCTCAAACTCCATTCACCCTCAAACTCCATGCCCTCTCAAACTCCATGCCCTCTCAAACTCCATGCCCGCTCAAACTCCATGCCCTCTCAAACTCCATTCGCTCTCAAAATCCATTCTTTCGGAATCTCCATGCCCTCTCAATCAATACTCCCTCTCAAACTCCATTCCACCTCAAACTCCATTCCACCTCAAACTCCATGCCCTCTCAATCTGTACTCCCTCTCAAACCCCATTCCACCTCAAAGTCCATGCCCTCTCAATCTCTACTCCCTCTCAAACACCATTCCCTCTCAAACTCCATGCCCTCTCAATCACAACGCCGTCTCCAACACAATTCGCTTTAAAACTCCATTCCCTCCCAAACTCCATTCCCTCCCAAACTCCATTCCTCCTCTAACTCCAATACACCACTAACTCCAATCAACATCAAACTCCATTCCACCTCAAACTCCATTCCACCTCAAACTCCATTCCACATCAAAGTCCATTCCACATCAAAGTCCATTCCACCTCAAAGTCCATGCCCTCTCAATCTCTACTCCCTCTCAAACACCATTCCCTCTCAAACTCCATGCCCTCTCAGTCACTACTCCCTCTCCAACACAATTCGCTTTAAAACTCCATTCCCTCCCAAACTCCATTCCCTCCCAAACTCCATTCCCTCCCAAACTCCATTCCCTCCCAAACTCCATTCCCTTCCCAAACTCCATTCCCTCCCAAACTCCATTCCCTCCCAAACTCCATTCCCTCCCCAAACTCCATTCCCTCCCCAAACTCCATTCCACCTCAAACTCCATGCCCTCTCAATCTCTACTCCGTCTCAAAAACCATTCCCTCTCAAACTCCATGCCCTCTCAATCACTACTCCCTCTCCAACACAATTCGCTTTAAAACTCCATTCCCTCCCAAAATCCATTCCCTCCCCAAACTCCATACGCTCCCCAAACTCCATTCCCTCTCAAACTCCATTCCCTCTCAAACTCCATTCCCCCTCAAACTCCATTCCCTCTCAAACTCCGCCCTCTCAATCACTACTCCCTCTCCAACACAATTCACTTTAAAACTCCATTCCCGCCCAAACTCCATTCCCTCCCCAAACTCCATTCCCTCCCCAAACTATATTCCCTCCACAAACTCCATTCCCTCCTCAAACTCCATGCCCTCTCAATCTCTACTCCCTCTCAAACTCCATGCCCTCTCAATCACTACTCCCTCTCCAAAACTATTCACTCTCAAACTCCATTCACTCTCAAACTCCATTCACTCTCAAACTCCATTCACTCTCAAACTCCATTCTTTCTGAAACTCCATGCCCTCTCAATCACTGTTGCCTCCAATACTCCATTCCCTCCAATACTCCATTCGACCTCAAACTCCAGTCCCTTTCAATCTCCATTCCACATCAAACTCCAATCCACCTCAAACTCCATTCCCCCTCAAACTCCACGCCCCCTCAATCACCACGCCCCCTCAATCACCACGCCCCCTCAAACTCCACGCCCCCTCAAACTCCACGCCCTCTCTTACTCCACGCCCTCTCAAACTCCACGCCCTCCCAAAGTCCATGCCCTCTCAATCACTGTTCCCTCTCAATCACTGTTCCCTCTCAAACTCCGTTCCCCCTCAAACTCCGTTCCCCCTCAAACTCCGTTCCCCCTCAAACTCCAATCCACCTCAAACTCCAATCTACCTCAAACTCCATTCCACTTCAAACTCCATGCCCTCTCAATCACTACTCCCTCTCCAACACAATTCGCTTTAAAACTCCATTCCCTCCCCAAACTCCATTCCCTCCCCAAACTCCATTCCACCTCAAAGTCCATGCCCTCTCAATCGCTACTCCCTCTCAAACACCATTCCCTCTCAAACTCCATGCCCCCTGAATCACTACTCCCTCTCCAACACAATTTGTTTTAAAACTCCATACCCTCCCAAACTCCATACCCTCCCCAAACTCCATTCCCTCCCCAAACTCCATTCCCTCCCCAATCTCCATTCCCTCTCAAACTCCATGCCCCCTCAAACTCCAATCCTCCTCAAAGCCAATCCACCTCAAACTACATTCCACCTCAAACTCCAAACCACCTCAAACTCCAATCAACCTCAAACTCCATGCCCTCTCAATCACTACTCCCTCTCCAACACTATTCGCTTTAAAACTCCATTCCCACTCAAACTCCATTCACTCTCACACTCCACTCCCTCTCAAACTCTATTCCAACTCATACTACATTCACTCTCAAACTCCATTCTTTCTGAAACTCCATGCACTCTCAATCACCGTTCCCTCCAATACTCCATTTCCTCAAATACCCCATTCGACCTCAAACTCCATTCCCTCTCAATCTCCATTCAACCTCATACTCCAATCCACCTCATAGTCCAATCCACCTCAAACTCCAATCCACCTCAAACTCCAATCCACCTGAAACTCCAATCCACCTCAAACTCCATGCCCTGTCAATCACTACTCCCCCTCAAACTCCATTCCCCATCAAACTCCAAGCCCCCTCAATCACCACGCCCCCTCAAACTCCACGCCCCATCATACTCCACGCCCTCCCAAAATTCGTGCCCTCTCAATCACTATTCCCTCTCAATCACTGTTCCCTCTCAAACTCCGTTCCCTCTCAAACTCCGTTCCCTCTCAAACTCCGTTCCCCCTCAAACTCCGTTCCCCCTCAACCTCCGTTCCCCCTCAAACTCCATTCCCTCAAAAACACCATTCACCCTCAAACTCCATTCACCCTCAAACACCATTCACCCTCAAACACCATTCACCCTCAAACTCCATGCCCTCTCAAACTCCATGCCCTCTCAAACTCCATTCAGTCTCAAACTCCATTCAGTCTCAAACTCCATTCCCTCTCAAAATCCATTCAGTCTCACACTCCACTCCCTCTCAAACTCTATTCCAACTCATACTACATTCACTCTCAAACTCCATGCCCCCTGAATCACTACTCCCTCTCCAACACAATTTGCTTTAAAACTCCATACCCTCCCAAACTCCATTCCCTCCCGAAACTCCATACCCTCCCCAAACTCCATTCCCTCCCCAAACTCAATTCCCTCCCCAAACTCCATTCCCCCTCAAACTCCATTCCCCCTCAAACTCCAATCCTCCTCAAAGACAATCCACCTCAAACTCCAATCCACCTCAAACTCCATTCCCTCCCCAAACTCCATTCCCTCCCCGAACTCCATTCCCTCCCCAAACTCCATACCATCTCAAACTCCATTCCCCCTCAAACTCCAATCCACCTCAAACTCCAATCCACCTCAAACTCCAATCTAACTCAAACTCCATTCCACCTCAAAGTCCATGCCCTCTCAATCACCATTCCCTCTCAAACTCCATGCCAACTCAATCACTACTCCCTCTCCAACACAATTCGCTTTAAAACTCCATTCCCTCCCATACTCCATTCCCTCCCAAACTCCATTTCCTCCCCAAAATCCATTCCTCCTCAAATTCCATTCCCTCTCAATCTCCATTCCCCCTCAAACTCCATTCCCCCTCAAACTCCATTCCACCTCAAACTCCATTCCACCTCAAACTCCAATCAACCTCAAACTCCATTCCCACTCAAACTCCACTCCCTCTCAAACTCCACTCCAACTCATAATACATTCACTCTCAAACTCCATTCACTCTCAAACTCCATTCCCTCGCAATCACCGTTCCCTCCAATACTCCATTCCGTCAAATACTCCATTTGACCTCAAACTCCATTCGACCTCAAACTCCATTCCCTCTCAATCTCCATTCCACCTCAAACTCCAATCCACCTCAAACTCCATGCCCTCTCATACTCCATGCCCTCTCATACTCCATGCCCTCTCAATCACTACTCCCCCTCAAACTCCATTCCCCATCAAACTCCATTCCCCATCAAACTCCAAGCCCCCTCAATCACTACTCCCCCTCAAACACCATTCTTCCACAAACTATATTCCCTCCACAAACTATATTCCCTCCACAAACTCCATTCCCTCCTCAAACTCCATTCCCTCCTCAAACTCCATTCCCTCCACAAACTCCATTCCCCCCTCAAACTCCATTCCCCCTCAAACTCCAATCTACATCAAACTCCATTCCATCTCAAACTCCATGCCCTCTCAATCTCTACTCCCTCTCAAACTCCATTCCAACTCATACTCCATTCCAACTCATACTCCATTCACTCTCAAACTCCATTCCTTCTCAAACTCCATGCCCTCTCAATCACCGTTGCCTCCAATACTCCATTCCCTCCAATACTCCATTCGACCTCAAACTCCAGTCGACCTCAAACTCCAGACCCTTTCAATCTCCATTCCACATCAAACTCCACGCCCCCTCAATCACCACGCCCCCTCAAACTCCACGCCCTCTCTTACTCCACGCCCTCTCAAACTCCACGCCCTCTCAAACTCCACGCCCTCCCAAAGTCCACGCCCTCTCAATCACTGTTCCCTCTCAATCACTGTTCCCCCTCAATCACTGTTCCCCCTCAAACACCGTTCCCCCTCAAACACCGTTCCCCCTCAAACTCCGTTCCCCCTCAAACTCCGTTCCCCCTCAAACTCCGTTCCCCCTCAAACTCCAATCCACCTCAAACTCCAATCTACCTCAAACTCCATTCCACCTCAAAGTCCATGCACTCTCAATCACTACTCCCTCTCAAACACCATTCCCTCTCAAACTCCATGCCCTCTCAATCACTACTCCCTCTCCAACACAATTCGCTTTAAAACTCCATACCCTCCCAAACTCCATTCCCTCCCCAAAATCCATACCCTCCCCAAACTCCATACCCTCCCCAAACTCCATACCCTCCCCAAACTGCATTCCCTCCCCAAACTCCATGCCCTCTCAAACTCCATTCCCCCTCAAACTCCAATCCTCCTCAAAGCCAATCCACCTCAAACTCCAATCCACCTCAAACTCCATTCCATCCCCAAACTCCATTCCCTCCCCAAACTCCATTCCCTCCCCAAACTCCATACCCTCTCAAACTCCATTCCCCCTCAAACTCCAATCCACCTCAAACTCCAATCCACATCAAACTCCAATCCACATCAAACTCCATTCCACCTCAAAGTCCATGCCCTCTCAATCTCTACTCCCTCTCAAACACCATTCCCTCTCAAACTCCATGCCAACTCAATCACTACTCCCTCTCCAACACAATTCGCTTTAAAACTCTATTCCCTCCCATACTCCATTCCCTCCCAAACTCCATTTCCTCCCCAAAATCCATTCCTCCTCAAATTCCATTCCCTCTCAATCTCCATTGCCCCTCAAACTCCATTCCACCTCAAACTCCAAACCACCTCAAACTCCAATCAACCTCAAACTCCAATCAACCTCAAACTCCATTCCCACTCAAACTCCACTCCCTCTCAAACTCCACTCCCTCTCAAACTCCACTCCCTCTCAAACTCCATTCCCCATCAAACTCCAAGCCCCCTCAATCACCACGCCCTCTCCAACTCCACGCCCTCCCAAAATCCGTGCCCTATCAATCACTGTTCCCTCTCAAACACCATTCCCCCTCAAACACCATTCCCCCTCAAACACCATTCCCCCTCAAACACCATTCCCCCTCAAACTCCATTCCACCTCAAACCCCATTCCACCTCAAACTCCATGTCCTCTCAATCACTAATCCCTCTCCAACACAATTCTCTTTAAAACCCCATTCCCTCCCAAACTCCATTACTCCTCTAACTCCAATCCACCTCTAACTCCAATCTACCTCAAACTCCAATCTACCTCAAACTCCAATCTACCTCAAACTCCATTCCATCTCAAAGTCCATGCCCTCTCAATCTCTACTCCCTCTCAAACACCATTCCCTCTCAAACTCCATGCCCTCTCAGTCACTACTCCCTCTCCAACACAATTCGCTTTAAAACTCCATTCCCTCCCAAACTCCATTCCCTCCCAAACTCCATTCCCTCCCAAACTCCATTCCCTTCCCAAACTCCATTCCCTCCCAAACTCCATTCCCTCCCAAACTCCATTCCCTCCCCAAACTCCATTCCCTCCCCAAACTCCATTCCCTCCCCAAACTCCATTCCACCTCAAACTCCATGCCCTCTCAATCTCTACTCCGTCTCAAAAACCATTCCCTCTCAAACTCCATGCCCTCTCAATCACTACTCCCTCTCCAACACAATTCGCTTTAAAACTCCATTCCCTCCCAAAATCCATTCCCTCCCCAAACTCCATACGCTCCCCAAACTCCATACGCTCCCCAAACTCCATTCCCTCTCAAACTCCATTCCCTCTCAAACTCCATTCCCCCTCAAACTCCATTCCCTCTCAAACTCCGCCCTCTCAATCACTACTCCCTCTCCAACACAATTCACTTTAAAACTCCATTCCCGCCCAAACTCCATTCCCTCCCCAAACTCCATTCCCTCCCCAAACTATATTCCCTCCACAAACTCCATTCCCTCCTCAAACTCCATGCCCTCTCAATCTCTACTCCCTCTCAAACTCCATGCCCTCTCAATCACTACTCCCTCTCCAAAACTATTCACTCTCAAACTCCATTCACTCTCAAACTCCATTCACTGTCAAACTCCATTCTTTCTGAAACTCCATGCCCTCTCAATCACTGTTGCCTCCAATACTCCATTCCCTCCAATACTCCATTCGACCTCAAACTCCAGTCCCTTTCAATCTCCATTCCACATCAAACTCCAATCCACCTCAAACTCCATACCCCCTCAAACTCCACGCCCCCTCAATCACCACGCCCCCTCAATCACCACGCCCCCTCAAACTCCACGCCCCCTCAAACTCCACGCCCTCTCTTACTCCACGCCCTCTCAAACTCCACGCCCTCCCAAAATCCGTGCCCTCTCAATCACTGTTCCCTCTCAAACACCATTCCCCCTCAAACACCATTCCCCCTCAAACACCATTCCCCCTCAAACACCATTCCCCCTCAAACTCCATTCCACCTCAAACTCCATTCCATCCCCAAACTCCATTCCCTCCCCAAACTCCATTCCCTCCCCAAACTCCATACCCTCTCAAACTCCATTCCCCCTCAAACTCCAATCCACCTCAAACTCCAATCCACATCAAACTCCAATCCACATCAAACTCCATTCCACCTCAAAGTCCATGCCCTCTCAATCTCTACTCCCTCTCAAACACCATTCCCTCTCAAACTCCATGCCAACTCAATCACTACTCCCTCTCCAACACAATTCGCTTTAAAACTCTATTCCCTCCCATACTCCATTCCCTCCCAAACTCCATTTCCTCCCCAAAATCCATTCCTCCTCAAATTCCATTCCCTCTCAATCTCCATTGCCCCTCAAACTCCATTCCACCTCAAACTCCAAACCACCTCAAACTCCAATCAACCTCAAACTCCAATCAACCTCAAACTCCATTCCCACTCAAACTCCACTCCCTCTCAAACTCCACTCCCTCTCAAACTCCACTCCCTCTCAAACTCCACTCCAACTCATACTACATTCACTCTCAAACTCCATTCACTCTCAAACTCCATGCCCTCGCAATCACCGTTCCCTCCAATACTCCATTCCGTCAAATACTGCATTCGACCTCAAACTCCATTCAACCTCAAACTCCATTCCCTCTCAATCTCCATTCCACCTCAAACTCCAATCCACCTCAAACTCCAATCCACCTCATACTCCAATCCACCTCAAACTCCATGCCCTCTCATACTCCATGCCCTCTCAAACTCCATTCCCCATCAAACTCCAAGCCCCCTCAATCACCACGCCCTCTCCAACTCCACGCCCTCCCAAAATCCGTGCCCTCTCAATCACTGTTCCCTCTCAAACACCATTCCCCCTCAAACACCATTCCCCCTCAAACACCATTCCCCCTCAAACTCCATTCCACCTCAAACCCCATTCCACCTCAAACTCCATGTCCTCTCAATCACTAATCCCTCTCCAACACAATTCTCTTTAAAACCCCATTCCCTCCCAAACTCCATTACTCCTCTAACTCCAATCCACCTCTAACTCCAATCTACCTCAAACTCCAATCTACCTCAAACTCCAATCTACCTCAAACTCCATTCCATCTCAAAGTCCATGCCCTCTCAATCTCTACTCCCTCTCAAACACCATTCCCTCTCAAACTACATGCCCTCTCAATCACTACTCCCTCTCCAACACAATTCGCTTTAAAACTCCATACCCTCCCAAACTCCATTCCCTCCCCAAAATCCATACCCTCCCCAAACTCCATACCCTCCCCAAACTCCATACCCTCCCCAAACTGCATTCCCTCCCCAAACTCCATGCCCTCTCAAACTCCATTCCCCCTCAAACTCCAATCCTCCTCAAAGCCAATCCACCTCAAACTCCAATCCACCTCAAACTCCATTCCATCCCCAAACTCCATTCCCTCCCCAAACTCCATTCCCTCCCCAAACTCCATACCCTCTCAAACTCCATTCCCCCTCAAACTCCAATCCACCTCAAACTCCAATCCACATCAAACTCCAATCCACATCAAACTCCATTCCACCTCAAAGTCCATGCCCTCTCAATCTCTACTCCCTCTCAAACACCATTCCCTCTCAAACTCCATGCCAACTCAATCACTACTCCCTCTCCAACACAATTCGCTTTAAAACTCTATTCCCTCCCATACTCCATTCCCTCCCAAACTCCATTTCCTCCCCAAAATCCATTCCTCCTCAAATTCCATTCCCTCTCAATCTCCATTGCCCCTCAAACTCCATTCCACCTCAAACTCCAAACCACCTCAAACTCCAATCAACCTCAAACTCCAATCAACCTCAAACTCCATTCCCACTCAAACTCCACTCCCTCTCAAACTCCACTCCCTCTCAAACTCCACTCCCTCTCAAACTCCACTCCAACTCATACTACATTCACTCTCAAACTCCATTCACTCTCAAACTCCATGCCCTCGCAATCACCGTTCCCTCCAATACTCCATTCCGTCAAATACTCCATTCGACCTCAAACTCCATTCAACCTCAAACTCCATTCCCTCTCAATCTCCATTCCACCTCAAACTCCAATCCACCTCAAACTCCAATCCACCTCATACTCCAATCCACCTCAAACTCCATGCCCTCTCATACTCCATGCCCTCTCAAACTCCATTCCACCTCAAACTCCATTCCACCTCAAAGTCCATGCCCTCTCAAACTCTACTCCCTCTCAAACACCATTCCTTCTCAAACTCCATGCCCTCTCAGTCACTACTCCCTCTCCAACACAATTCGCTTTAAAACTCCATTCCTTAACAAACTCCATTCCCTCCCCAAACTCCATTCCCTCCCCAAACTCCATTCCCTCCCCAAACTCCATTCCCCGTCAAACTCCAATCCACCTCAAAGCCAATCCACCTCAAACTCCATTCCACTTCAAAGTCCATGCCCTCTCAATCTCTACTCCCTCTCAAACACCATTCCCTCTCAATCACTACTCCCTCTCCAACACAATTCGCTTTAAAACTCCATTCCCTCCGAAACTCCATACCCTCCCCAAACGCCATTCCCTCTCAAACGCCATTCCCTCTCAAACGCCATTCCCTCTCAAACGCCATTCCCTCCCCAAACTCCATTCCTCCTCCAACTCCATTCCTCCTCCAACTCCAATCCACCTCAAACTCCAATCCAACTCCAACTCCAATCCACCTCCAACTCCAATCCACCTCAAACTCCAATCCACCTCAAACTCCATTCCACCTCAAACTCCATTCCACCTCAAAGTCCATGCCCTCTCAAACTCTACTCCCTCTCAAACACCATTCCTTCTCAAACTCCATGCCCTCTCAGTCACTACTCCCTCTCCAACACAATTCGCTTTAAAACTCCATTCCTTAACAAACTCCATTCCCTCCCCAAACTCCATTCCCTCCCCAAACTCCATTCCCTCCCCAAACTCCATTCCCCGTCAAACTCCAATCCACCTCAAAGCCAATCCACCTCAAACTCCATTCCACTTCAAAGTCCATGCCCTCTCAATCTCTACTCCCTCTCAAACACCATTCCCTCTCAATCACTACTCCCTCTCCAACACAATTCGCTTTAAAACTCCATTCCCTCCGAAACTCCATACCCTCCCCAAACGCCATTCCCTCTCAAACGCCATTCCCTCTCAAACGCCATTCCCTCTCAAACGCCATTCCCTCCCCAAACTCCATTCCCCCTCAAACTCCATTCCACCTCAAAGCCAATCCACCTCAAACTCCAATCCACCTGAAACTCCAATCTACCTCAAACTCCTTTCCACCTCAAAGTCCATGCCCTCTCAATCTCTACTCCCTCTCAAGCACCATTCCCTCTGAAACTCCATGCCCTCTCAATCACTACTCCCTCTCCAACACAATTCGCTTTAAAACTCCATTCCCTCCCAAACTCCATTCCCTCCCAAACTCCATACCCTCCCCAAACTCCATACCCTCCCCAAACTCCATACCCTCCCCAAACTCCATGCCCCCTCAAACTGCATGCCCCCTCAAACTCCATTCCCCCTCAAACTCCAATCCACCTCAAAGCCAATCCACCTCAAAATCCAATCCACCTCAAACTCCATGCCCTCTCAATCTCTACTCCCTCTCAAACTCCGTTCCCTCTCAAACTCCGTTCCCTCTCAAACTCCGTTCTCCCTCAAACTCCGTTCTCCCTCAAACTCCGTTCTCCCTCAAACTCCGTTCCCCCTCAAACTCCATGCCCTCTCAAACTCCATGCCCTCTCAAACTCCATGCCCTCTCAAACTCCATTCAGTCTCAAACTCCATTCAGTCTCAAACACCAATCCCCCTCAAACTCCATGCCCTCTCAAACTCCGTTCCCCCTCTAACACCATTCCCCCTCAAACTCCATTCCCTCTCAAAATCCATTCTTTCGGAAACTCCATGCCCTCTCAATCAATACTCCCTCTCAAACTTCGTTCCACCTCAAACTCCATTCCACCTCAAACCCCATTCCACCTCAAACTCCATGCCCTCTCAATCACTACTCCCTCTCCAACACAATTCGCTTTAAAACTCCATTCCCTCCCAAACTCCATTCCCTCCCAAACTCCATTCCCTCCCAAACTCCAATCCACCTCTCACTCCAATCCACCTCTCACTCCAATCCACCTCTCACTCCAATCCACCTCAAACTCCAATCCACCTCAAACTCCAATCCACCTCAATGTCCATTCCACTTCAAAGTCCATTCCACCTCAAAGTCCATGCCCTCTCAAACTCTACTCCCTCTCAAACACCATTCCCTCTCAAACTCCATGCCCTCTCAGTCACTTCTCCCTCTCCAACACAATTCGCTTTAAAACTCCATTCCCTTCCCAAACTCCATTCCCTCCCCAAACTCCATTCCCTCCCCAAACTCCATTCCCTCTCAAACTCCATTCCCTCCCCAAACTCCATTCCCTCCCCAAACTCCATTCCCTCTCAAACTCCATTCCCTCTCAATCTCCATTCCCCGTCAAACTCCAATCCACCTCAAAGCCAATCCACCTCAAACTCCAATCCACCTCAAACTCCATTCCGCTTCAAACTCCATGCCCTCTCAATCTCTATTCCCTCTCAAACACCATTCCCTCTCAAACACCATGCCCTCTCAATCGCTACTCCCTCTCCAACACAATTCGCTTTAAAACTCCATTCCCTCCCGAACTCCATACCCTCCCCAAACGCCATTCCCTCTCAAACTCCATTCCCTCCCCAAACTCCATGCCCCCTCAAACTCCATTCCCCCTCAAACTCCAATCCACCTCAAAGCCAATCCACCTCAAACTCCAATCCACCTCAAACTCCATGCCCTCCCAATCTCTACTCCCACTCAAACTCCGTTCCCTCTCAAACTCCGTTCCCCCTCAAACTCCGTTCCCCCTCAAACTCCGTTCCCCCTCAAACTCCATGCCCTCTCAAACTCCATGCCCTCTCAAACTCCATGCCCTCTCAAACTCCATTCAGTCTCAAACTCCATTCAGTCTCAAACTCTATTCAGTCTCAAACTCCATTCAGTCTCAAACTCCATTCAGTCTCAAACACCAATCCCTCTCAAAATCTATTCCACCTCAAACTCCATGCCTTCTCAATCGCTACTCCCTCTCCAACACAATTCGCTTTAAAACTCCATTCCCTCCCGAACTCCATACCCTCCCCAAACGACATTCCCTCTCAAACTCCATTCCCTCTCCAAACTCCATGCCCCCTCAAACTCCATTCCCCCTCAAACTCCAATCCACCTCAAAGCCAATCCACCTCAAACTCCAATCCACCTCAAACTCCATGCCCTCCCAATCTCTACACCCACTCAAACTCCGTTCCCTCTCAAACTCCGTTCCCTCTCAAACTCCGTTCCCCCTCAAACTCCGTTCCCCCTCAAACTCCGTTCCCCCTCAAACTCCATTCCCCCTCAAACTCCATGCCCTCTCAAACTCCATGCCCTCTCAAACTCCATTCAGTCTCAAACTCCATTCAGTCTCAAACTCTATTCAGTCTCAAACTCCATTCAGTCTCAAACTCCATTCAGTCTCAAACACCAATCCCTCTCAAAATCCATTCCACCTCAAACTCCATGCCCTCTCAATCACTACTCCCTCTCCAACACAATACGCTTTAAAACTCCATTCCCTCCCACACTCCAATCCCTCCGTAACTCCATTCCCTCCCCAACTCCATTCCCTCCCCAACTCCATTCCCTCCCCAACTCCAATCCACCTCAAAGCCAATCCACCTCAAACTCCAATCCACCTCAAACTCCAATCCACCTCAAACTCCAATCCACCTCAAACTCCAATCTACCTCAAACTCCATTCCACCTCAAAGTCCATTCCACCTCAAAGTCCATGCCCTCTCAATCTCTACTCCCTCTCAAACACCATTCTCTCTCAAACTCCATGCCCTCTCAATCACAACTCCCTCTCCAACACTATTCACTTTAAAACTCCATTCATTCTCAAAATCCGTTCCCCCTCAAACTCCGTTCCCCCTCAAACTCCGTTCCCCCTCTAACACCATTCCCCCTCAAACTCCATTCCCTCTCAAAATCCATTCTTTCGGAAACTCCATGCCCTCTCAATCAATACTCCCTCTCAAACTTCGTTCCACCTCAAACCCCATTCCACCTCAAACTCCATGCCCTCTCAATCACTACTCCCTCTCCAACACAATTCGCTTTAAAACTCCATTCCCTCCCAAACTCCATTCCCTCCCCAAACTCCATGCCCCCTCAAACTCCATGCCCCCTCAAACTCCATGCCCCCTCAAACTCCATGCCCCCTCAAACTCCATTCACCCTCAAACTCCAATCCACCTCAAAGCCAATCCACCTCAAAGCCAATCCACCTCAAACTCCAATCCACCTCAAACTCCAATCCACCTCAAACTCCATGCCCTCTCAATCTCTACTCCCTCTCAAACTCCGTTCCCTCTCAAACTCCGTTCCCTCTCAAACTCCGTTCCCCCTCAAACTCCGTTCCCCCTCAAACTCCGTTCCCCCTCAAACTCCATTCCATCTCAAAATCCATTCTTTCGGAAACTCCATGCCCTCTCAATCAATACTCCCTCTCAAACTTCGTTCCACCTCAAACTCCATTCCACCTCAAACCCCATTCCACCTCAAACTCCATGCCCTCTCAATCACTACTCCCTCTCCAACACAATTCGCTTTAAAACTCCATTCCCTCCCTAACGCCATTCCCTCCCAAACTCCAATCCACCTCTTACTCCAATCCACCTCTAACTCCAATCCACCTCTAACTCCAATCCACCTCTCACTCCAATCCACCTCTCACTCCAATCCACCTCTCACTCCAATCCACCTCAAACTCCATTCCACCTCAAAGTCCATTCCACCTCAAAGTCCATGCCCTCTCATACTCTACTCCCTCTCAAACACCATTCCCTCTCAAACTCCATGCCCTCTCAGTCACTACTCCCTCTCCAACACAATTCGCTTTAAAACTCCTTTCCCTCCCCAAACTCCATTCCCTCCCCAAACTCCATTCCCTCTCAAACTCAATTCCCTCTCAATCTCCATTCCCCGTCAAACTCCAATCCACCTCAAAGCCAATCCACCTCAAACTCCATTCCACTTCAAACTCCATGCCCTCTCAATCTCTACTCCCTCTCAAACACCATTCCCTCTCAAACTCCATGCCCTCTCAATCGCTACTCCCTCTCCAACACAATTCGCTTTAAAACTCCATTCCCTCCCAAACTCCATTCCCTCCCAAACTCCAATCCACCTCTAACTCCAATCCACCTCTAACTCCAATCCACCTCTAACTCCAATCCACCTCTCACTCCAATCCACCTCTCACTCCAATCCACCTCAAACTCCAATCCACCTCAAACTCCAATCCACCTCAAACTCCATTCCACCTCAAAGTCCATTCCACCTCAAAGTCCATGCCCTCTCAATCGCTACTCCCTCTCCAACACAATTCGCTTTAAAACTCCATTCCCTCCGGAACTCCATACCCTCCCCAAACGCCATTCCCTCTCAAACGCCATTCCCTCTCAAACGCCATTCCCCCTCAAACGCCATTCCCCCTCAAACGCCATTCCCTCTCAAACGCCATTCCCTCTCAAACGCCATTCCCACTCAAACGCCATTCCCCCTCAAACTCCATTCCCTCTCAAAATCCATTCTTTCGGAAACTCCATGCCCTCTCAATCAATACTCCCTCTCAAACTTCGTTCCACCTCAAACTCCATTCCACCTCAAACCCCATTCCACCTCAAACCCCATTCCACCTCAAACTCCATGCCCTCTCAATCACTACTCCCTCTCCAAGACAATTCGCTTTAAAACTCCATTCCCTCCCAAACTCCATTCCCTCCCAAACTCCATTCCCTCCCAAACACCATTCCCTCCCAAACTCCAATCCACCTCTCACTCCAATCCACCTCTCACTCCAATCCACCTAAAACTCCATTCCACCTCAAAGTCCATTCCACCTCAAAGTCCATTCCACCTCAAAGTCCATTCCACCTCAAATTCCATGCCCTCTCAATCTCTACTCCCTCTCAAACACCATTCCCTCTCAAACTCCATGCCCTCTCAATCACAACTCCCTCTCCAACACAATTCGCTTTAAAACTCCATTCCCTCCCAAACTCCATTCCTCCTCTAACTCCAATACACCACTAACTCCAATACACCACTAACTCCAATACACCACTAACTCCAATCCACCTCAAACTCCAATCCACCTCAAACTCCAATCCACCTCAAACTCCATTCCACCTCAAAGTCCATTCCACCTCAAAGTCCATGCCCTCTCAATCTCTACTCCCTCTCAAACACCATTCCCTCTCAAACTCCATGCCCTCTCAATCACTACTCCCTCTCCAACACAATTCGCTTTAAAACTCCATTCCCTCACAAACTCCATTCCATCCCAAACTCCATTCCCCTCTCAAACTCCATTCCCCTCTCAAACTCCATTCCCCTCTCAAACTCCATTCCCTCTCAAACTCCATTCCCCCTCAAACTCCATTCCCCCTCAAACTCCAATCCACCTCAAACTCCAATCCAACTCAAACTCCAATCCACCTCAAACTCCAATCCACCTCAAACTCCATTCCACTTCAAAGTCCATGCCCTCTCAATCTCTACTATCTCTGAAACACCATTCCCTCTCAAACTCCATGCCCTCTCAGTCACTACTCCCTCTCCAACACATTTCGCTTTAAAACTCCCATCCCTCCCAAACTCCTTTCCCTCCCCAAACTCCATTCCCTCCCCAAACTCCATTCCCTCCCCAATCTCCATTCCCTCCCCAAACTCCATTCCACCTCAAAGTCCATGCCCTCTCAATCTCTACTCCGTCTCAAAAACCATTCCCCATCAAACTCCATTCCCCATCAAACTCCAAGCCCCCTCAATCACCACGCACTCTCAAACTCCATGCCCTCTCATACTCCACGCCCTCTCCAACTCCACGCCCTCCCAAAATCCGTGCCATCTCAATCACTGTTCCCTCTCAAACTCCGTTCCCTCTCAAACACCATTCCCCCTCAAACACCATTGGCCCTCAAACACCATTCCCTCCACAAACTATATTCCCTCCACAAACTCCATTCCCTCCACAAACTCCATTCCCTCCACAAACTCCATTCCCTCCTCAAACTCCATTCCCCCTCAAACTCCACTCCCTCTCAAAATCCATTCCAACTCATACTCCATTCCAACTCATACTCCATTCCAACTCATACTCCATTCACTCTCAAACTCCATTCACTCTCAAACTCCATTCACTCTCAAACTCCATGCCCTCTCAAACACCTTTGCCTCCAATACTCCATTCCCTCCAATACTCCATTCGACCTCAAACTCCAGTCGACCTCAAACTCCAGTCCCTTTCAATCTCCATTCCACATCAAACTCCACGCCCCCTCAATCACCACGCCCCCTCAAACTCCACGCCCTCTCTTACTCCACGCCCTCTCAAACTCCACGCCCTCTCAAACTCCACGCCCTCCCAAAGTCCATGCCCTCTCAATCACTGTTCCCTCTCAATCACTGTTCCCTCACAATCACCGTTCCCCCTCAAACTCCGTTCCCCCTCAAACTCCGTTCCCCCTCAAACTCCGTTCCCCCTCAAACTCCGTTCCCCCTCAAACTCCGTTCCACCTCAAAGTACAATCCACCTCAAACTCCAATCCACCTCAAACTCCAATCCACCTCAAACTCCAATCTACCTCAAACTCCATTCCACCTTAAACTCCATGCCCTCTCAATCACTACTCCCTCTCCAACACAATTCGCTTTAAAACTCCATTCCCTCCCAAACTCCATTCCCTCCCCAAACTCCAATCCCCCTCAAACTCCAATCCACCTCAAAGCCAATCCACCTCAAACTCCAATCCACCTCAAACTCCAATCTACCTCAAACTCCATTCCACATCAAAGTCCATGCCCTCTCAGTCTCTACTCCCTCTCAAGCACCAATCCCTCTCAAACTCCATGCCCTCTCAATCACTACTCCCCCTCCAACACAATTCGCTTTAAAACTCCATACCCTCCCCAAACTCCATACCCTCCCCAAACTCCATACCCTCCCCAAACTCCATTCCCTCCCCAAACTCCATTCCCCCTCAAACTCCATTCCCCCTCAAACTCCAATCCACCTCAAAGCCAATCCACCTCAAACTCCAATCCACCTCAAACTCCATGCCCTCTCAATCTCTACTCCCTCTCAAACTCCATGCCTTCTCAATCACTACACCCTCTCCAACACTATTCGCTTTAAAACTCCATTCACTCTCAAACTCCGTTCCCTCTCATACTCCGTTCCCTCTCAAACTCCGTTCCCTCTCAAACTCCGTTCCCCCTCAAACTCCGTTCCCCCTCAAACTCCGTTCCCCCTCAAACTCCATGCCCACTCAAACTCCATGCTCACTCAAACTACATGCCCTCTCAAACTCCATGCCCTCTCAAACTCTATTCAGTCTCAAACTCCATTTAGTCGCAAACTCAGTTCAGTCTCAAACTCCATTCAGTCTCAAACACCAATCCCTCTCAAAATCCATTCCACCTTAAACTCCATGCCCTCTCAATCACTACTCCCTCTCCAACACAATTCGCTTTAAAACTCCATTCCCTCCCACACTCCATTCCCTCCGTAACTCCGTTCCCTCCCCAACTCCATTCCCTCCCCAAAGCCAATCCACCTCAAACTCCAATCCACCTCAAACTCCAATCCACCTCAAACTCCATTCCACCTCAATCTCTACTCCCTCTCAAACACCATTCTCTCTCAAACTCCATGCCCTCTCAATCACAACTCCCTCTCCAACACTATTCACTTTAAAACTCCATTCATTCTCAAACTCCATTCACTCTCAAAATCCGTTCCCCCTCAAACTCCGTTCCCCCTCAAACTCTGTTCCCCCTCAAACTCCATTCCCTCTCAAAATCCATTCTTTCGGAAACTCCATGCCCTCTCAATCAATACTCCCTCTCAAACTTCATTCCACCTCAAACTCCATTCGACCTCAAACCCCATTCCACCTCAAACTCCATGCCCTCTCTATCACTACTCCCTCTCCAACACAATTCGCTTTAAATCTCCATTCCCTCCCAAACTCCAATCCACCTCTAACTCCAATCCACCTCTAACTCCAATCCACCTCTAACTCCAATCCACCTCTCACTCCAATCCACCTCAAACTCCAATCCACCTCAAACTCCAATCCACCTCAAACTCCATTCCACCTCAAACTCCATTCCACCTCAAAGTCCATTCCACCTCAAAGTCCATTCCACCTCAAAGTCCATGCCCTCTCAAACTCTACTCCCTCTCAAACACCATTCCCTCTCAAACTCCATGCCCTCTCAGTCACTACTCCCTCTCCAACACAATTCGCTTTAAAACTCCATTCCCTCCCAAACTCCATTCCCTCCCAAACTCCATTCCCTCCCCAAACTCCATTCCCTCCCCAAACTCCATTCCCTCCCCAAACTCCATTCCACCTCAAAGTCCATTCCACCTCAAAGTCCATTCCACCTCAAAGTCCATGCCCTCTCAAACTCTACTCCCTCTCAAACACCATTCCCTCTCAAACTCCATGCCCTCTCAGTCACTACTCCCTCTCCAACACAATTCGCTTTAAAACTCCATTCCCTCCCAAACTCCATTCCCTCCCAAACTCCATTCCCTCCCCAAACTCCATTCCCTCCCCAAACTCCATTCCCTCCCCAAACTCCATTCCCTCTCAATCTCCATTCCCTCTCAATCTCCATTCCCCGTCAAACTCCAATCCACCTCAAACTCCATTCCACTTCAAACTCCATGCCCTCTCAATCTCTACTCCCTCTCAAACACCATTCCCTCTCAAACTCCATGCCCTCTCAATCGCTACTCCCTCTCCAACACAATTCGCTTTAAAACTCCATTCCCTCCCGAACTCCATACCCTCCCCAAACGCCATTCCCTCTCAAACGCCATTCCCCCTCAAACTCCAATCCACCTCAAACTCCAATCCACCTCAAACTCCAATCGACCTCAAACTCCAATCGACCTCAAACTCCAATCGACCTCAAACTCCATGCCGTCTCAAACTCCATTCAGTCTCAAACTCCATTCAGTCTCAAACTCCATTCCCTCTCAAAATCCATTCTTTCGGAAACTCCATGCCCTCTCAATCAATACTCCCTCTCAAACTTCATTCCACCTCAAACTCCATTCCACCTCAAACCACATTCCACCTCAAACCACATTCCACCTTAAACTCCATGCCCTCTCAATCACTACTCCCTCTCCATCACAATTTGCTTTAAAACTCCATTCCCTCCCAAACTCCATTCCCTCCCCAAACTCCATTCCCTCCCCAAACTCCATTCCCTCCCCAAACTCCAATCCCTCCCCAAACTCCAATCCCTCCCCAAACTCCAATCCCTCCCCAAACTCCAAACCCTCCCCAAACTCCAATCCCTCCCCAAACTCCAATCCCTCCCCAAACTCCAATCCACCTCAAACTCCATTCCACCTCAAAGTCCATGCCCTCTCAATCTCTACTCCCTCTCAAGCACTATTCCCTCTCAAACTCCATGCCCTCTCAATCACTACTCCCTCTCCAACACAATTCGCTTTAAAACTCCATTCCCTCCCACACTCCATTCCCTCCGTAACTCCATTCCCTCCCCAACTCCATTCCCCCTCAAACTCCAATCCACCTCAAACTCCAATCCACCTCAAAGTCCATGCCCTCTCAATCTCTACTCCCTCTCAAACACCATTCTCTCTCAAACTCCATGCCCTCTCAATCACAACTCCCTCTCCAACACTATTCGCTTTAAAAATCCATTCATTCTCAAACTCCGTTCCCTCTCAAACTCTGTTCCCCCTCAAACTCCGTTCCCCCTCAAACTCCGTTCCCCCTCAAACTCCGTTCCCCCTCAAACACCATTCCCCCTCTAACACAATTCCCCCTCAAACTCCAATCCACCTCAAAGCCAATCCACCTCAAACTCCAATCCACCTCAAACTCCATGCCCTCTCAATCTCTACTCCCTCTCAAACTCCATGCCTTCTCAATCACTACTCCCTCTCCAACACTATTCGCTTTAAAACTCCATTCACTCTCAAACTCCGTTCCCTCTCATACTCCGTTCCCTCTCAAACTCCGTTCCCTCTCAAACTCCGTTCCCCCTCAAACTCCGTTCCCCCTCAAACTCCGTTCCCCCTCAAACTCCATGCCCACTCAAACTCCATGCTCACTCAAACTACATGCCCTCTCAAACTCCATGCCCTCTCAAACTCTATTCAGTCTCAAACTCCATTTAGTCGCAAACTCCATTCAGTCTCAAACTCCATTCAGTCTCAAACACCAATCCCTCTCAAAATCCATTCCACCTTAAACTCCATGCCCTCTCAATCACTACTCCCTCTCCAACACAATTCGCTTTAAAACTCCATTCCCTCCCACACTCCATTCCCTCCGTAACTCTGTTCCCTCCCCAACTCCATTCCCTCCCCAAAGCCAATCCACCTCAAACTCCAATCCACCTCAAACTCCAATCCACCTCAAACTCCATTCCACCTCAATCTCTACTCCCTCTCAAACACCATTCTCTCTCAAACTCCATGCCCTCTCAATCACAACTCCCTCTCCAACACTATTCACTTTAAAACTCCATTCATTCTCAAACTCCATTCACTCTCAAAATCCGTTCCCCCTCAAACTCCGTTCCCCCTCAAACTCTGTTCCCCCTCAAACTCCATTCCCTCTCAAAATCCATTCTTTCGGAAACTCCATGCCCTCTCAATCAATACTCCCTCTCAAACTTCATTCCACCTCAAACTCCATTCGACCTCAAACCCCATTCCACCTCAAACTCCATGCCCTCTCTATCACTACTCCCTCTCCAACACAATTCGCTTTAAAACTCCATTCCCTCCCAAACTCCAATCCACCTCTAACTCCAATCCACCTCTAACTCCAATCCACCTCTCACTCCAATCCACCTCAAACTCCAATCCACCTCAAACTCCAATCCACCTCAAACTCCATTCCACCTCAAACTCCATTCCACCTCAAAGTCCATTCCACCTCAAAGTCCATTCCACCTCAAAGTCCATGCCCTCTCAAACTCTACTCCCTCTCAAACACCATTCCCTCTCAAACTCCATGCCCTCTCAGTCACTACTCCCTCTCCAACACAATTCGCTTTAAAACTCCATTCCCTCCCAAACTCCATTCCCTCCCAAACTCCATTCCCTCCCCAAACTCCATTCCCTCCCCAAACTCCATTCCCTCCCCAAACTCCATTCCACCTCAAAGTCCATTCCACCTCAAAGTCCATTCCACCTCAAAGTCCATGCCCTCTCAAACTCTACTCCCTCTCAAACACCATTCCCTCTCAAACTCCATGCCCTCTCAGTCACTACTCCCTCTCCAACACAATTCGCTTTAAAACTCCATTCCCTCCCAAACTCCATTCCCTCCCAAACTCCATTCCCTCCCCAAACTCCATTCCCTCCCCAAACTCCATTCCCTCCCCAAACTCCATTCCCTCTCAATCTCCATTCCCTCTCAATCTCCATTCCCCGTCAAACTCCAATCCACCTCAAACTCCATTCCACTTCAAACTCCATGCCCTCTCAATCTCTACTCCCTCTCAAACACCATTCCCTCTCAAACTCCATGCCCTCTCAATCGCTACTCCCTCTCCAACACAATTCGCTTTAAAACTCCATTCCCTCCCGAACTCCATACCCTCCCCAAACGCCATTCCCTCTCAAACGCCATTCCCCCTCAAACTCCAATCCACCTCAAACTCCAATCCACCTCAAACTCCAATCGACCTCAAACTCCAATCGACCTCAAACTCCATGCCGTCTCAAACTCCATTCAGTCTCAAACTCCATTCAGACTCAAACTCCATTCCCTCTCAAAATCCATTCTTTCGGAAACTCCATGCCCTCTCAATCAATACTCCCTCTCAAACTTCATTCCACCTCAAACTCCATTCCACCTCAAACCACATTCCACCTCAAACCACATTCCACCTTAAACTCCATGCCCTCTCAATCACTACTCCCTCTCCATCACAATTCGCTTTAAAACTCCATTCCCTCCCAAACTCCATTCCCTCCCCAAACTCCATTCCCTCCCCAAACTCCATTCCCTCCCCAAACTCCATTCCCTCCCCAAACTCCAATCCCTCCCCAAACTCCAATCCCTCCCCAAACTCCAATCCCTCCCCAAACTCCAAACCCTCCCCAAACTCCAATCCCTCCCCAAACTCCAATCCCTCCCCAAACTCCAATCCACCTCAAACTCCATTCCACCTCAAAGTCCATGCCCTCTCAATCTCTACTCCCTCTCAAGCACTATTCCCTCTCAAACTCCATGCCCTCTCAATCACTACTCCCTCTCCAACACAATTCGCTTTAAAACTCCATTCCCTCCCACACTCCATTCCCTCCGTAACTCCATTCCCTCCCCAACTCCATTCCCCCTCAAACTCCAATCCACCTCAAACTCCAATCCACCTCAAAGTCCATGCCCTCTCAATCTCTACTCCCTCTCAAACACCATTCTCTCTCAAACTCCATGCCCTCTCAATCACAACTCCCTCTCCAACACTATTCGCTTTAAAAATCCATTCATTCTCAAACTCCGTTCCCTCTCAAACTCTGTTCCCCCTCAAACTCCGTTCCCCCTCAAACTCCGTTCCCCCTCAAACTCCGTTCCCCCTCAAACACCATTCCCCCTCTAACACCATTCCCCCTCAAACTCCATTCCCTCTCAAAATCCATTCTTTCGGAAACTCCATGCCCTCTCAATCAATACTCCCTCTCAAACTTCATTCCACCTCAAACTCCATTCCACCTCAAACCCCATTCCACCTCAAAATCCATGCCCTCTCAATCACTACTCCCTCTCCAACACAATTCGCTTTAAAACTCCATTCCCTCCCAAACTCCATTCCCTCCCTAACTCCATTCCCTCCTTCACTCCATTCCCTCCCAAACTCCATTCCCTCCCTAACTCCATTCCTCCTCTAACTCCATTCCTCCTCTAACTCCATTCCTCCACTAACTCCATTCCTCCACCATCTCCATTCCTCCTCTAACTCCAATCCATCTCCAACTCCAATCCACCTCCAACTCCATTCCTCCTCCAACTCCATTCCTCCTCCAACTCCAATCCACCTCAAACTCCAATCCAACTCCAACTCCAATCCAACTCCAACTCCAATCCACCTCCAACTCCAATCCACCTCAAACTCCAATCCACCTCAAACTCCATTCCACCTCAAACTCCATTCCACCTCAAAGTCCATGCCCTCTCAAACTCTACTCCCTCTCAAACACCATTCCTTCTCAAACTCCATGCCCTCTCAGTCACTACTCCCTCTCCAACACAATTCGCTTTAAAACTCCATTCCTTAACAAACTCCATTCCCTCCCCAAACTCCATTCCCTCACCAAACTCCATTCCCTCCCCAAACTCCATTCCCCGTCAAACTCCAATCCACCTCAAAGCCAATCCAACTCAAACTCCATTCCACTTCAAAGTCCATGCCCTCTCAATCTCTACTCCCTCTCAAACACCATTCCCTCTCAATCACTACTCCCTCTCCAACACAATTCGCTTTAAAACTCCATTCCCTCCGAAACTCCATACCCTCCCCAAACGCCATTCCCTCTCAAACGCCATTCCCTCTCAAACGCCATTCCCTCTCAATCACTACTCCCTCTCCAACACAATTCGCTTTAAAACTCCATTCCCTCCGAAACTCCAATCCCTCCCCAAACTCCAATCCCTCCCCAAACTCCAAACCCTCCCCAAACTCCAATCCCTCCCCAAACTCCAATCCCTCCCCAAACTCCAATCCACCTCAAACTCCAATCTACCTCAAACTCCATTCCACCTCAAACTCCATTCCACCTCAAAGTCCATGCCCTCTCAATCTCTACTCCCTCTCAAGCACTATTCCCTCTCAAACTCCATGCCCTCTCAATCACTACTCCCTCTCCAACACAATTCGCTTTAAAACTCCATTCCCTCCCACACTCCATTCCCTCCGTAACTCCATTCCCTCCCCAACTCCATTCCCCCTCAAACTCCAATCCACCTCAAACTCCAATCCACCTCAAAGTCCATGCCCTCTCAATCTCTACTCCCTCTCAAACACCATTCTCTCTCAAACTCCATGCCCTCTCAATCACAACTCCCTCTCCAACACTATTCGTTTTAAAAATCCATTCATTCTCAAACTCCGTTCCCTCTCAAACTCTGTTCCCCCTCAAACTCCGTTGCCCCTCAAACTCCGTTCCCCCTCAAACTCCGTTCCCCCTCAAACACCATTCCCCCTCTAACACCATTCCCCCTCAAACTCCATTCCCTCTAAAAATCCATTCTTTCGGAAACTCCATGCCCTCTCAATCAATACTCCCTCTCAAACTTCATTCCACCTCAAACTCCATTCCACCTCAAACCCCATTCCACCTCAAAATCCATGCCCTCTCAATCACTACTCCCTCTCCAACACAATTCGCTTTAAAACTCCATTCCCTCCCAAACTCCATTCCCTCCCTAACTCCATTCCCTCCCTAACTCCATTCCCTCCCTAACTCCATTCCTCCTCTAACTCCATTCCTCCTCTAACTCCATTCCTCCACTAACTCCATTCCTCCACTAACTCCATTCCTCCTCTAACTCCAATCCATCTCCAACTCCAATCCACCTCCAACTCCATTCCTCCTCCAACTCCGTTCCTCCTCCAACTCCAATCCACCTCAAACTCCAATCCAACTCCAACTCCAATCCACCTCCAACTCCAATCCACCTCAAACTCCAATCCACCTCAAACTCCATTCCACCTCAAACTCCATTCCACCTCAAAGTCCATGCCCTCTCAAACTCTACTCCCTCTCAAACACCATTCCTTCTCAAACTCCATGCCCTCTCAGTCACTACTCCCTCTCCAACACAATTCGCTTTAAAACTCCATTCCTTAACAAACTCCATTCCCTCCCCAAACTCCATTCCCTCCCCAAACTCCATTCCCTCCCCAAACTCCATTCCCCGTCAAACTCCAATCCACCTCAAAGCCAATCCACCTCAAACTCCATTCCACTTCAAAGTCCATGCCCTCTCAATCTCTACTCCCTCTCAAACACCATTCCCTCTCAATCACTACTCCCTCTCCAACACAATTCGCTTTAAAACTCCATTCCCTCCGAAACTCCATACCCTCCCCAAACGCCATTCCCTCTCAAACGCCATTCCCTCTCAAACGCCATTCCCTCTCAAACGCCATTCCCTCCCCAAACTCCATTCCTCCTCCAACTCCATTCCTCCTCCAACTCCAATCCACCTCAAACTCCAATCCAACTCCAACTCCAATCCACCTCCAACTCCAATCCACCTCAAACTCCAATCCACCTCAAACTCCATTCCACCTCAAACTCCATTCCACCTCAAAGTCCATGCCCTCTCAAACTCTACTCCCTCTCAAACACCATTCCTTCTCAAACTCCATGCCCTCTCTGTCACTACTCCCTCTCCAACACAATTCGCTTTAAAACTCCATTCCTTAACAAACTCCATTCCCTCCCCAAACTCCATTCCCTCCCCAAACTCCATTCCCTCCCCAAACTCCATTCCCCGTCAAACTCCAATCCACCTCAAAGCCAATCCACCTCAAACTCCATTCCACTTCAAAGTCCATGCCCTCTCAATCTCTACTCCCTCTCAAACACCATTCCCTCTCAATCACTACTCCCTCTCCAACACAATTCGCTTTAAAACTCCATTCCCTCCGAAACTCCATACCCTCCCCAAACGCCATTCCCTCTCAAACGCCATTCCCTCTCAAACGCCATTCCCTCTCAAACGCCATTCCCTCCCCAAACTCCATTCCCCCTCAAACTCCATTCCACCTCAAAGCCAATCCACCTCAAACTCCAATCCACCTGAAACTCCAATCTACCTCAAACTCCTTTCCACCTCAAAGTCCATGCCCTCTCAAACTCCATGCCCTCTCAAACTCCATTCAGTCTCAAACTCCATTCAGTCTCAAACACCAATCCCCCTCAAACTCCATGCCCTCTCAAACTCCGTTCCCCCTCTAACACCATTCCCCCTCAAACTCCATTCCCTCTCAAAATCCATTCTTTCGGAAACTCCATGCCCTCTCAATCAATACTCCCTCTCAAACTTCGTTCCACCTCAAACTCCATTCCACCTCAAACCCCATTCCACCTCAAACTCCATGCCCTCTCAATCACTACTCCCTCTCCAACACAATTCGCTTTAAAACTCCATTCCCTCCCAAACTCCATTCCCTCCCAAACTCCATTCCCTCCCAAACTCCAATCCACCTCTCACTCCAATCCACCTCTCACTCCAATCCACCTCTCACTCCAATCCACCTCAAACTCCAATCCACCTCAAACTCCAATCCACCTCAATGTCCATTCCACTTCAAAGTCCATTCCACCTCAAAGTCCATGCCCTCTCAAACTCTACTCCCTCTCAAACACCATTCCCTCTCAAACTCCATGCCCTCTCAGTCACTTCTCCCTCTCCAACACAATTCGCTTTAAAACTCCATTCCCTTCCCAAACTCCATTCCCTCCCCAAACTCCATTCCCTCCCCAAACTCCATTCCCTCTCAAACTCCATTCCCTCCCCAAACTCCATTCCCTCCCCAAACTCCATTCCCTCTCAAACTCCATTCCCTCTCAATCTCCATTCCCCGTCAAACTCCAATCCACCTCAAAGCCAATCCACCTCAAACTCCAATCCACCTCAAACTCCATTCCGCTTCAAACTCCATGCCCTCTCAATCTCTATTCCCTCTCAAACACCATTCCCTCTCAAACACCATGCCCTCTCAATCGCTACTCCCTCTCCAACACAATTCGCTTTAAAACTCCATTCCCTCCCGAACTCCATACCCTCCCCAAACGCCATTCCCTCTCAAACTCCATTCCCTCCCCAAACTCCATGCCCCCTCAAACTCCATTCCCCCTCAAACTCCAATCCACCTCAAAGCCAATCCACCTCAAACTCCAATCCACCTCAAACTCCATGCCCTCCCAATCTCTACTCCCACTCAAACTCCGTTCCCTCTCAAACTCCGTTCCCCCTCAAACTCCGTTCCCCCTCAAACTCCGTTCCCCCTCAAACTCCATGCCCTCTCAAACTCCATGCCCTCTCAAACTCCATGCCCTCTCAAACTCCATTCCCCCTCAAACTCCAATCCACCTCAAAGCCAATCCACCTCAAACTCCAATCCACCTCAAACTCCATGCCCTCCCAATCTCTACACCCACTCAAACTCCGTTCCCTCTCAAACTCCGTTCCCTCTCAAACTCCGTTCCCCCTCAAACTCCGTTCCCCCTCAAACTCCGTTCCCCCTCAAACTCCATTCCCCCTCAAACTCCATGCCCTCTCAAACTCCATGCCCTCTCAAACTCCATTCAGTCTCAAACTCCATTCAGTCTCAAACTCTATTCAGTCTCAAACTCCATTCAGTCTCAAACTCCATTCAGTCTCAAACACCAATCCCTCTCAAAATCCATTCCACCTCAAACTCCATGCCCTCTCAATCACTACTCCCTCTCCAACACAATACGCTTTAAAACTCCATTCCCTCCCACACTCCAATCCCTCCGTAACTCCATTCCCTCCCCAACTCCATTCCCTCCCCAACTCCATTCCCTCCCCAACTCCAATCCACCTCAAAGCCAATCCACCTCAAACTCCAATCCACCTCAAACTCCAATCCACCTCAAACTCCAATCTACCTCAAACTCCATTCCACCTCAAAGTCCATTCCACCTCAAAGTCCATGCCCTCTCAATCTCTACTCCCTCTCAAACACCATTCTCTCTCAAACTCCATGCCCTCTCAATCACAACTCCCTCTCCAACACTATTCACTTTAAAACTCCATTCATTCTCAAAATCCGTTCCCCCTCAAACTCCGTTCCCCCTCAAACTCCGTTCCCCCTCTAACACCATTCCCCCTCAAACTCCATTCCCTCTCAAAATCCATTCTTTCGGAAACTCCATGCCCTCTCAATCAATACTCCCTCTCAAACTTCGTTCCACCTCAAACCCCATTCCACCTCAAACTCCATGCCCTCTCAATCACTACTCCCTCTCCAACACAATTCGCTTTAAAACTCCATTCCCTCCCAAACTCCATTCCCTCCCCAAACTCCATGCCCCCTCAAACTCCATGCCCCCTCAAACTCCATGCCCCCTCAAACTCCATTCACCCTCAAACTCCAATCCACCTCAAAGCCAATCCACCTCAAAGCCAATCCACCTCAAACTCCAATCCACCTCAAACTCCAATCCACCTCAAACTCCATGCCCTCTCAATCTCTACTCCCTCTCAAACTCCGTTCCCTCTCAAACTCCGTTCCCTCTCAAACTCCGTTCCCCCTCAAACTCCGTTCCCCCTCAAACTCCGTTCCCCCTCAAACTCCATTCCATCTCAAAATCCATTCTTTCGGAAACTCCATGCCCTCTCAAACAATACTCCCTCTCAAACTTCGTTCCACCTCAAACTCCATTCCACCTCAAACCCCATTCCACCTCAAACTCCATGCCCTCTCAATCACTACTCCCTCTCCAACACAATTCGCTTTAAAACTCCATTCCCTCCCTAACGCCATTCCCTCCCAAACTCCAATCCACCTCTAACTCCAATCCACCTCTAACTCCAATCCACCTCTAACTCCAATCCACCTCTCACTCCAATCCACCTCAAACTCCATTCCACCTCAAAGTCCATTCCACCTCAAAGTCCATGCCCTCTCATACTCTACTCCCTCTCAAACACCATTCCCTCTCAAACTCCATGCCCTCTCAGTCACTACTCCCTCTCCAACACAATTCGCTTTAAAACTCCTTTCCCTCCCCAAACTCCATTCCCTCCCCAAACTCCATTCCCTCTCAAACTCAATTCCCTCTCAATCTCCATTCCCCGTCAAACTCCAATCCACCTCAAAGCCAATCCACCTCAAACTCCATTCCACTTCAAACTCCATGCCCTCTCAATCTCTACTCCCTCTCAAACACCATTCCCTCTCAAACTCCATGCCCTCTCAATCGCTACTCCCTCTCCAACACAATTCGCTTTAAAACTCCATTCCCTCCCAAACTCCATTCCCTCCCAAACTCCAATCCACCTCTAACTCCAATCCACCTCTAACTCCAATCCACCTCTCACTCCAATCCACCTCTCACTCCAATCCACCTCAAACTCCAATCCACCTCAAACTCCAATCCACCTCAAACTCCATTCCACCTCAAAGTCCATTCCACCTCAAAGTCCATGCCCTCTCAATCGCTACTCCCTCTCCAACACAATTCGCTTTAAAACTCCATTCCCTCCCGAACTCCATACCCTCCCCAAACGCCATTCCCTCTCAAACGCCATTCCCTCTCAAACGCCATTCCCCCTCAAACGCCATTCCCCCTCAAACGCCATTCCCTCTCAAACGCCATTCCCTCTCAAACGCCATTCCCCCTCAAACTCCATTCCCTCTCAAAATCCATTCTTTCGGAAACTCCATGCCCTCTCAATCAATACTCCCTCTCAAACTTCGTTCCACCTCAAACTCCATTCCACCTCAAACCCCATTCCACCTCAAACCCCATTCCACCTCAAACTCCATGCCCTCTCAATCACTACTCCCTCTCCAAGACAATTCGCTTTAAAACTCCATTCCCTCCCAAACTCCATTCCCTCCCAAACTCCATTCCCTCCCAAACACCATTCCCTCCCAAACTCCAATCCACCTCTCACTCCAATCCACCTCTCACTCCAATCCACCTAAAACTCCATTCCACCTCAAAGTCCATTCCACCTCAAAGTCCATTCCACCTCAAAGTCCATTCCACCTCAAATTCCATGCCCTCTCAATCTCTACTCCCTCTCAAACACCATTCCCTCTCAAACTCCATGCCCTCTCAATCACAACTCCCTCTCCAACACAATTCGCTTTAAAACTCCATTCCCTCCCAAACTCCATTCCTCCTCTAACTCCAATACACCACTAACTCCAATACACCACTAACTCCAATACACCACTAACTCCAATCCACCTCAAACTCCAATCCACCTCAAACTCCAATCCACCTCAAACTCCATTCCACCTCAAAGTCCATTCCACCTCAAAGTCCATGCCCTCTCAATCTCTACTCCCTCTCAAACACCATTCCCTCTCAAACTCCATGCCCTCTCAATCACTACTCCCTCTCCAACACAATTCGCTTTAAAACTCCATTCCCTCACAAACTCCATTCCATCCCAAACTCCATTCCCCTCTCAAACTCCATTCCCCTCTCAAACTCCATTCCCCTCTCAAACTCCATTCCCTCTCAAACTCCATTCCCCCTCAAACTCCATTCCCCCTCAAACTCCAATCCAACTCAAACTCCAATCCACCTCAAACTCCAATCCACCTCAAACTCCATTCCACTTCAAAGTCCATGCCCTCTCAATCTCTACTATCTCTGAAACACCATTCCCTCTCAAACTCCATGCCCTCTCAGTCACTACTCCCTCTCCAACACATTTCGCTTTAAAACTCCCATCCCTCCCAAACTCCTTTCCCTCCCCAAACTCCATTCCCTCCCCAAACTCCATTCCCTCCCCAATCTCCATTCCCTCCCCAAACTCCATTCCACCTCAAAGTCCATGCCCTCTCAATCTCTACTCCGTCTCAAAAACCATTCCCCATCAAACTCCATTCCCCATCAAACTCCAAGCCCCCTCAATCACCACGCACTCTCAAACTCCATGCCCTCTCATACTCCACGCCCTCTCCAACTCCACGCCCTCCCAAAATCCGTGCCATCTCAATCACTGTTCCCTCTCAAACTCCGTTCCCTCTCAAACACCATTCCCCCTCAAACACCATTGGCCCTCAAACACCATTCCCTCCACAAACTATATTCCCTCCACAAACTCCATTCCCTCCACAAACTCCATTCCCTCCACAAACTCCATTCCCTCCTCAAACTCCATTCCCCCTCAAACTCCACTCCCTCTCAAAATCCATTCCAACTCATACTCCATTCCAACTCATACTCCATTCCAACTCATACTCCATTCACTCTCAAACTCCATTCACTCTCAAACTCCATTCACTCTCAAACTCCATGCCCTCTCAAACACCTTTGCCTCCAATACTCCATTCCCTCCAATACTCCATTCGACCTCAAACTCCAGTCGACCTCAAACTCCAGTCCCTTTCAATCTCCATTCCACATCAAACTCCACGCCCCCTCAATCACCACGCCCCCTCAAACTCCACGCCCTCTCTTACTCCACGCCCTCTCAAACTCCACGCCCTCTCAAACTCCACGCCCTCCCAAAGTCCATGCCCTCTCAATCACTGTTCCCTCTCAATCACTGTTCCCTCACAATCACCGTTCCCCCTCAAACTCCGTTCCCCCTCAAACTCCGTTCCCCCTCAAACTCCGTTCCCCCTCAAACTCCGTTCCCCCTCAAACTCCGTTCCACCTCAAAGTACAATCCACCTCAAACTCCAATCCACCTCAAACTCCAATCCACCTCAAACTCCAATCTACCTCAAACTCCATTCCACCTTAAACTCCATGCCCTCTCAATCACTACTCCCTCTCCAACACAATTCGCTTTAAAACTCCATTCCCTCCCAAACTCCATTCCCTCCCCAAACTCCAATCCCCCTCAAACTCCAATCCACCTCAAAGCCAATCCACCTCAAACTCCAATCCACCTCAAACTCCAATCTACCTCAAACTCCATTCCACATCAAAGTCCATGCCCTCTCAATCTCTACTCCCTCTCAAGCACCAATCCCTCTCAAACTCCATGCCCTCTCAATCACTACTCCCCCTCCAACACAATTCGCTTTAAAACTCCATACCCTCCCCAAACTCCATACCCTCCCCAAACTCCATACCCTCCCCAAACTCCATTCCCTCCCCAAACTCCATTCCCCCTCAAACTCCATTCCCCCTCAAACTCCAATCCACCTCAAAGCCAATCCACCTCAAACTCCAATCCACCTCAAACTCCATGCCCTCTCAATCTCTACTCCCTCTCAAACTCCATGCCTTCTCAATCACTACTCCCTCTCCAACACTATTCGCTTTAAAACTCCATTCACTCTCAAACTCCGTTCCCTCTCATACTCCGTTCCCTCTCAAACTCCGTTCCCTCTCAAACTCCGTTCCCCCTCAAACTCCGTTCCCCCTCAAACTCCGTTCCCCCTCAAACTCCATGCCCACTCAAACTCCATGCTCACTCAAACTACATGCCCTCTCAAACTCCATGCCCTCTCAAACTCTATTCAGTCTCAAACTCCATTTAGTCGCAAACTCCATTCAGTCTCAAACTCCATTCAGTCTCAAACACCAATCCCTCTCAAAATCCATTCCACCTTAAACTCCATGCCCTCTCAATCACTACTCCCTCTCCAACACAATTCGCTTTAAAACTCCATTCCCTCCCACACTCCATTCCCTCCGTAACTCCGTTCCCTCCCCAACTCCATTCCCTCCCCAAAGCCAATCCACCTCAAACTCCAATCCACCTCAAACTCCAATCCACCTCAAACTCCATTCCACCTCAATCTCTACTCCCTCTCAAACACCATTCTCTCTCAAACTCCATGCCCTCTCAATCACAACTCCCTCTCCAACACTATTCACTTTAAAACTCCATTCATTCTCAAACTCCATTCACTCTCAAAATCCGTTCCCCCTCAAACTCCGTTCCCCCTCAAACTCTGTTCCCCCTCAAACTCCATTCCCTCTCAAAATCCATTCTTTCGGAAACTCCATGCCCTCTCAATCAATACTCCCTCTCAAACTTCATTCCACCTCAAACTCCATTCGACCTCAAACCCCATTCCACCTCAAACTCCATGCCCTCTCTATCACTACTCCCTCTCCAACACAATTCGCTTTAAAACTCCATTCCCTCCCAAACTCCAATCCACCTCTAACTCCAATCCACCTCTAACTCCAATCCACCTCTCACTCCAATCCACCTCAAACTCCAATCCACCTCAAACTCCAATCCACCTCAAACTCCATTCCACCTCAAACTCCATTCCACCTCAAAGTCCATTCCACCTCAAAGTCCATTCCACCTCAAAGTCCATGCCCTCTCAAACTCTACTCCCTCTCAAACACCATTCCCTCTCAAACTCCATGCCCTCTCAGTCACTACTCCCTCTCCAACACAATTCGCTTTAAAACTCCATTCCCTCCCAAACTCCATTCCCTCCCAAACTCCATTCCCTCCCCAAACTCCATTCCCTCCCCAAACTCCATTCCCTCCCCAAACTCCATTCCACCTCAAAGTCCATTCCACCTCAAAGTCCATTCCACCTCAAAGTCCATGCCCTCTCAAACTCTACTCCCTCTCAAACACCATTCCCTCTCAAACTCCATGCCCTCTCAGTCACTACTCCCTCTCCAACACAATTCGCTTTAAAACTCCATTCCCTCCCAAACTCCATTCCCTCCCAAACTCCATTCCCTCCCCAAACTCCATTCCCTCCCCAAACTCCATTCCCTCCCCAAACTCCATTCCCTCTCAATCTCCATTCCCTCTCAATCTCCATTCCCCGTCAAACTCCAATCCACCTCAAACTCCATTCCACTTCAAACTCCATGCCCTCTCAATCTCTACTCCCTCTCAAACACCATTCCCTCTCAAACTCCATGCCCTCTCAATCGCTACTCCCTCTCCAACACAATTCGCTTTAAAACTCCATTCCCTCCCGAACTCCATACCCTCCCCAAACGCCATTCCCTCTCAAACGCCATTCCCCCTCAAACTCCAATCCACCTCAAACTCCAATCCACCTCAAACTCCAATCGACCTCAAACTCCAATCGACCTCAAACTCCATGCCGTCTCAAACTCCATTCAGTCTCAAACTCCATTCAGTCTCAAACTCCATTCCCTCTCAAAATCCATTCTTTCGGAAACTCCATGCCCTCTCAATCAATACTCCCTCTCAAACTTCATTCCACCTCAAACTCCATTCCACCTCAAACCACATTCCACCTCAAACCACATTCCACCTTAAACTCCATGCCCTCTCAATCACTACTCCCTCTCCATCACAATTCGCTTTAAAACTCCATTCCCTCCCAAACTCCATTCCCTCCCCAAACTCCATTCCCTCCCCAAACTCCATTCCCTCCCCAAACTCCAATCCCTCCCCAAACTCCAATCCCTCCCCAAACTCCAATCCCTCCCCAAACTCCAAACCCTCCCCAAACTCCAATCCCTCCCCAAACACCAATCCACCTCAAACTCCATTCCACCTCAAAGTCCATGCCCTCTCAATCTCTACTCCCTCTCAAGCACTATTCCCTCTCAAACTCCATGCCCTCTCAATCACTACTCCCTCTCCAACACAATTCGCTTTAAAACTCCATTCCCTCCCACACTCCATTCCCTCCGTAACTCCATTCCCTCCCCAACTCCATTCCCCCTCAAACTCCAATCCACCTCAAACTCCAATCCACCTCAAAGTCCATGCCCTCTCAATCTCTACTCCCTCTCAAACACCATTCTCTCTCAAACTCCATGCCCTCTCAATCACAACTCCCTCTCCAACACTATTCGCTTTAAAAATCCATTCATTCTCAAACTCCGTTCCCTCTCAAACTCTGTTCCCCCTCAAACTCCGTTCCCCCTCAAACTCCGTTCCCCCTCAAACTCCGTTCCCCCTCAAACACCATTCCCCCTCTAACACCATTCCCCCTCAAACTCCATTCCCTCTCAAAATCCATTCTTTCGGAAACTCCATGCCCTCTCAATCAATACTCCCTCTCAAACTTCATTCCACCTCAAACTCCATTCCACCTCAAACCCCATTCCACCTCAAAATCCATGCCCTCTCAATCACTACTCCCTCTCCAACACAATTCGCTTTAAAACTCCATTCCCTCCCAAACTCCATTCCCTCCCTAACTCCATTCCCTCCCTAACTCCATTCCCTCCCTAACTCCATTCCCTCCCTAACTCCATTCCTCCTCTAACTCCATTCCTCCTCTAACTCCATTCCTCCACTAACTCCATTCCTCCACCATCTCCATTCCTCCTCTAACTCCAATCCATCTCCAACTCCAATCCACCTCCAACTCCATTCCTCCTCCAACTCCATTCCTCCTCCAACTCCAATCCACCTCAAACTCCAATCCAACTCCAACTCCAATCCAACTCCAACTCCAATCCACCTCCAACTCCAATCCACCTCAAACTCCAATCCACCTCAAACTCCATTCCACCTCAAACTCCATTCCACCTCAAAGTCCATGCCCTCTCAAACTCTACTCCCTCTCAAACACCATTCCTTCTCAAACTCCATGCCCTCTCAGTCACTACTCCCTCTCCAACACAATTCGCTTTAAAACTCCATTCCTTAACAAACTCCATTCCCTCCCCAAACTCCATTCCCTCACCAAACTCCATTCCCTCCCCAAACTCCATTCCCCGTCAAACTCCAATCCACCTCAAAGCCAATCCAACTCAAACTCCATTCCACTTCAAAGTCCATGCCCTCTCAATCTCTACTCCCTCTCAAACACCATTCCCTCTCAATCACTACTCCCTCTCCAACACAATTCGCTTTAAAACTCCATTCCCTCCGAAACTCCATACCCTCCCCAAACGCCATTCCCTCTCAAACGCCATTCCCTCTCAAACGCCATTCCCTCTCAATCACTACTCCCTCTCCAACACAATTCGCTTTAAAACTCCATTCCCTCCGAAACTCCAATCCCTCCCCAAACTCCAATCCCTCCCCAAACTCCAAACCCTCCCCAAACTCCAATCCCTCCCCAAACTCCAATCCCTCCCCAAACTCCAATCTACCTCAAACTCCATTCCACCTCAAACTCCATTCCACCTCAAAGTCCATGCCCTCTCAATCTCTACTCCCTCTCAAGCACTATTCCCTCTCAAACTCCATGCCCTCTCAATCACTACTCCCTCTCCAACACAATTCGCTTTAAAACTCCATTCCCTCCCACACTCCATTCCCTCCGTAACTCCATTCCCTCCCCAACTCCATTCCCCCTCAAACTCCAATCCACCTCAAACTCCAATCCACCTCAAAGTCCATGCCCTCTCAATCTCTACTCCCTCTCAAACACCATTCTCTCTCAAACTCCATGCCCTCTCAATCACAACTCCCTCTCCAACACTATTCGCTTTAAAAATCCATTCATTCTCAAACTCCATTCCCTCTCAAACTCTGTTCCCCCTCAAACTCCGTTCCCCCTCAAACTCCGTTCCCCCTCAAACTCCGTTCCCCCTCAAACACCATTCCCCCTCTAACACCATTCCCCCTCAAACTCCATTCCCTCTCAAAATCCATTCTTTCGGAAACTCCATGCCCTCTCAATCAATACTCCCTCTCAAACTTCATTCCACCTCAAACTCCATTCCACCTCAAACCCCATTCCACCTCAAAATCCATGCCCTCTCAATCACTACTCCCTCTCCAACACAATTCGCTTTAAAACTCCATTCCCTCCCAAACTCCATTCCCTCCCTAACTCCATTCCCTCCCTAACTCCATTCCCTCCCTAACTCCATTCCCTCCCTAACTCCATTCCTCCTCTAACTCCATTCCTCCTCTAACTCCATTCCTCCACTAACTCCATTCCTCCACTAACTCCATTCCTCCTCTAACTCCAATCCATCTCCAACTCCAATCCACCTCCAACTCCATTCCTCCTCCAACTCCATTCCTCCTCCAACTCCAATCCACCTCAAACTCCAATCCAACTCCAACTCCAATCCAACTCCAACTCCAATCCAACTCCAACTCCAATCCACCTCCAACTCCAATCCACCTCAAACTCCATTCCACCTCAAACTCCATTCCACCTCAAAGTCCATGCCCTCTCAAACTCTACTCCCTCTCAAACACCATTCCTTCTCAAACTCCATGCCCTCTCAGTCACTACTCCCTCTCCAACACAATTCGCTTTAAAACTCCATTCCTTAACAAACTCCATTCCCTCCCCAAACTCCATTCCCTCCCCAAACTCCATTCCCTCCCCAAACTCCGTTCCCCCTCAAACTCTGTTCCCCCTCAAACTCCATTCCCTCTCAAAATCCATTCTTTCGGAAACTCCATGCCCTCTCAATCAATACTCCCTCTCAAACTTCATTCCACCTCAAACTCCATTCGACCTCAAACCCCATTCCACCTCAAACTCCATGCCCTCTCTATCACTACTCCCTCTCCAACACAATTCGCTTTAAAACTCCATTCCCTCCCAAACTCCAATCCACCTCTAACTCCAATCCACCTCTAACTCCAATCCACCTCTAACTCCAATCCACCTCTCACTCCAATCCACCTCAAACTCCAATCCACCTCAAACTCCAATCCACCTCAAACTCCATTCCACCTCAAACTCCATTCCACCTCAAAGTCCATTCCACCTCAAAGTCCATTCCACCTCAAAGTCCATGCCCTCTCAAACTCTACTCCCTCTCAAACACCATTCCCTCTCAAACTCCATGCCCTCTCAGTCACTACTCCCTCTCCAACACAATTCGCTTTAAAACTCCATTCCCTCCCAAACTCCAGTCCCTCCCAAACTCCATTCCCTCCCCAAACTCCATTCCCTCCCCAAACTCCATTCCCTCCCCAAACTCCATTCCACCTCAAAGTCCATTCCACCTCAAAGTCCATTCCACCTCAAAGTCCATGCCCTCTCAAACTCTACTCCCTCTCAAACACCATTCCCTCTCAAACTCCATGCCCTCTCAGTCACTACTCCCTCTCCAACACAATTCGCTTTAAAACTCCATTCCCTCCCAAACTCCATTCCCTCCCAAACTCCATTCCCTCCCCAAACTCCATTCCCTCCCCAAACTCCATTCCCTCCCCAAACTCCATTCCCTCTCAATCTCCATTCCCTCTCAATCTCCATTCCCCGTCAAACTCCAATCCACCTCAAACTCCATTCCACTTCAAACTCCATGCCCTCTCAATCTCTACTCCCTCTCAAACACCATTCCCTCTCAAACTCCATGCCCTCTCAATCGCTACTCCCTCTCCAACACAATTCGCTTTAAAACTCCATTCCCTCCCGAACTCCATACCCTCCCCAAACGCCATTCCCTCTCAAACGCCATTCCCCCTCAAACTCCAACCCACCTCAAACTCCAATCCACCTCAAACTCCAATCGACCTCAAACTCCAATCGACCTCAAACTCCATGCCGTCTCAAACTCCATTCAGTCTCAAACTCCATTCAGTCTCAAACTCCATTCCCTCTCAAAATCCATTCTTTCGGAAACTCCATGCCCTCTCAATCAATACTCCCTCTCAAACTTCATTCCACCTCAAACTCCATTCCACCTCAAACCACATTCCACCTCAAACCACATTCCACCTTAAACTCCATGCCCTCTCAATCACTACTCCCTCTCCATCACAATTCGCTTTAAAACTCCATTCCCTCCCAAACTCCATTCCCTCCCCAAACTCCATTCCCTCCCCAAACTCCATTCCCTCCCCAAACTCCATTCCCTCCCCAAACTCCAATCCCTCCCCAAACTCCAATCCCTCCCCAAACTCCAATCCCTCCCCAAACTCCAAACCCTCCCCAAACTCCAATCCCTCCCCAAACTCCAATCCCTCCCCAAACTCCAATCCACCTCAAACTCCATTCCACCTCAAAGTCCATGCCCTCTCAATCTCTACTCCCTCTCAAGCACTATTCCCTCTCAAACTCCATGCCCTCTCAATCACTACTCCCTCTCCAACACAATTCGCTTTAAAACTCCATTCCCTCCCACACTCCATTCCCTCCGTAACTCCATTCCCTCCCCAACTCCATTCCCCCTCAAACTCCAATCCACCTCAAACTCCAATCCACCTCAAAGTCCATGCCCTCTCAATCTCTACTCCCTCTCAAACACCATTCTCTCTCAAACTCCATGCCCTCTCAATCACAACTCCCTCTCCAACACTATTCGCTTTAAAAATCCATTCATTCTCAAACTCCGTTCCCTCTCAAACTCTGTTCCCCCTCAAACTCCGTTCCCCCTCAAACTCCGTTCCCCCTCAAACTCCGTTCCCCCTCAAACACCATTCCCCCTCTAACACCATTCCCCCTCAAACTCCATTCCCTCTCAAAATCCATTCTTTCGGAAACTCCATGCCCTCTCAATCAATACTCCCTCTCAAACTTCATTCCACCTCAAACTCCATTCCACCTCAAACCCCATTCCACCTCAAAATCCATGCCCTCTCAATCACTACTCCCTCTCCAACACAATTCGCTTTAAAACTCCATTCCCTCCCAAACTCCATTCCCTCCCTAACTCCATTCCCTCCCTAACTCCATTCCCTCCCTAACTCCATTCCTCCTCTAACTCCATTCCTCCTCTAACTCCATTCCTCCACTAACTCCATTCCTCCTCTAACTCCAATCCATCTCCAACTCCAATCCACCTCCAACTCCATTCCTCCTCCAACTCCATTCCTCCTCCAACTCCAATCCACCTCAAACTCCAATCCAACTCCAACTCCAATCCAACTCCAACTCCAATCCACCTCCAACTCCAATCCACCTCAAACTCCAATCCACCTCAAACTCCATTCCACCTCAAACTCCATTCCACCTCAAAGTCCATGCCCTCTCAAACTCTACTCCCTCTCAAACACCATTCCTTCTCAAACTCCATGCCCTCTCAGTCACTACTCCCTCTCCAACACAATTCGCTTTAAAACTCCATTCCTTAACAAACTCCATTCCCTCCCCAAACTCCATTCCCTCCCCAAACTCCATTCCCTCCCCAAACTCCATTCCCCGTCAAACTCCAATCCACCTCAAAGCCAATCCAACTCAAACTCCATTCCACTTCAAAGTCCATGCCCTCTCAATCTCTACTCCCTCTCAAACACCATTCCCTCTCAATCACTACTCCCTCTCCAACACAATTCGCTTTAAAACTCCATTCCCTCCGAAACTCCATACCCTCCCCAAACGCCATTCCCTCTCAAACGCCATTCCCTCTCAAACGCCATTCCCTCTCAAACGCCATTCCCTCCCCAAACTCCATTCCCCCTCAAACTCCATTCCACCTCAAAGCCAATCCACCTCAAACTCCAATCCACCTGAAACTCCAATCTACCTCAAACTCCATTCCACCTCAAAGTCCATGCCCTCTCAATCTCTACTCCCTCTCAAGCACCATTCCCTCTGAAACTCCATGCCCTCTCAATCACTACTCCCTCTCCAACACAATTCGCTTTAAAACTCCATTCCCTCCCAAACTCCATTCCCTCCCAAACTCCATACCCTCCCCAAACTCCATACCCTCCCCAAACTCCATACCCTCCCCAAACTCCATACCCTCCCCAAACTCCATGCCCCCTCAAACTCCATTCCCCCTCAAACTCCAATCCACCTCAAAGCCAATCCACCTCAAAATCCAATCCACCTCAAACTCCATGCCCTCTCAATCTCTACTCCCTCTCAAACTCCGTTCCCTCTCAAACTCCGTTCCCTCTCGAATTCCGTTCCCTCTCGAACTCCGTTCCCTCTCAAACTCCGTTCTCCCTCAAACTCCGTTCTCCCTCAAACTCCGTTCCCCCTCAAACTCCATGCCCTCTCAAACTCCATGCCCTCTCAAACTCCATGCCCTCTCAAACTCCATTCAGTCTCAAACTCCATTCAGTCTCAAACACCAATCCCTCTCAAAATCCATTCCACCTCAAACTCCATGCCCTCTCAATCACTACTCCCTCTCCAACACAATACGCTTTAAAACTCCATTCCCTCCCACACTCCATTCCCTCCGTAACTCCATTCCCTCCCCAACTCCATTCCCTCCCCAACTCCAATCCACCTCAAAGCCAATCCACCTCAAACTCCAATCCACCTCAAACTCCAATCCACCTCAAACTCCATTCCACCTCAAAGTCCATGCCCTCTCAATCTCTACTCCCTCTCAAACACCATTCTCTCTCAAACTCCATGCCCTCTCAATCACAACTCCCTCTCCAACACTATTCACTTTAAAACTCCATTCATTCTCAAAATCCGTTCCCCCTCAAACTCCGTTCCCTATCAAACTCCGTTCCCTCTCAAACTCCGTTCCCCCTCTAACACTATTCCCCCTCAAACTCCATTCCCTCTCAAAATCCATTCTTTCGGAAACTCCATGCCCTCTCAATCAATACTCCCTCTCAAACTTCGTTCCACCTCAAACTCCATTCCACCTCAAACCCCATTCCACCTCAAACTCCATGCCCTCTCAATCACCACTCCCTCTCCAACACAATTCGCTTTAAAACTCCATTCCCTCCCAAACTCCATTCCCTCCCAAACTCCATTCCCTCCCAAACTCCATTCCCTCCCAAACTCCAATCCACCTCTCACTCCAATCCACCTCTCACTCCAATCCACCTCTCACTCCAATCCACCTCAAACTCCAATCCACCTCAAACTCCAATCCACCTCAATGTCCATTCCACCTCAAAGTCCATTCCACCTCAAAGTCCATGCCCTCTCAAACTCTACTCCCTCTCAAACACCATTCCCTCTCAAACTCCATGCCCTCTCAGTCACTTCTCCCTCTCCAACACAATTCGCTTTAAAACTCCATTCCCTCCCCAAACTCCATTCCCTCCCCAAACTCCATTCCCTCCCCAAACTCCATTCCCTCCCCAAACTCCATTCCCTCTCAAACTCCATTCCCTCCCCAAACTCCATTCCCTCCCCAAACTCCATTCCCTCCCCAAACTCCATTCCCTCTCAAACTCCATTCCCTCTCAATCTCCATTCCCCGTCAAACTCCAATCCACCTCAAAGCCAATCCACCTCAAACTCCAATCCACCTCAAACTCCATTCCGCTTCAAACTCCATGCCCTCTCAATCTCTATTCCCTCTCAAACACCATTCCCTCTCAAACACCATGCCCTCTCAATCGCTACTCCCTCTCCAACACAATTCGCTTTAAAACTCCATTCCCTCCCGAACTCCATACCCTCCCCAAACGCCATTCCCTCTCAAACTCCATTCCCTCCCCAAACTCCATGCCCCCTCAAACTCCATTCCCCCTCAAACTCCAATCCACCTCAAAGCCAATCCACCTCAAACTCCAATCCACCTCAAACTCCATGCCCTCCCAATCTCTACTCCCACTCAAACTCCGTTCCCTCTCAAACTCCGTTCCCCCTCAAACTCCGTTCCCCCTCAAACTCCGTTCCCCCTCAAACTCCGTTCCCCCTCAAACTCCATGCCCTCTCAAACTCCATGCCCTCTCAAACTCCATGCCCTCTCAAACTCCATTCAGTCTCAAACTCCATTCAGTCTCAAACTCTATTCAGTCTCAAACTCCATTCAGTCTCAAACTCCATTCAGTCTCAAACTCCATTCAGTCTCAAACACCAATCCCTCTCAAAATCTATTCCACCTCAAACTCCATGCCTTCTCAATCGCTACTCCCTCTCCAACACAATTCGCTTTAAAACTCCATTCCCTCCCGAACTCCATACCCTCCCCAAACGACATTCCCTCTCAAACTCCATTCCCTCCCCAAACTCCATGCCCCCTCAAACTCCAATCCACCTCAAAGCCAATCCACCTCAAACTCCAATCCACCTCAAACTCCATGCCCTCCCAATCTCTACTCCCACTCAAACTCCGTTCCCTCTCAAACTCCGTTCCCTCTCAAACTCCGTTCCCTCTCAAACTCCGTTCCCCCTCAAACTCCGTTCCCCCTCAAACTCCGTTCCCCCTCAAACTCCATTCCCCCTCAAACTCCATGCCCTCTCAAACTCCATGCCCTCTCAAACTCCATTCAGTCTCAAACTCCATTCAGTCTCAAACTCTATTCAGTCTCAAACTCCATTCAGTCTCAAACTCCATTCAGTCTCAAACACCAATCCCTCTCAAAATCCATTCCACCTCAAACTCCATGCCCTCTCAATCACTACTCCCTCTCCAACACAATACGCTTTAAAACTCCATTCCCTCCCACACTCCAATCCCTCCGTAACTCCATTCCCTCCCCAACTCCATTCCCTCCCCAACTCCATTCCCTCCCCAACTCCAATCCACCTCAAAGCCAATCCACCTCAAACTCCAATCCACCTCAAACTCCAATCCACCTCAAACTCCAATCCACCTCAAACTCCAATCTACCTCAAACTCCATTCCACCTCAAAGTCCATTCCACCTCAAAGTCCATGCCCTCTCAATCTCTACACCCTCTCAAGCACCATTCTCTCTCAAACTCCATGCCCTCTCAATCACAACTCCCTCTCCAACACTATTCACTTTAAAACTCCATTCATTCTCAAAATCCGTTCCCCCTCAAACTCCGTTCCCCCTCAAACTCCGTTCCCCCTCTAACACCATTCCCCCTCAAACTCCATTCCCTCTCAAAATCCATTCTTTCGGAAACTCCATGCCCTCTCAATCAATACTCCCTCTCAAACTTCGTTCCACCTCAAACCCCATTCCACCTCAAACTCCATGCCCTCTCAATCTCTACTCCCTCTCCAACACAATTCGCTTTAAAACTCCATTCCCTCCCAAACTCCATTCCCTCCCAAACCCCATTCCACCTCAAACTCCATGCCCTCTCAATCAATACTCCCTCTCAAACTTCGTTCCACCTCAAACTCCATGCCCCCTCAAACTCCATGCCCCCTCAAACTCCATTCACCCTCAAACTCCAATCCACCTCAAAGCCAATCCACCTCAAAGCCAATCCACCTCAAAGCCAATCCACCTCAAACTCCAATCCACCTCAAACTCCATGCCCTCTCAATCTCTACTCCCTCTCAAACTCCGTTCCCTCTCAAACTCCGTTCCCTCTCAAACTCCGTTCCCCCTCAAACTCCGTTCCCCCTCAAACTCCGTTCCCCCTCAAACTCCATTCCATCTCAAAATCCATTCTTTCGGAAACTCCATGCCCTCTCAATCAATACTCCCTCTCAAACTTCGTTCCACCTCAAACTCCATTCCACCTCAAACCCCATTCCACCTCAAACTCCATGCCCTCTCAATCACTACTCCCTCTCCAACACAATTCGCTTTAAAACTCCATTCCCTCCCTAACGCCATTCCCTCCCAAACTCCAATCCACCTCTAACTCCAATCCACCTCTAACTCCAATCCACCTCTCACTCCAATCCACCTCTCACTCCAATCCACCTCTCACTCCAATCCACCTCAAACTCCATTCCACCTCAAAGTCCATTCCACCTCAAAGTCCATGCCCTCTCATACTCTACTCCCTCTCAAACACCATTCCCTCTCAAACTCCATGCCCTCTCAGTCACTACTCCCTCTCCAACACAATTCGCTGTAAAACTCCTTTCCCTCCCCAAACTCCATTCCCTCCCCAAACTCCATTCCCTCTCAAACTCAATTCCCTCTCAATCTCCATTCCCCGTCAAACTCCAATCCACCTCAAAGCCAATCCACCTCAAACTCCATTCCACTTCAAACTCCATGCCCTCTCAATCTCTACTCCCTCTCAAACACCATTCCCTCTCAAACTCCATGCCCTCTCAATCGCTACTCCCTCTCCAACACAATTCGCTTTAAAACTCCATTCCCTCCCAAACTCCATTCCCTCCCAAACTCCAATCCACCTCTAACTCCAATCCACCTCTAACTCCAATCCACCTCTAACTCCAATCCACCTCTCACTCCAATCCACCTCTCACTCCAATCCACCTCTCACTCCAATCCACCTCAAACTCCAATCCACCTCAAACTCCATTCCACCTCAAAGTCCATTCCACCTCAAAGTCCATGCCCTCTCAATCGCTACTCCCTCTCCAACACAATTCGCTTTAAAACTCCATTCCCTCCCGAACTCCATACCCTCCCCAAACGCCATTCCCTCTCAAACGCCATTCCCTCTCAAACGCCATTCCCCCTCAAACGCAATTCCCTCTCAAACGCCATTCCCTCTCAAACGCCATTCCCTCTCAAACGCCATTCCCCCTCAAACTCCATTCCCTCTCAAAATCCATTCTTTCGGAAACTCCATGCCCTCTCAATCAATACTCCCTCTCAAACTTCGTTCCACCTCAAACTCCATTCCACCTCAAACCCCATTCCCCCTCAAACCCCATTCCACCTCAAACTCCATGCCCTCTCAATCACTACTCCCACTCCAAGACAATTCGCTTTAAAACTCCATTCCCTCCCAAACTCCATTCCCTCCCAAACTCCATTCCCTCCCAAACACCATTCCCTCCCTAACTCCAATCCACCTCTCACTCCAATCCACCTCAAACTCCAATCCACCTCAAACCCCAATCCACCTCAATGTCCATTCCACCTCAAAGTCCATTCCACCTCAAAGTCCATGCCCTCTCAAACTCTACTCCCTCTCAAACACCATTCCCTCTCAAACTCCATGCCCTCTCAGTCACTTCTCCCTCTCCAACACAATTCGCTTTAAAACTCCATTCCCTCCCCAAACTCCATTCCCTCCCCAAACTCAATTCCCTCCCCAAACTCTATTCCCTCCCCAAACTCCATTCCCTCCCCAAACTCCATTCCCTCCCCAAACTCCATTCCCTCTCAAACTCCATTCCCTCCCCAAACTCCATTCCCTCTCAAACTCCATTCCCTTTCAATCTCCATTCCCCGTCAAACTCCAATCCACCTCAAACTCCAATCCACCTCAAACTCCAATCCACCTCAAACTCCAATCTACCTCAAACTCCATTCCACCTCAAATTCCATGCCCTCTCAATCTCTACTCCCTCTCAAACACCATTCTCTCTCAAACTCCATGCCCTCTCAATCACAACTCCCTCTCCAACACTATTCACTTTAAAACTCCATTCATTCTCAAAATCCGTTCCCCCTCAAACTCCGTTCCCCCTCAAACTCCGTTCCCTCTCAAACTCCGTTCCCTCTCAAACTCCATGCCCTCTCAATCACAACTCCCTCTCCAACACTATTCACTTTAAAACTCCATTCATTCTCAAAATCCGTTCCCCCTCAAACTCCGTTCACCCTCAAACTCCGTTCCCCCTCAAACTCCGTTCCCCCTCAAACTCCGTTCCCCCTCAAACTCCGTTCCCTCTCAAAATCCATTCTTTCGGAAACTCCATGCCCTCTCAATCAATACTCCCTCTCAAACTTCGTTCCACCTCAAACCCC